>NC_083097.1:39526736-39841244 GCF_949774975.1 Lagenorhynchus albirostris | reverse complement strand
GCTGTGCATAATTTGAAACTATGTCAGACTTTTAAATGTCATGATAAATTTCTTATGACAAAACACATATGTGCCTATACAACAATGATAAATCTGTGTCCGTTAAAGAAGAGCATTCCAATCTGGACATGTAGTAAGTCTTTCGCTAATTTCTTTAGAAGTAAAATTGGTCGTTTACAGTAGTTTTCGTTTGATGAGAAAAATGTCCTTTTAATTTCACAGGTACGTTTAATCATGGAGTAGTATTTTCCTCTTTTCCTTCACGGAGGCACTGAATCTCTTGATTTGTACCACCCACCAGCCCCCTTACGGTCCACTTCATTTCTACTCAGTTTGTTCCGCGATCAACCACTCAATCATGTGTTTCAAGCTGCCCATGATTCCCTGGTGTTTTTGTCAGGACAGCACATCTACCTTGTTCTTCACACAGCTCTAGATATGCCACCTCATCTATTCTGTGGTGTTTCTGAACACTGAGAAATGGGGGAATTATGATGACTTATTGAAGCATAAATTTATGGTTTTGGTTTCAGTTAGGCTCTCTATTTGAGATGAATGTTAAATTTACCTATAAATTACCTCCCAATCAAATTCTCCAAAAAACCTGCTCCAAACTCTTTCCTACTTCTTTCAAATAAAAATCCAAACCAAAACAAAACTTACTCTTCATAACTGACCATTTTTTATTGAAAAGACATCCGATATGGACTTGCTTAATTTCCATTCCCTCCACTTGATTTGATTTGATTCCAGTGTGTTCCAACTTCCTCCTCAGTGCTTCGGGTTCATGGCAGGTGAGAAAGTATTCTCTCAGACGATTTTACTTCCAAATATTAGCTATGGGCAAGAGACAATAGCACTTTATTAACCGAACTGCATACATATTTGAGTTTAAAAATACATAATGTGAAGTGATACTCTTTGTGGTTATGTATATGTTCGAAAGAATATGCTTAAGGCTATATAGCATAACATTTTAGCAAAAGACTGAAAACGATCAGATATCCATATGTAAAGCACTGGTTGTACGTATTAAGGTAAATCCACAACATACAATATGTGAAACTGTAAAAAGGACCGAGGAATATATCCAAGTACTAATGTGAAATGATTTTGAGGATGGACTTTAGATGAAAAAATAAAAGTTAAGATAAAATATATGACTAAGGAAGGAGAGAAATATTAATATTGACAGGCATTTCATTTTCAAAATAGAACAATTAAAGAATACATTAAGGGGGCTTCCCTGGTGGCGCAGTGGTTGAGAGTCTGCCTGCTGATGCAGGGGACATGGGTTCGTGCCCCGGTCCGGGAAGATCCCACATGCCGCGGAGCGGCTGGGCCTGTGAGCCATGGCTGCTGAGCCTGCGCGTCCGGAGCCTGTGCTCCGCAACGGGAGAGGCCACACACACACGAAAAAAAACGAATACATTAAAATGTAATAAAAATTATTGCTTATAGGAGGGAGAGAGGGATACAGGGCAGATGAATAAAGACCTCTGTGTACACAGCTTGTTATTTTTCTTTTGGAATCTTTTATGTTTTATGTAATTTTATAAAGTTAAAGACAAAAAATAAAAGCAATCTTTAAAAATTGAAAGCCAGCTTAAATAAATGAACTTAATTGTATACCAAGTTGTCAAAACCACAAAGTAAAAGAATTACTTCAAACTATTTAAAATGCTCAATATGAAACTTTACACTCTAGTGAGGTATAAGGACAAATAGAGCCCAAAACAAAAATTAAAAACCCTTCCTTAGGGAATTCCCTGGTGGTCCAGTGTTTAGGATTCCACACTTCCACTGCAGGGGCACAGGTTGGATCCCTGGTTGGGGAGCTAAGATCCCCCAAGCTGCGTGGCACGGCCAGAAAAAAAAAGACAAAAAAAGCCCTTCTTAAGCTTCATTTAGATTGTCTTATTGTTAGTATGTTGACTTAAAACTATCATAGGTAAAATATAGAATAAAGAGTATATAAATTATGTAAATGTAACTAGAAACCAATATTTTCAGTGTAAAATAATGGAAACACTATAAAAAATCATATTCTTTTTTCTCTTTCACCATTGATTATTTATTATAGTCTTTTGTCTGAATTAGTGTTGAAATAACTAATAATAAACTTTTAATTCTTATAAAATGTTTTGCATTTATTTAGAAATAAAGAACTGTGTATAGATACATATATAGTTAAAATGTAATTATACATATATATAATATACATATTTTATAGGGTTTTTTTTGTTAAAAATGCAAATTTCTTTGTTCTATGTACCACAAGTTCTGAAGGTGCTGAGAAGGATATAAGTAAGTAGAGTAAGTTAAAAGTCAAAATAAATTAAAAAAGACGTTGACAAAAGCACATCCATACTGTTATTAATCTATAGACTTTCCCCCCTATTTAAAACTTAGGAATATTATTCAGCTATAAAAAATAATACAATTTTGCCATTTGCGACAACACGGATAACACTTCAGGGCATTATGCTAAGAGAAATAAGTCAGAGAAAGACAAATAGAGTGTGATCTCACTTATATGTGGAATCTGAAAACAAAAACAAACTCATAGATACAGAGAACAGATTGGTGGTTGCCAGAGGCGGAGAGTGGAGGGTTGGTGAAATGGGTGAAGGGGGTCAAAAGGTACAAATCTAGTTATAAATACATAAGTCATTTAGATGTAATATACAGCATGGCAACTCTAGTTAATAATACTGTATTGTGTATTTGAAAATTGCTAAGAGAGTAAATCTTAAAAGTTCTCATCACAAAAAATATTTGTAACTGTATATGGTGACAGATGTTAACTAGACTTACTGTGATCATTTTGCAGTATATACAAATATCAAACCATTATGTTTTATACCTGAAAATGATATAATGTATGTCAATTATACTTCATAAAAAAACACTTAGTCATATACTCTTATAATCAAAATTAACTTTGGGTGAACTTCCTGATTTGCTGCATTTTGGAGGATTGCTCCTCCTGACTCACTGATTTCAGGTTGTAGGTGGCATATACTACTGTTTTCAACCCCAGTCTTATGTGAGTTATCATCCTCTAATTCACCATATAGACTTTATTTTAGTATCTTGTGTTAGAAAGTGAATCAAAGGTGGATTTACATTTTGAGCTTATGTTTAGGATTTGGAATTAACTACAAAACAAGTCTGGGCAAAACTCCCACTTGCTTATTGCTCCAACACCTAAGAGAGGGCAATCTTAGAATCAGTATCCAAGGAATGGATGTTGAATAAAGGAACACTGATTAACAACATTTTAAAAGATTTAAAATACTATTTTCTTTACCTGGCAGTTATCAAGTATATTAATTAAACAAGCAGCAAAAGAAATTCTAAGTCAGTACTACCCAGTACGTATATTATGCAAACCACAAGTGCAAGCCACATATGTAATTTTAAGTCTTCGTGAAGCCCCATTAAAAAAAAAGAAAAAAAGAAATAGAAGCCAACAGGTAAAATTAGTTTTAACAACATGTTTTATTTAGCTTACTACATGCAAAATATTATCATTTCTATGTGTATTCCATATAAAATATTGAGGTATTTTACACTTTTTGAAAATACTGTATCTTCACTCAGTGTGTATTTTATACTTCTGGCACTTCTCAATTCAGATTAGATGCATTTCAAGTACTGAATAGCCGGATACACAGTGGCTACCTTGTTGGACAGAGCAGTCTAAAGTATAAATCAGATTGTAGTAAAACATAGCGAAACTGTGATATAACCAATGCAATAAAAAAGTTTAAATTAGTATATATAGTGAAAAATAAGCTCTAGTGAAAAAGATCCAAGTATTCTTTATTTTTCAGATCAGTCAAATTGACTATTTGGGTAGTTATAGAAACACTAAGAAATGATTCTCTTTCCTCTGTTCGTCACAATTGATTATTTAGTAAAGTCATTGGTCTGAATTAATGTGAAATGAGTAATAATGGACTTCCTTTGATTCTTATAAAATTGCTTGCATTTTATGTATTTTATTTAGAGTATGAAGCCTATAAAATATTTAAAATAGAGATGGTTCTATGAAGCCTATGGAGAAGAGAGAGGAAAACCTAAGCTGAATTGATGAAATGAGGCTTCTGAATCCTTAAGTGACTAGCTTAAATTTACATGCTGAAAAAAAGCATAGCAGGAGTTAGCATAACAACAGCTAGCAGGTCCTGAGTGGTTGGTTACCTGGTGCCGTTGAATCCCTATAGCACTCTGTAAGTTGGGTACCATTGCTGCCCTCCTCATTTTACCAGGGAGGATACTAAGAATGATTAAGTAATTTGCACAATGCTATACAGGCAAAATACTGCTTCTGGAACTTGGGCGCTAACCATAATGACACCATTTCACCTTAAAATTAGGTTGTATGAAATAATTTGGCATCTAAACCCGAAGTTCTCATTCAAACCTGTCACTCTAGGCCAGTACACATCAATATAAACTAAAATTTCCATTGTGCTTGGGTGATATGGAGAACATCGTATCTATAAATTACTATTTGAAATATTAAAAATATCACTCTGATATTTTTGACTTTGCCTTTACAATGCAGTCAGCAAATTGGATGTAACTCATTTACAATAGGGCATTTCTTCATAATTCAATTGGGAATCCTGATTATAATTTTTCTGTTCACTTACATGGGAGTGTTCTTTTCCCTGCTTTCTATCAGCCCAAATATTCTAATTGCTATGTTAATTTTTGGCTAACTGTTCTTGAGATCAGGGTGAAGTGTTGAGCTTTTAAGTCTGGAAGCATTTGTCTTGGAGCTGCTACCATGGAAATCAAACCATAAGCCAGCTGAAGGTATATATGGAAGCGTGGGAGAAAAGCAGACCCCTACTGGGATAAGGTAGAACAAACACATAGAAACAGCTAGGACTAACTCCTGTAATAAGATTTTCTTACATTCTTACCTTCCCTCATTATCTGTGTTTCCAAAAAGCCTTTTTCATGGATACACAGCCTAGAGAATAAATTAAAAAGAGTATCTAATATCTATCACCAGCTCTTGAGACTGTCATTTCTGTTGTGTGGACTCAACTGCAAGCCCTTCAGGGACCACCTCCTCCTCCTGTGGTGATCTTGCTTCCAAGATCACGGGAGAATTCTTTCTCACTAGCGTCATAGAATTAGACTGCTTTTCTCTTTTAGTTTGTGAGCAATTGACTTCTTGAAGGTTTTGAATTCTTTCTCAGCATTTAACAGAGGAAGGATCTGTAGACATCAGCAGGCCACTCCTTAAGCCTGCCCGGTACAGCCTGAGGCATCCTTTGTTCTCAAACTCCCCTTCGCTCACTGGAACATGGTGGAGGACTTGGCTGTCACCAGGAGGTCCCTCTTCCATCTGCTGGAGCAAACAGCTGAGGACTGGCATTTCAAGAACTAATGCTTTTCTCTGATTCCTCGTGTGGGAGAGTGTGTAACGTGACCTTCATTTCCGTTCGCAGCTCACATAGCTTCTTATGCCATAGATTAGTGGTGCATGGGATCATTGGGTTCTATCAGCCTATACTCTTCCAGCTCTGCCCCATCTTCACAGCATCCTAATCCTAAAAGAGCATATTCCCTTAGGACCTATCTCCTAGTCACACGCAAGCCTATAGAACACACAACACAGAAGAGCCACAAACACTGAACTGTTAACGAATTCCTATCTTTTGTTATTATGAATGTGAATGAATCAAAGAACAATGATATAGTAATATGTAGTCTGTTAACTTTGGGAATATATTGTAGTTTATAAATTCTCTAGAGAGAATGTCAGAGAAGAGAGGTCACTTTGAGTTCAGAGCAGTTGAGGAAGTCACGCCCTCCATCTAGAAGCCCCTTTTCTAGCATCCATAGCATCATGATACAACCCAGCAGACTGAGAACTGCTGGATAAAGACTCCTGCTCTTTAGCATACCAGTGACTAATTCCATATCTCTGCTTTTTTCCAACTATCAATATAAGTGTTTTCAGTCAACCATAGTTCTTATTATTTAAGTGGTAAATGATACCTTTACAATTCTAAGTTTTATATTTTATCCTACTTGTCATAATCCATATTTACAGATTATTTAAACAACAATCAGCAACGAGTTCTTCAGAATATGAGCTTGTATTCTGCCTTTTAAAATAAGTAGATGAATGTGTACTCATTTGCGCAAATGCCACTTGTTCCCCTCTGCTGCCATTTCTGTGACAGCAGCGTGCAGGACCGTTCTTTAAGTGATTATATTCTGATGGGAAAACAGCCAAACAAAAACTGTCAGCTATTTCATATACTTTCTAAAACTATTTTGAAATACAGATTAACATTTAATGTGAAGATCTGTAAATATGGGTGACTAATGTGCTATAAACATGAATTTTATTTTCTTAGCTTCTCTAAGCTTCTGGCAAAATAGACTGCAATTTGCCTGCTGAATCATTTTTTGTTAGGTTATGTGGCTTTATGGCATTGATATGTGGATTGAATCATAATAAATTGAAATACCTAATAATTAAAATAAACAAAGGAAAAGGGCATAGATGTAGGACGATGACCCCCCCCCATTTTTATTATCTGTTGGAAGAGTTACATTTTAGTTAAATTCTTTCTTAACTTATGAACTCAGACAAGATTTTCTATTGAAAAAAGAAAAAAAGCCTGCTCGTCACTCAGGGTCTTAAAGGTCTCATAGCTCAACTTCTGACAACAGTAGTGTCAGCTGGAGAGTGCCTTGTCTTTGTTCTTCCTGGATGTGGGAGAGGCAAGTTTCTGACAGAGACAAGTTTCAATGTTCTATTGTCATTTTGGCCTTTCAATGGGTGTAATTTATAAATAGCAAATCATTAATATGCTGAGTAGTTTAAAGAGCTTTTAAAACCACTTGAAAATGGTATAAGGAGGCTGTTCTTGTTTTCTTGCTGTGAAAAAGAAGTGAGGGGAAAATATTAGTCACTGGCATGTTGCAAGAGATATCATGCACTTTTTATGTTTTCTTTAAATGGATGGGTTGTTCCACTGCAAAGAGTAGTGGAAATCATCATTCCTAGGTCACATAATGAAACACAATTCTCTGGTTTCTGATAAACAACCCTTGTATGTTTTTCATAAAATTTAATGCCTTCAGATAAGGTGGCATAACTAACATTTAATGAGCTATGCAATTTAAAAGTTCTTGCCCTTTCATTCCTAGGATTGTAGTGGTATATTCAGGTATATATTTCTACTGGAAAAAAAAATCAATTAGTTTTTTGGTTCAGTGCTGGATGATAAAACTGTGACTGTGTTGATTATGAAGAAGAAGCTCTTCTTTTCTGTAGTGAAAATTATAGGTGTAATCCAGGGACACTATTAGAGGAGACTTTGTCTCCCTTCTCTAGAGAATAATTGTGGCTTCTTGGAAACTCACATTACTTTGTCTAGTAGGATTCTTGATCTGTGTGGTAACAAAGTTTTCTAAGTTTCCTGGCTATCTGATTTTGAAATGGAAAGAAACCTGTGAAATATATGAGAACACCTCTGAGCTCAGGATGCTATATTAAATTTTGTTAATTTTACCTCTTACTTCTTTCACCTGTTTCTCTCCACTGCACTACCTTAGCCTAATTTACCAATGTTTCACTTAACTGGACTTCCCACACTAACTCTAACCCCATTCCAATCCATTATCCAGTATGTGCTAGAGTGGTTTCTTAATGGAAATCTGATCACCCTCCATTCCCCCATCCTCCACCCCTTGATCAAAGGTCTTCAATAAGTGTTTATTGCTCTTGGGACAAAGGTCAAAATCTCACAGGTCCTACCTGGCCTGATACCTGGTTTGGCCCAAGTCTCCAGTCCTGTGTTTCATATACACGTCCTTTACCTATGTCCAGTCACACTGGGCTTCTTTTAGTTCACCTTTTTAGGGGAATCAGTACATCCCAGTCTCTCTTCCTGCAACACTTTTCCTTTTGCTCTTTGTCTAGTTATCTCCTAATCATTCACCATTTAGCTCTATCAGGACTATCTCTGGCAAGTCTTCCTTCACTTCCAGTTGAGGCTACGTTCTCTCATTAAATGTTCTCATTCTTCAAAGCACATATCTGAATATGTCATTATTCATTCAGTTCTGCAACTATTTGATTCCTGTTCACGTACCCATCTGGGATGCTGGAACATAAGTTGCATGGTGAAAAAATCATGCCTCTATTCCATTTTCTTCCTTGCATCCAGCTTACCATGCTTTGTAGGAACTAAGTAAAAACTAAGTAAATATTTGTTGAATGAATGAATAAATGACTATAGATACATAAATGTCTGAACCAAGGGTAAATTAGGCTAAGGTAGTGAGGTGGAGAGAAACAGGTGAAAGAAGTAAGAGGTAAAATTAACAAAATTTAATATAGCATCCTGAGCTCAGAGGTGTTCTCATATATTTCACGGGTTTAGAAACCAAGGTGTTTCTCATATATCTCAGATCCCTTCTCTCAGAAGAAGGTAGCCGGACAAGAGATGTATTTTGGTGTAATTTTGGAATAAGTTGTGCTGTGAGACTTATTCTAAGATTTGTGGGAAGCACTGAGCAGTTAGGTGAAGAATTCAGCAGATATTGTGCCAAGAGCTGTCCCCAGCATTATTGAGGAAGGAATGACATTGAGTTCTCCAGAGACCAAGGGATGAATATTTGCTTGAGAAAAGACCACCAAGTGAATTTTGAGCATAGGTGTCTTTGGGAAGAGCCTTGCTGATTTGGGATAGATGGATGAAAATCTGAAGCTGAGCAATTGCCTTGGAAGAGAGAAACCAGAAGAGAGGGGTGGTGTGCTGAGAGCATCTGCCAGAACTGAGCAGTGGAAAACTTGGAATAAAAGAGCAGAAATGTGTGTGTGTGGGGGGCTGTCTCTGAAGAGACAGGAATGGGGCAGAATCTTGTTAAACTAGCAGGAGGAACTACTCATCTTTTTTTAGTTTTCAAGCCAAGAATAGGGTCAGAGAACTAGGGATAACAAAATGAAAAATCCAAACAGCACAGTCTCCATTGTTTATTCATCTTGAAAGTCCTTCATATGATGGGATTTTCCTGATGACTTTCCCATGGTATGCCTGCCTGCAGAAAACTTTATATTATCTGTGAGGCAGTCCTAGAATTAAGGATAGCATATCTGAGGCCATGGAGACAGTGAAAAAACATAGCATTGTGATCAGCATAGGGGGTAAAACCAAGTTACCAGTGGAAGTTCCTCCCCTGAGAGAAAGTGATACATGATAATTTCTGCTCATGCCAATAGAAGCCCCTCAATCCCCGTGAAATAAATGAGCTCCATTTTGGACACTGGAATATGTCTATTAGATATCATTATGACAGTTGGATATACTAGTGGGCCACTGAATATTCTAGACTGGCATTCAGGGAGAGGGCTAGTCTAGAGAAATACATTTTGGAATCACTGGCATATACATAGGTATTTAAAATAATGGGACTAGATAGGATGACCTAAGAAAAGTATATACTTGGAAAAGGAGAGTCCGAAATGAGCCTTGAGGAAGAGCTTGAAAAGAAGGCTAAAAAAAAAAAAAAGTGCCATTTGCAGCAACATGGACGGACCTGGAGATGATCATACTAAGTGAGGTAAGTCAGACAGAGAAGGACAAATACCATATGATATCACTTATATGTGGAATCTAAAATATGCCACAGTAAAATTATTTATGAAACAGAAACAGACTCAGACATAAAAACAAACTTGTGGTTACCAATGGGGAGAGGGGGTAGGGGAGGGATAAATTAGGAGTTTGGGATTAGCAGATACAAACTACTATATATAAAATTGATAAGCAGCAAGGTCCTATTGTACAGTACAGGGAACTATACTCAATATCCTGTAATAAACCATAATGGAAAAGAATATTAAAAAGAATATTTATATATGTATAACTGAATCACTTTGCTGTACACCAGAAACTAGCACAGCATTGTAAATCGACTAGACTTCAATTTAAAAAAAAATAGAAGGCTGACAGAAATCTGTGAGTGTATAAGAGGAGAAACAGGAAAAGGCAGTGTCACAGATCACAAAAGAGAAGTACCATGCAGGTCAAGAAGACGGGTGTGGACAAATATGTTAAATGCAGCAGGAAGTCCAATAAGGTGCAGACAGAGAAGGGTGCCTCAAATTTGTCAACAGGAATGCTAGTGATGATCATGGAAAGGACTGTTTTAGTGTGTGCTGATGAGGATAGCTACTAGAATTGAGTAAATATGGAGATCTTAGTCTGCTTGGGATGCTGTAACATAATACCATAGACTGGGTAGCTTAAAAATAACAACAACAAATTTATTTCTCATAATTTGGAATCCGGGAAGGTGCCTCTGATTCAGTACTTGGTAAGGCCTCTATTCCTGGCTTACAGACAGCCACCTTATCTCTGTGTCCTCACATGACCTTCCCTCAGTGGGTGGAGAGAGAGAGGGAGGGAGGGAGGGAGAGAGGGAGAGAACAAAGGAAAGGGAGGGAGAAAGAGATCTTTCTCTCTTCTTCTTATAAAGCCACTAGTCTCACGATGAGGACTCAATCGAACCCTAGTCTCCCAAAAGCCCCATCTCCAAATACCATCACATTGGATGTTAGGGCTTCGGGATATGCATTTTAGGGGGACATAAACATTTAGGTCTTAAAAATGGACAACTTATTTGAGAAGTTTTACTGTAGAGGAAAGCAGATAATTTGAGTATTGAATAGAGAGAATGTAGGAGTCAAGAGACAGTTTTTTTTTTTGTTTTGCTTGTTTTTGTTTGTGTGTATGTTTTTAAGGTGGGAATAAAAGAATGTTGAATGCCGGTGGACTTAACTCAGGAGAAAGGAAAGCATTAGATAACACAGTAGAGATGACAAGCCTTTGAGAAAAAAGAAGTTGTCTCAGGGAGTGGAAACTCTAACTTAAGTGTTGTAGGATTGCTTGCAGTCCTGAATTCCCAGTCGAGATTCTAATTGTCCCAGCTGAGACACTAATTTAAAATGAAACTAATCCATGAGCCCAGCTGCCTTGCTTTTAATTTCAGCTCTGCTACATATTAGGCTTATGCTTTGGAAAAGTTACCTAGTTGCAGTTTCCTCAACTCTAACATGGGAATAATAATAATGAAAACCAGCAGCCTGTCTCATATGGGTGTACTTCCTAGAGTATCTTACCAGTGTCTTATCACGAAGACTGAAGCTCATGTAACTTGGTGTCCATTCTTTTCGCAGTGCCTGCAGTAGGCATTGACCAGTGCTCTTGGCTAACCTGATTTTTCTTGGTATGTCATTCCCTAAGCACCTACCACTTAGTTCACCCCATGGCCTGAACTAGTGATCTACCCAGAGCCTTTCCAGGGGGTCAACTTGTTCCTCTGTGATGGACCAGTCACATTTGGCTTCAACTCAGCATTCTTGTCAACTATGAGCTAACAGAGATTCTAAAATATTCTAGATCAGAGCTCCCTCTAACTGTCCATGACACATCTCTCTCTTCTGGTTGAGGCAGGGCCACTTGAAAGTGGACCCCTCCCTGAGCCCCAAAGCAGTTAGTAGCACACGAACCCTCTTCTCTCTGTATTCAGCTCAACTCACTCAAAGGGCCTTCTCTTCTCAGGCTAAACCGTTCCTTCACCTCTTCACAAAATTTCCCTTGGAAAACACCCCCCATCCAACCAAAGCATCTTTTATTTTTATTTCGCATCTCTTAGGCTCCTTTTTCTGACTCCTCTAAGCTTTAATGGTGGAGTGTACCTGAAGGGAGAACACAATGAGCATGACGTTCAAAACATAGTATCGATAGGGCACCGTAGGAGAGAACTGAAAGAACCAAGAGGTCCTATCTCAACAGTAACCTAGATTGCAAAGCTATGATTGTGCCATGTAATCCTATTTTTCAAGTGATGGTCCCTGAATATTTTCTCAGCCATCTCCCCAATGTCTTCTGTAACATGGTCTCATCTATATCTTGGCAAATGGATACTTAAGGTAGACTACAGTAAGAGTTGGTGAGTATCTAGAAAAATAAGAAAGGGAAGCAAATTGATATTTTTTAAACATCACCCCTGTTAATTCAACTAAAACTTATGGATCACTTAACTTTGTATTGAGCAAAATGAAAGGTAATGGGATACAAATATGCTTAAGATATTTTCTGGGGCAGGGGCAGGTGAAAAGGGCAGTGCAGAATATGGCAGAGGGATGCCCTGGTTAGTTGTGTCAGAGCATAGCTGAAGACGAATGTGCGCAGAGCCCACAGAAGAGTTACACTAGCAGGATACAGGTTGAGTCCTTCTCTGGCCTATCATTTAGGCAAGTTAGGTCTGTCTACTTTGATCCAATTGAATATAATATCTCCCTAATAACTGAATATGTGCTTAAACACACCAATACCTAGACACATAAAGTATATAACTAATATAATATTCAGCAGAATTATACACATTTCCAGAGATTGTAGTCATAAAATAAATCATCCCAATCAACTCTGGCGCATAATAAATGTGAAGAAAGTTTTATTTATTTATTTTTTCATTAACTAAACTGTCCTTACCTAAACGGTATATGTGTTCCTCTGATGTTTTGACTTTTGCCAACTTAACAGTATTAGAAAACTGGACATTACTCAGAAAATTTCAAACAGCCTATATTGACTACTAATTGTAACAAACACATATGCACAGACATAGGCACACACACAAATGCAGTTTTGCAACATGGACATGGGCCAAAATAATTTTAAATTAGGCAGCATCACTTACCAGCTGTGTTTTAAAAAATAATGTGATCTTAGTGTGAGTGTAACTGTGTCTGTGTGTGAGTGTATGTGTTTAACAAGCTAAGGTTTATTTATTTTTTTAACTTTTTGATTAACATTAGTCAGGATTTTAACATTAGCAGCTCTTAAGACTGATTATGCTTTGGACACCTTAGGATGTCAATCCTCTCCTCAGGCAGTCTGATGTATACCAGGGAGCCAAGAGGAAATACCTTGATTATAAAGTTATCCAGGTTATTTTCAAATAATTGCAAGTAAACAGGAAGCAATGAACTGACATTCTCAAATATTAAAAAAAATTGTAGTCCTATTGTTTCTGTGATTTGCAAAGTTACTATAGCAATTACTGCTTGTTTATTCAAGAGCTGCTTAATTTCTACAAGCAAACTTTCCTTTCTGCTTGATGAGTGTTTTCTCCTACTTTTGGCCATACCAAGTAATTTGTAGTCAGCCCTTGCTATGTAAAGGGATGCCATAAAATAGAGTCTGTACATATCATGCAGGGCTAGTCTAGCCACCAAATCCTGTGTCTCTTGAAAGAGGGTGCACCTGCTGTTAAGGTTAGATGGCTTAGATTTATAATGGGGGGAAAAAGCCTGTGGAATTTAATCTAAGTGATGGCTCACCATCTCCCCTGTGTTTAATGCCTGTCTATGAGATGATATTGACATTGCTGCCAGACATGCAAGTTTATCTGTGACAGGAAGACAGGAAATATAAAACCACACTGAAACATTGTACTTAGTCTTGACTATTTCATCACGAGAATGAAGTATACAATCTTCAATAATGCCTGGAAGATCAACAAACATTATTAAGAACCAAACTTCTAAGGACATAAATATTTAAAATGTTTAGTCATGGGAGATAAACTCTGCTGTTAAAACATCTTTAAAAGACATGGTGTTCAGATGAAAATAAAGTTCTAGTGTCCATCTTTGGTTGCTCAGGACCCAGCAACCTGCTGACACTAACATTGTCAAACTTCAGGTTCATTCTGCCCAGTTCTTGACTAAACTGAGCCATCCTAGACAAATATTGGGATCTCCAGTTATACCAGCCAGTAGGCATCTGGAGTAGTCAGATCTGGTAAGCCTGGGGGAATACAGAACTTCTTCATTCTGTCTCCTGCTTTTCATTTAATCCTCCACTTCCACTGGACTTAATCTGTTTGAATATGCCCTGGCTTCTAGCCCAGTATTGGTTTGCTCTACAGATCCTTGCCGTAAATTTGAGTTTTATCCTGAATCACAATTAAGTAGCCTCTACTCTAATTACTATTTACCTTTTCTAAGTTTCATCTTCTCCATCGTAAAGTGGAGATGATCATAAGACCAGTATTTCCCAACTCATGTGTTCTGAGAAATACATGGGATGAAATACAATGTGCCTAATGTAGTACATGCTACCTAGTAGTTGTTTAAGTTATGCTCTATCTGTAAAGACTTAGTGTAACTCTCACTGAATGCCTAATTTAGCTTCTTCTTCACAGCACTCAAAGGAAGGAACTGTTGGGTAAGTAGGAGGTCTGCATTATACAGACATTAAAGTCATTTTGATTTGACAGCAAGAGGTTTCAGTGGTATTGCACCACTGTTCTTACAAGGAGTGAGCGAAATGCAAAAATATTTGTTGCCTTTGACAGTGGAACTTAGTTCTTTTATAGTTTACATTCCTCTTACTCATACTGAATCTGGAATAGCAGGAAAAATAAAGATAGCACTCTTTATTGACAGCATGGTGTAATAGATTGTGTGTAAATTATATATAAATACTGTTGCTGTGGATCTATATGATTCCAACTTAGGATAATGTTGTAATCAAAGAACCACATTTCAACAGCCACCTCCTCCTGCCACTATCTCCAAATGAAAGAGGCAGTTTCATTTTTTAATTACACATCTTGAGGACCCGGATGGTAAATTCTAGTAATGCCTTCCCATTTTCTATTCTCCTCTCTCCATTTTTTCGCACTTCTTCCACGTTCTCCGGAGATCAATTTGCTACAACTCCCCAGTAGTACAATGCCTTTACCCTTTCTCCCTCCTCTTGTTTTATCTCTCCCTCTTTACTTAGATTGTCACTATTTATTTTTGCATAATTAGTTCTCCCATCTTCTGCCTCCTGGGTTCTGGCCTTCTTTGTCCATTCAATAAGTCTTCATCGTCAAAGTCTAGTATCTAGTCCTGTTACCGAGTCCAAGCTCGCTCTGCTCGCTGCACAACAGGCCAGTAAATCGGGAGTTGAGGTGCTGAGACGAAGAACATGACTTATTCGGAAAGCTGGCAAACTGAGAAGATGGCAGACTAATGTCTCCAAAAAACCATATTATCGGGATTTGGATGCCAGTTTCTTTTATAGAACAGAGAGGGGGAGGAGGTGAGGAAGTAAAGTAAAGAGGCCATAAGTTTTGCAAATGTCCCCTGGAATGGCCAGCCTCAGGAGGGGGATGTGTTAATTTCTTCTTTGTTGCAGCCGTCCACAGGTGGATGGGGTCAGGATGCTTCCCTGAACAAAAGCACTTTGGTTTAACATTCAGGCAGAGGGGCAGGGTTCCCCGAGGCAGGCCATTACATACAGACAGTATCGTTTTAGTGAACAGAAGCAGCGGAGAGCAAAGGTTAAAGTAAAAGAAACAGATCCAATGTGTAAGTCAGTTTTGGCTCTTCCCTGTTACAGTCCTACAAAGACAGATTCACCCTGGGGTCGTAAGGCAGACCAGGTTCAAGAAGGGAAAACCAGGCTATTAACGTCAGTACTAGTCTAGTCTAGTAGACAATGAGGGGAGGGGTTTGGAGGGATGGGGAAGAATGGGGAGAAATGGAGATGGCTGGGGAGTTGTGACATCATTACCACATCAATAATTTTTAGTCCTTATTACAAAAATTGACGTCTGTAAGGTAAGCATTAATATTTTATTTGTACAGGTGAAAAAATTGAGACTCAGAAAATTTACATTATTAGCCAATGCAAACACAGCTAATATTTTTCCAAGTCAAGTCTTGTCCAATTCTCTGATCTTTGCTTTTTCCCATCATTGTGAAATTTCCATGTTTGTGATATTCAGGATTAGGTTATAAGAACTGTTATGTAAGCATTCTATTCTATCAACTTACCATACTCTTCCATTATGTAAGGACATGTTCTGGACAATCTCAGAACTGGACTTACTTTATTTTAATTATAAGAAAGCCACTAAATAAAATATTTGTGCCAAAGTAAAAATAATGGAAATATTAATAAATGAATAAAATTAACACAGTTAACCAGGAGTTCTTTTGTCCCTTGAGTAAAGGAAATTTCTTGTCAGAATGCAGAAGGATGTTATGGGCATCAAAGTAAGAAGCAGAGCCAGAGTCCATGGGAAATGGAATGATAGTAGGCATTTTCTCTCTTGGTTTCTGTGTCTCTCTTTTGGGCTTTACATGTCTCTTGTCAAGACTTATGTGTCTGCTTCATTTTCATCTGTCCAAAAACTGAATTCTTGCTATTCTGTGTGTGTATATCTCACCATGACAACCTTCAAATGGTATTCTCAGTCTTCCGGTCAATAAGACCTTTCAGCACAACCTCACAACAATAAAAATAGCGCTTCCTGGGTCTTGTTTCCAAGATCGTTGGCTGGACAGTAGGGTTGGCTAGGCTCTTTTTAGTTGTTTACCCCAGCCCAAATGACTGTGGCCTGTAGGGCAGAGTTTTTTGCTAGATAGATGCTCCTTCTGCGCCTATGTGAACACGTTTCACTAAAAAGTATGGGCAGAAATAAAATGATTGACAACTCTTGTACAATAATGTCAGAAGAATAAACATACTTAGGAGAAACCAGGCAGCCCTATGACTTAACTGAACCCTGGATATCAATTTGGGAAATTTCAGTTGCCTAGCTAAATATGCCAGGCTTTATTAGCTGGACTCTGGTGAAAGTTTACTATGATAGTACCTTCTTGGTCACTGAGTATGGGAATGTCTTAGATTTAATAAGTTTTTTCTGGTAACTCACCAATGGAATTCAGTGATAGAAAATATTGAGAAAGAGCATTTATATTATCCTTCTATCAGGCATTTTTATTGTCAAGAATTGTGGCAAATCTAAAATTCTACCCTATTTGTACACTAACAAGTTAGCCCGCCACAGTTTCATGGGTGGTGATAGAAGGAATGAGACTCCTGGATCAGAGTCAAAGAACTTTACTACTCAATGGCAATAGCAGTACCCAGAATATCAGCATTTGCACTAGTTTTCTGAGCCCCAGTTGCAGTAGGGCATTGCAGAGAGGGATAGATGACATCTGCACATGTAGTGGGCTGTGTGATGGGGGGGAATTCTGAGCTTAGAGAACCCAACTCTTTTATAATAAGCAGTAAGCCTAGTTGACCTTTGCCCTAGAGGGAGATATTATCTTTAGTATACAGGGCTGAAACAAACCTGCCCTTTTCCCCAGAAAGGAGTACTATCTTTATTTTCAAGACTGTTTTTTTATAAAAATACGCTTGGAATATCGTTCATAACAAAGGCAGTTAGTATCTCTACTTGTAAGGTAAGTAGCTGAAGGAGAAAACCATAGAGAATTGTCTTCTAATGGTTATGGGACTGTCATTTTGAAAGAATCAGAAAGGTGCAAATTCATGTGAAAGAGTGGACAGAATATACTAGGAAATAACCTTATGCCAGTTTTCATTCAAGTAATTCCTAAGATTTTCTTCCTAGTCAGTAAAGAGTTTAGAAAAAGACAACATGAGGAAATACAACTTTAAAAGACTGGTTTTGTATGTTATTTAGTGGTTAAATGAAATCACATTAATCTTGAAAGAAGTCTGTATGACATAAAAAAATCAACTTTTTTTTCATTGATTTTATCTCATTCCCAAGACAAAACTTTCATAACATGAGAGATAGGAAGCTTTACTGATTTTACTGTCAGGGTTTTAGATGTCATCAGGGTTGTACTTAATCCTTTAATATCAGCGTTCCTATCAGTTTCTGATTCATAAATGTTTGTAAATTAGTCATAATATATGTAATGAAGAAGATGACAATACTTTCTTTCATGATTATATTGCGTAGAATTCATTACATGTGTCCACAATATTTGGAACCTCACAGCAACCTGAGAGATAGACAGGGTAGGCATTTTTTCTTGACTTGAGGGTTGAGGAAGGAAGCAGAGTATCAAGTGGTCTAACTGCCCAAGTCCACAGGACTAATTAGAGACCTAGATCCAAAGTCTCCTTCGAGTCTAGTTCTCTTTCTACCACTTGCAGTATCATTCCCTCAGAAGCCCAGTGGAAGTGGAAACTAAATTATATACAGGAACAAAGAGAATGTTCCTGTAGTTAGGGTTTGAAACACATTTGTTCAGCAGCATGTTGATAACTGTGTTGAATTGGAAACTTCACCTGAAGAGGCTCAAGAATATAATCTCCCTCCCTCACAGCGAACCTACTGAGGAAATAATTCTTTATGCTCAAAAGATCCAATGACGGAAAGTACAGAAGAACTCCCTGGGACTTCTATTTAGACTTGAAGTAGGGGACTAGGAAAAGGGTTGTCAGAGCAGCCATCCTGTAGTTTTAACATAAAGCTTTAGGGGCGTTGAACAGACAAGAGCTTTCCAGGAGGTTTTTTGAAGTAGTACCATGGTTTTTACTAAGCATTATTACTCATGAAACTCTTGGCGAAACTGTGCAAATAGTTTTGGTATCCCTCAAGCTTTAATATTATTAATTACTTAGATTTACCTACAGGATATAAAATGTACAACTATTTAATATTTAAACTGATGTACTGAAAAATACTTTTAAATGAACAAATATTTATGTTACTAAATTCAATAGCTAATCCTAGATGAAGTAGAAAAAGCTTTAATTAGAAAACACACTACAGAGTAATCAGGACACTTACTCTTTAAAATTAAATATGAGGTAACAAAAAATGGTTAGCTACATGTGCCTGTGTGAGTGTGTGTGTCCCAGTCAAAACTGTTTTGAGTTCAGTGTGAAAATTTCTCATCTTCTGATATTTGTAAAAATGAATTTATCAGATTATTTGTTCTACACTTCAAAAGGAAGAGAAAGCCAGACCTAAGGCTGAGGGGATAATTACATAACTAGACAGTAATCTTCTATCTGGAAATAAAATGCTAGAAGCTTTATGGTGGCTGAACTCAGGACTTCAGAGCAATTATCTAGAGCATCTCAGCTCAGAGACACAAAGGCAGAGGCTACGCTTGGGCAGTGGGCCTCTGGGAGGATAGGAATGTGCTGAAGGGGAGCAGTGAACATCAGGCTAGCTTTCTAATTTTTCTTCAGGTTGAGTTTGACAGGTTGTCAGAAAAGCTAGGTATGCTTTTATACTTCTTTTCTCATTTAATTATCACAATAGCCCAGTGAGAAAGATATTATTCTTATTCCTGAATATACTGAAACCTCAGAGAGTGAAAAGGTATGTGATGTGCTCAGGGTTTGAAATTTGCATCCAAATCCAGTGCTCAATTCAAAATCCTCTATTGATTTCACTACACTAGTACTTGGATTGAGTACTAGCTCTTATCTTTCATAGATCAGAAAACTTGGGCTATACATTTTAATTTACTTTTTAAATTATGCTTAACTTAAAGTCTTGACCCTGGAAAAACAATGTTGACCAAAGGATTATTTTTTAAGTGGGGTGGCATGGTGTGTGAGTGTGTGTTTATGTGTGTATGCATGTGTGAGAGAGAGAGGGGGAGAGGGAATTTGCTTTTCTTTTTTCTTCTTCATCGTGTATTGTATTAATGTCACCACTGACTCGATCTGGAAATTAATATATGTCATATGATATATGGAAATTAATATATGTCATATGATATATAACAAAGTTATTTTTTCACAGTTCTGAAGTCTGGAAGTCTAAGATCAAGGTGTTGTCAGGATTGGCTCTGGTGAAGTTTCTCCTCCTGGCTTGCAGATGGCCACCTACTCATTATGTCCTCACATGACCTTCCGTGTGTGTGTGTGTGTGTGTGTGTGTGTGTGTGTGTGTGTGTGTGTGTGTGTGTGTGTGTGTGTGTGTGTGTGTGTGTGTGTGTGTGTGTGTGTGTGTGTGTGTGTGTGTGTAGAGAAATAGGGAGCTCTAGTATCTCTTCCTCTTCTTATAAGGACACCAGCCCTATCAAATTAGGGCCTGATCCTTAGGACTTCATTTAATCTTAATTACCTTCTTAAAGACCCTATCTCCAAATACAGTCATATTTGGGGTATGAATTAAACATATGAGTTTTGGTGAGACAGAATTCAGTCCATAACAATTGTTCATGCTCAAATATTTACCAGATGAATGAAAGAATACTAATTGTGATGTGTGTATGTGTCCATATATGTTGGGGTTTTTTTTTTTGCGGTACGTGGGCCTCTCACTGTTGTGGCCTCTCCCATTTCGGAGCACAGGCTCCGGACGCGCAGGCTCAGCGGCCATGGCTCACGGGCCCAGCCGCTCCGCGGCATGTGGGATCTTCCCAGACCGGGGCACAAACCCGTGTCCCCTGCATCAGCAGGCGGACTCTCAACCACTGCGCCACCAGGGAAGCCCATATATATGTTGTTTTTATATAGAATTTACATCTGATGTTTGAAAAATCTAAGTAGATTTTAACATATAAAAATGGAAATAATTTGAAATTATTCTGAGATTCAAAAACAGTTTCAAAACTCCTCTACTGATATGTAACAAGATAAACTTGAGCTATAAACAAAACTGCATTTCAAACTTCTAAGAAAAGCTGAAAAAATGGTTAGGATAAGAAATATGCATAAAATAACTTTATGAGTTTTCTGATCTTACATCTAAGCCTTCTTCTTGTAAGCACTCAGAAATTGGAATGCCATGAACACTTTATTTAAAATGCCTATAACTGTTAGCAAATATTTAATGATTCTCTGATATCTTAATATTCAAAATAAATTTCAAATATTTCAAATATATGTATTAAGTTTTCAAAGTACATTTACCCTTTAGTGTCAGTGTACTGTGGTATTTGAAAACATAGGCTGAGACTTGAACTTTGGGTTCAGATCCTGGTTTCAAGACTTACTAGCTATGCAACCCTGGGAAATTTACTTAACTGTTTTGTGTTTTCATTTTCTCATCTGTAAAGTGAGGATAATGTAAATGCCTATCTCTGTGTTGTGAAAATTCAATGGGATAATCTCTGTTAAGCACTTAAATATAGTACCTGGTTAATAAATGTTAGTTCCTATTGTTATCCCCCAATGAGTACATGTGCTCATTGGCTTTTCTGAACTGCTTAGAATTGGCTGAGGGAAGCAAGTGAATTTGTAAAATTTGCAGCTCTCTAAGTGCTATTTGCGGACTCCTACTTGAGACCCTTTCACTGTGTTCTGGAGGTCAAAACTGTTTTCCCAATAACACTAGATATCCTTTGCCTTTTTCACTGTGTTGACATTTGCCCTGATGATACAAAAGAAATTGTGGGTGAAACTGCTGGTACCATAGTATAAATCAAGGCAGTGATGACAAACTGTGTGGCCAGTTTCACTTAAAGAATATCCTGGATGCTGTATAACAAAGTGAATCAGCTATACGTATACATATATCTCCATATCCTCTCCCTCTTGCGTCAACTAACACAACAATGTAAAGCAATTATACTCCAATAAAGATGTTAAAAAAAAATTAAAAAAAATAAAAATAGGTATTTCAGGAAAAAATATCCTGGATGAAGGGATAAAAATTAATAATGTTATTAAATCCTTATCCTTAAGACTTTTTAAATATTCTATGTGACAAACTGAGAAATTCATGGAAAGTACTTCCGCTACATACATTATGACAGTTCTTTTGTGAAAAGAATTTATGTGATCGCTCAAGTTACAAGCCAAATTAGCCACTTTTTTTCGGGGAGTACCATTTATACTTTAAAGAGCAACTGACAAACTATGGTTATGCAGACTTAGGCACTTGACAGATATTTTCTCAAAAACTAACAAAGTGAGCCTGTCAATTCAGGGGAAAAAACTGAGAGTATTTGTTGCCAATGATAAAATTTGAGCTTTCAAACAAAATTTTGAATTTAAAACTTGTATCCCCACCTTGGATTAGATGCCTTCTCAACACTTAAAGACTTTTCTAATGTGATCTGCAGTGATATTTATGAATAGAATTTTTTGGTATTATATAATTAAATGTGTCAATATTTGTAACATCTATATAAGTCAGTGGACTAATATTTTCCAAAGACCAGTTTACGATGTTACAATATTATGCATGGTTAAAAGATTCATTCAAAGTAAAAAAAAAAAAAATAGACTAGTGACTTTAATATAATGTATAAAAAGTTTTTCTGTATTCAGAGTCCACACTGAAATCAACCATTAAGAAGTTACCACAAGTTGAGTTTTGGAATAGTGTCAATGAAAAATGTACAGAATTATCTGAAATGGCTATTAATATACTCCTCACTTTTCCAACTACATATCTGTGTGAGACCAGATTTCCTTCATATAGTTCAAAAAAGTCAACACATTGAATCAGACCAAGTGCTAAAGCAGATAAGAGAATCTAGCTGTCTTCTATTAACCCAGGCATTAAAATGATTCTTAAAAAAATGCCATTCTTCTAATTCTTTTGTTTGGGAAAATAGTTATTTTTCATAAATAACGTTATTTATATTAACATATAGGTTTACTGCTATTACTTTTTTTTTTTTTTTTTTTGCGGTACGCGGGCCTCTCACTGTTGTGGCCTCTCCCGTTGCGGAGCACAGTCTCCGGACGCACAGGCTCAGCGGCCATGGCTCACGGGCCCAGCCGCTCCGCGGCATGTGGGATCTTCCCGGACCGGGGCACGAGCCTGTGTCCCCTGCATCGGCAGGTGGACCCTCAACCACTGTGCCACCAGGGAAGCCCTACCATTACTTTTAAAGTAATAAATAAATATTAAAATATTCTGCTTTAATTTCTAATGCATTTACTATCAATAGATATAATCCATATTAACCAAGGCTCTTTGGGGTGTTAAACATTTTAAAAGTAAAAGATGTCCCATGGCAACTGGCATACAGCTGGAGTTTCAGAACTTTCTCTTCCTAAAAAAAGTAGATACATTCTTTTTAATCTCTACATCCATCAAAGCGGTCCTCAATATTTACCACACCGGTACACCTAACAAAATGTAAGCTCATGTAATGTAATGACTTGGTACTTTTTGTTGTTACCCTATATAGCTGTCAGAACATTCTTGCACATCATGAAGATTCAGTTTAAAAATTTTAAATTAAGAAATCTACAAAACATATTAGGGGAAATTTTTTGGGGTGCTCCTCCAGCATCAGTAGATTATATTTCCCCTTTTAGAGAAAAAATATTCAATCTGTATGGTTTTTACAAGTTGTATTGGAACATGTGTGCTTTTTTTTAATCAACATACATTGTAGCTGAAATAAGGAGAGGGGATATGGAATGTTCAAAAATTTCTTGTGAGAGTCCCCCTTGCCCAGAAATTATGCTTGTTTATTGTTGTCACCATTGAATATATCATACATGAGGTAAGAAAGCTGTTGATTGGAAACCACCTCTGATCCAAAGCAAGTGATACTCCCCTCCCCATATTGAGGCGGTCATCCAGCTTTGTTTCCACTTACAGGTAAATCCTTTACTGGCTACTCATACAGATGATCAGAGGGGTGCTAGACTGCTTCATTGTTCAAAGAAATAAAAAGAAAAATCAGGTAGAGAGTAGAGTTATTTCAGGTAACATCGGAATGTCTGGGATAGAAAATGAGGACGCAGTTAACCCTCGCTTATTCTTCACATCTCAAAACATCCATTTTATTGCCAAGAGAACAATCAAATTAAGGCATAAGCACAGGAAGAGGAGTCACTTCTAATTTTGCCAGGTCCTAAAACAGCATTACTGCCTACTAAAAATCTATAATTTAACTTCTTCAAAACTAAAGTTTTGCTATTTTTATGTCTAAAATACAGGATATTTGTTTTAAGGAGGATTAGCTCAAGTTGTAAATAAAGATTGACAAAATATGAGGTTTTTTATTTTCAATTGTACTGATGATTTTATTTTACTTTATTTTTTACTGAATTGGATGCATTGATTTGGGGTGTTTTTTTAAATAAAATTTACATTTTAAAAAACGAGAAATTTTTGTTTTTCTTCTGCACAGTCAAGAAATTTTTAGTGGAGGGAAAAATTATGAAATCTGACATTTAGAAGTTGCCTCTTCCAAAGTTATGAAAAATGTTGTATTTCAAACAGGAGGATCTGGGTGACAGGGTCTTAAAGAGTAGGGAAATGCCCTGCGTCAGAATGCTTGGTGGGGGGGTCTCCCAAGAAGGTCAGAAGCACTGAGTGTGTAATAAGCAGGGGGCACTGCAGCAGCCATTATCTTCCCTCTTGACAGAGCAGCTCACTGACCTGGCATGCTGGCAAATGGAGAGGAAAACTCTGCTCGGAGATGTAAATGCCCCATCCAGGTCCCTCATGAATATCTTGTCTCCAGGATTCAAGCAAGTGACCTGGAAAACAAGGTTCCTCCCAGTCAAAATGACAGGCAGAGCTGGTTTCCTGTTAGGAAGACTATGAGGTGTGTAAAAAAATTATGATTTCTGAGGGGAAAAAATGAGATGTCACACAGAGCAAAATATTACTTTCAAATGGTCCTCTGCAGTTCTTTTGAATGGCAGCTGTTAAGAATTCAATTGTGTGTATGACATGCTGGAATCCAGAATGGAAGTTCTGTTGGGGGGCAGGAATGAATAGAAATGTTCGATTTAAATACTCATTTGAGAATATTTGAATATCTGTCATTCTTTATCGCCTAAAGGTTAATTCTTGAAAAAATAATTTCCATTAGCAACACAAATTCTAACCTTGTCAACTCCTCTTATGTAATGCATCAGTGCTGAAAAGCATACTCTTGCAAAACTGTACCATTAAATATATAGTCCTGGTTTATAGACAATATTTTCCTCTAGAAGTTTCATTGGTTTATCAGTTATTTGCTTAGGGGGGATTTATTAAGATATGTTCACTTTTGTGTCCAACATAAAATAATCATGAATCATCAGTTTTTTTTTAATTATGGAAAATACTGAAATTACAAAAAATACCCAGTGTTATACATTTTGATGAAGAAGTGTAAAATTCATATAGAAAATATGACCATTTTAAAGTATTTTATGATATAATACTACATATAGTAAAACAATGCTTTAGAGTTTGGTTAAATTTTGGAAAGCATATTTATTTAAAATATTCTGCTTATTTCAAATAATGTATTTTCCTACTTTTATAATAATTGATAAAACTACAACTCAGTTAAGACAAATGAATGTTTGTACAACACCATGATCAACTTGAAAGAATTAATCATCTGTCAGATATGGCAGTCAAACGTGTGTAAATCATAGTTAAGCCTGTTTTGTCTTCCCAAGAACAACATTTACACTTATACCCATTAAAATAAGATTTAAAAAAGAAATTTGGGGATTTCTAGTTCATATACATATATAAAATTTTCCTTAGAAAAATAATAGTTTAATGTTATTTGTTTTAAAAAGTTTTTGCTAATGTGATGATATATAAACCAATTTTAAAAATCCACTTTGAAGTTAAAAAAATTACTATCTGAAAGAGAAAATAGAAACAAATATTTTGAGATTTGTCACCAGGAATTTTATACACACATACACATTTTTCCCCCTTGTTACTCCCGCGTGAAATTTCTGTTTCTTTATTGCAGTTTTCTTTTCCTTTTTTTTTTTTTACTTTTGTATTCAACATAATCTGAATGTAAGTATATTCTGTATTGTTATGATCTTTTTCCCAGAGTTAGGAATTATCTTCCAAAATATTTGCTTATCATGTGGAGGTTTTCAGGCTCCACCATTGGTGCTGAGAATGGCTGGTTTTGATGTTTTGGAGTTGTTATGAGCCATTTTTGGAAAACTACAATTTAAATTTGCACACAGAGCTTAGACAGAATGTATATGTTAATGAGCTCCAGCCGTGGATTGCACACTCAAATTATCATCAATTGTGCATGAAATTTTTCCAGGCTATTTGTTCTGAAAATAAGTACTAAATTATGCATTCAACTTAGATTCAGGCATAACATAGGTTTTTACAAATATTTTCAGATAGCAATTTTTATGTGTGCAAATACTATACAATTTTGTTATAAGGCATTTTCACTTTACTAGATTAAAATCAACATACTGGTGCATTCATTGCCGCCACAGAAGCACAGGCAGATTTTTTTGCCACTCTTAAATTATACCTTGGAATAATAAAATTCACTGTTGTTTATTAAAACTACCATAAACTGCCTTCTGCTCATTTCTATGCCACTACTGAATGTACCTTCAATCTAAGGAAACAACGGTTAAGCATTCATTTTCAGTAAGCATTACAGTGGTGATAGTGAGTTCCTCTGGATTTTGCATTCAGATTTTGAAAGGACTTTAACATGTTAGAACTACATTTATCTTCTTGATTTCTATAATAAAATAATAGTTTCAGATCTAAACATAATTTTGTATTCATAATTATAGCAAAATTTAATATCAGAAGAATAAAAAGGTAAATGAATGACTTTCTGTGGCTAGCACTAAAAATTTCCTTATCCAAGATTATTAATTTTACTAATGAACTTATCAATTGATCATAGCCAAATAATAAAAAAGTCCAAATAGCAGATTGCAAGTCATTCTTCATTCTGTACCACGAGGATCAGAGTTAGAGAGAATATTCTCATTTGGGGCTAAGGAAGCTAAGCATGAGCTTGAAGGAATCTTGTCTCTTCTTCATTACTGCCTCTCTCTGCATTTAAGAAAGAAGACTGAACTTGAAAGCAGATGCAGGGGAACAAAGACCTTTGTTGTGGTGTGAGACAAGGGTGGGAGATCTGTAGTAAGAACATGAATAACTGGGTATTTTCTTAGGGTCAGAGTTACAGAACCCACATACTCACTCTTGGAGTATCTGAATTGACTTCTGCAGCTTAGGAATCTGTTAGCGAGTGTTTGAGCTAAAAAGAGCCAAAAGGAATGCAGTCTGATCTTACAGTGCCTACTGAGAGCCGTGTGGTCTCTAAAGTGGTTGCAGCATGGTTGGGTTACACACAGGACTTCAGTGGCTTCCAAATAAGCTTGTTTATACTTCAGATTATACTTTGAAGTTCGTCATAGCTAAAATGTCAAAAATAAAACTACCTTTTGGTAATGTTTTAGAAACAACTAAATAAGTAAACACTATCTTTGCCATGGTCTATTTCACTTAGGGAGACTGTTAAATAATTTAGTGGATGAGATACCCCCAATCTTGCATCTCTTGATGGCCTTGAAAAGATGTTTCATTCTTTTGGCAGACATGAATGATCCAAATTTTTTGAATCCAAAAGAAAAAGTGTTTCATAGGCTCAGGGATAACGTGTTAAAACTATGAAGTAGGTAAAATTTGTCATTGCTGTCATCACTTTCATAACCGGCACCTTCCTCTGTCCAAATTTTCTTTTCATGAGAATGAATCTTTCCTTTTGATTTTCCCAATTCACTCCTCCTGGCTCCCACAAATCCATTGCTTCCAAGCCCTCCTAGTGACCCCACTATCTACGGATATGCACACTCTGGACTGAGCTCCAAACTCGACCTCTCTGCACTAACCCAACTGTCTTCTATGATTGAAGTTTATCCCTAGGTGGCTGTGTTTTCCAGGGATTGTTTGGTTGCAAGAAACTTAAACCCAATGTGTACAACTAATCTAAGCAGATGAGAATGGCCATCTGTCCAAAGCCAAGAACAGAAATTGTAGCCATGCCTTATGTGGAATTGGAAACAGGACCTGGGAGTTCTCTATAATAAAGGCAATTATCCTCTCCATCTGTTTTTCTCTGGGGCTGTATGTGTGTACATCTCTTCTCTCCATGGATCTTTTCCTCTTTTTTTTTTTTTTTTTTTTTTTTTTTTTTCGGTACACGGGCCTCTCACTGTTGTGGCCTCTCCCGTTGCGGAGCACAGGCTCCGGACGCACAGGCTCAGCGGCCATGGCTCACGGGCCCAGCCGCTCTGCGGCATGTGGGCTCTTCCCGGACTGGGGCACGAACCCGTGTCCCCTGCATCGGCAGGCGGACTCTCAACCACTGCACCACCAGGGAAGCCCAGGTCTTTTCCTCTTTATGTTTAGAGAATATAGCCTGCTTATTTGCAGAGACAGTCTCATCTTCACTTGCTCATCAAAGAGGTCTCTACTCACTTTACAAGTCTAGTACCTGAATTTAATTGATCGGATTGTACCAATTACAGTTTTCTAAGAGAGAGAATCTGATGGACCGGATGCAGCCCCTGGATTAGGTGTCCCGCCCTGAATTAGTCAGCTATGCCTAGAGAGAAAGAGGTATCTGGTACAAAGAAGGCTGAAGAGTGGAGAGTGGAGAAAGGTGGTCTGGCTGTGAAAGGTACCCTGGGGTTTATTTGTTGGCTTTGTTCTGGCAGCTTGGTTACCAGCTTTGTTTTCTTTTTTAAATCAAGAAATTCTTAGGTAATTTGATTAAATAATCTGTGTTAATGTGTTCAGAAGGTGCTAGTGAGTTACCCTCTGGGAAAGCTTTTTGCCTTTTAATGGCTCTTTTGCACCTAGATCATAACTCAAATGCTTTCAAGAGGTTGGACCAAATATTTCTATAAAGGAAACATCTGGGCATAGAATAATTGTGGAGCATCTTTTAGACAATTGGAGAGGGCGTGTGCAGTGTCATTACAAATCATTTAAAAAATTATGTGTAGTATATGTGAAACGGCTTGGCAGCCAGAAGCTGCCCACGGCCTGCTATGTTGTGATTCCTGATCTGAAGCTCTGCTGTAATCCAAAAGGATGATTCTAATGGTTTCTCTGATTGGCATCATGAAAAAGCCAGTGGAAAAGGTAGTACTGCCTTATGTAATGCCCTAAATCCAGTAGGAAAAGTTCTGTTTGGGGAGTAAGAAAATCTGGGTTCTGGTTCTACTTTTGCCATTTATTGATTTTAAGGTTTTAAAGATATAAGTTTCTCCTCTTTGAGCTCACAGAAGGAGGGGTGACTACTGAGAGGTTTACAGACTTAGTATCATCAGAATAACATGGTGAAGATGATGACCAGGGCAGTGTGTCAAAGCAAAGAAGAAAATTCCTAGGTTCTATCCTAGACCAACAATTGCAAAATGTCTGAGTGTGGTGCCCAGGAATGTGTATTTTCCAAAACTCCCCAGATGGTTTTAATGCAGTTGTGGTGGTGACTGCCATTTAGGAAGCTGACCTAGCTGCTCTCTCAGCTCTGACAGTCTAAGAGACTAATGTTCGAAGACTGACCTTTTTTCATGGGCTGCTGTTCTTGAAACGGAATCTGGGATTGCCATATTGAGTAAAACCAGACTTCCCTTGGGATAGATGAACGCATCTGCCATGATTTTCTTCTCAGAGGCTAATATGAGGGATTTCTGTTTTCCCACATGTTAAAGTATGCCTCTGCTAGGGATCAGTCATTCAACCATTAATTCTTGATTCCTGGTTTTGCAGTGCTGTGTTCATTTTACTATTTCGTGTGTTTGTATCTTTATACTGTCTACAGTTTCCTACTCTTCAAGAAGTTAACTTTAGTTCTGAGTTTAGAAAGATTTCCTACACTTTGACCTCTCCCAGTTAGATTTCTCTAAATGCTCAGTCTTATTTAGGCAATTCTCTTGTATGTTTCTGTCATATCTTGCATATAGTTATACATATTTCTTATATTGAACTGAAGAACTTGGTTTATTTTGCCTTTTCTTTTGCTTTCATGAGGCAAAAACTCTACCTATTTACTATTACTAGTACTTACTAGTGTCTAACACATAGACTGAATAAAAATGCATGTCTGTGTAATGAGTGAATTAGTGAAACTGAAATTAGTGCCACATGAAAACTGCTGCCACCATTGCTTATCTCACCACCACCATCATCGTTCTCATCATCATCATTGTCCTCAGCACTATACGTTAAGTAAGAGCTTTGCACACGTTTTGTTTTTCACAGGAACACAATGACATATAGTTGCTCATTTCTGTCTCCTTTTTTTCTTCCAGATGAGAGATCTGGGTACAGCATAAAATAAATGCGCCAAGGTCAATATGTTGGTAAGCAGCAGAGCCAGCGTCTAAATCTAGTCTGACTTTGGAGCCCAAGGTCTTAACCACAAAGATCTACTCCCTCCACCATTTATTACAGTTGCTCTAAAGTTTGGAGTAAAGATTTGTTATGCTGCTCTATTTAGAGTCAGGGTCACCAGCTTATTCACAAGAAGAGGAGTGATAGGGACATTTATTGCTTCCCAATAACTGCGCACACAACCCTAGATTTTGTCTTTTTCTCCTTTTTTTCCCTGCATCTGCATGACTGCATCTTTGTGCAAGCTGTGGTCAAGCAGTGCCAGTGATTCTGGTTTGCAAGGTGAAAGGCAGGAAGAAAATGCACTATTCTGTTGGTTCAGGGAAAACAGAACAAAACAAAGTAAACAAACAAAAACTCCAGTTCTTCATAACCATCACAGTTTACTAGCATCCCCACAGTTTATTTAGCATCCCGTGTCACCATGTACAAATTGACGCATATACCACTATTGGTAATTTCTTTAGAGTGCTGGTTAGCTTTGTTTACTGTAGTCTCAAATGCATTTTATAACCGAGGCAGGAGTTTATTTTTGTACTGCCCACCATGTGTTCTTGCCTCTGGTTATTTCTAACAATCTGACACAAACACAATAACATCAGTAGCAGCTAAAATGCTTTGAAAGTTTACTTTGCATCATGTACTTTACAGACATGGTTTTAGTTCATCCTGAAAACAACCCTGTGAGTAACAACTTAATACTTTTCCCACTTCACAAAGGCAGAACCTGAGGCCTAGTGAGAGCAAGTAAATTAGCATTAACATATAGCTAATAAATAGAAGAAATGGTATTTAAATAAAATTCTGTTTGAGTTTAAAGCCTATGATATATGATAGTGACTACCCCTGTGCCCTAACTCTCACTGTTCTGCCAAGTGTTCCACACTTTCATGTCTCTGCCTGTGCTGTTCCCTCTACCTGGGTTGCCTTCCCCACTCGTCTACCTGGATTTCTTCTGCTCATCCTTCAAAAATCAGCCCAAGCATCAGCACATCTGGAAGACCTTCCTTGCCCACCCTTCCACTACCACCCTTTGCACTGAGTCAAGTGACTCGTTATATCTTCTTATTTAGCAACACTCCATTATTGCATTTATAAAATCATACTTAATTTTTCCTACAGTGTATTGTGAAGGTGTTCCCTTATACTTCCAAAGCCCAGCAAAGTGTTTGGCTTGCTGTGAACATATAGGACATACTCAATGGATAATAAATGAGTCCATTGCTGATTTTTTTTTTTTAGAAAAATATTTTTTAACTTCCAACTAACAGAAAAGTTGCAAAAGTAGGGTAAAGAATTCAAGTCTACTCTTCATCCAGATTCATGAAATATTGTTTGCTATATTTGTTATTCCACTCTCCCTCCTTCCCTCCCTTCCTTCCGCTCTCTCTCTAAATTTTCTCATGTATCTCTCATACATATATGAGAGAATTATATATATATGTATATATAGATAGACCTAGATCTAGATACCATTCTCATATGTATGTATATAGAACAAGTTGAAAGAACAAGTTGAAAATATCATGTCCTCATTCTTAAATATTCAGTGTGTGTTATCTGAGAATAAGAACATTCTCTTATATAACCACAATCAAAATCATCAAAATAAAGAAATTTAACGATTTTAAAGTGCTTTTGCACAGCAAAGGAAACCATAAACAAAATAAAAAGACAACCCACAGAATGGGAGAAAATATTTGTAAATGATGTGACCGACAAAGGATTAGTCTCCAAAATTTACAAACAGCTCATACACCTCAGTATCAAAAACAAACAACCCAATCAGAAAATGGGCAGAAGACCTAAACAGACATTTCTCCAAAGAAGACATACAGATGGCCAAGAGGCACGTGAAAAGATGCTCAACATTGCTAATTATTAGAGAAATGCAGTTCAAAACTACAATGAGATATCACCTCACACCAGTCAGAATGGCCATCATCAAAAAATCTGCAAACAATAAAAGCTGGAGAGAGTGTAGAGAAAAGGAAACCCTCTTGCACTGTTGATGGGAATGTAGATTGGTTACAGCCACTATGGAGAACAGTATGGAGGTTCCTTAAAAAACTAAAAATAGAGCTACCATGTGATCCAGCAGTCCCACTCTTGGGCATATATCTAGAGAAAAACATGGTTTGAAAGGATACATGCACCCCACTGCTCATTGCAGCACTGTTTACAATAGCCAAGACATGGAAGCAACCCAAATGTCCATTGACAGATTAGTGGATAAAGAAGATGGGGTACATATAGACAATGGAATATTATTCAGCCAATAAAAAAGAATGAAATAATGCCATTTGCAGCTACATGGATGGACCTGGAGATTATCATACTAGGTGAAATAAGTCAGACAGAGAAAGACAAATATCATATGGTATCACTTATTTGCTGGAGTCTAAAAAAAAAGATACAAATGACCTTATTTACAAAACAGAAACAGACTCACAGACTTAGAGAATGAACTTATGGTTACCAAGGGGGAAGGGTGGGGAGGGGAAAGGGATAGATTGGGAGTTTGGGATTGACATGTACACACAGCTATATTTAAAATAACATGCCTTTCCTTAAAAAAAGATGCATTAATTACCCAATTTATGTCGGTTTTCAAATGTCACTAGTTGTCCCAATAATGTCCTTTTAGCTTTTTTTTCCAGTGCAAAATCACTCATTGTGTTTAGTCATCATCTCTCTTTTAGACTCATGTAATCTGGAATAGTTCTTCACTCTTCTTTTTTTCCTCTCACTCATTCTTTGACATACTTTAGAGTACATGCCAGTTATATTGTAGAATAACTGAAGGCTTTGTCTGATGTTTTGTCTGATTTTTCCTCATGATTTGATTCAATTTATGCATTTGTCAAGAATTTCACAGAAGTCATACTGTATCCTTCACAGTGCATCACATCTAGGGCATATCTTGATTTTGTTGTTGTCTATTTGTTTGTTTTGCTTTTATCTATATTATTGGTGATGTAAACTTTCGATCATTCTTTTAGGATGGTATCCTTTGTTCACTTTAAAAAGTGGTCATTAATATGTCATATGTGAGAAGATATTTTGAGACAATGTAAATATTCCTTTCCTTCCACAGATTTTTTGTTCTTCCTCAATGACCATGGTTATTGGATGGAGGTGATTTTCTAATTCCATCATTTCTTGTGCATTTATCAGTTGGTATTCTACTGTAAGGAAGATCTTTCCCTTCTCCCTCATTATTTATTTATTTTAATATGGACTCATGGCTTTTTATTTTATTCAGTGGTTTATAACCCCATACAAAAACAAAATTTTATAAAATTGTAAAATGGTCTTACATTTGGCCAGCAGGGACCTCTTAAAGCTCTGTTGCTATTGCATGTTCTATTGATGCTATTTTATACAAATTTCTTTTTGCTACTTCTCATATAGAAATTTTCGGAGTCAACCAGGTTTTGATGTTCAGAAATAAGGAACTTTGGGATGGAAATGAATGGTTTCCTGCATTGATGGAGTTATAGTCAGTGGTGCTTGGCAGCCGGCTTGAGAGCCAACTGCTTGCATCTTTTCTCAGCTCCCAGTGACATCATCATGTTGGTAGTTTGAAATCAGCCATATCACAGAAATTGCCAGGCTTCCCCTGACTCCCACACCCCTGAGAGATGGTTGTTAAACATTTCATCGCACACTGCTAGCTATATTCAATCTCTAATTTGCCATCACTTTCTTCAGATTAGCTAAGCGTCCTGAGCAGAAGTTGGTGTAGCTTTCCTTGAAATCCCGAGTGTCACACACTGGTCTCCTGCCTTAGAACAGAGTGCAGAGGAGAGGGATGGCAATGAATGAGAGATAAACAGTAACTGGGAGTGAATTTCCCCATTGGTTATCCCCCCCCACGTGTAAAAGAGGCATCATAACCCTCGAGTCATCTGGTAAAAAGAGGTCATTCCAATTCCATGAGCTTGGCTCTTTGGGGTCTCGGAGGGGTGTGTGCCTGGAGCTGAGGAGGTCCCTTCTGAATGGGCAAATACAATTACCCAGCTTCAATGGATGTTGCTGCCATTTTAGGTTCACTGATTCCTCTTCCCCTCAACCTGGCAGCCCCACACCATGTCTTTGTCTCACTGCAGCCCATCACAGAGAGCTGCCCCAGATAACTACAAGTTAAAAATGCTTGGGTGAATTTCTTCTAGAAAGCGGGGTCTCTATCAAATTCTTATTTAAAATGTGTGTGCCCAGCTGGAACATTTATTTATCTCAGATTGATAAGCAAGCCAGGCTTGTTTTCATCAGCTCCAAATTTGCTTTGACATGGGAATGTTGACACTACCAACCTGGGCTTAAATTTGATCACATGCTTTTATCGAAAGGGTGGCCAGCAGGCTAGGATTCCTCTAATGTGACAGTACTTGAATGTACTATCCAGCTTTAAATGTAATAACATTTGAAAGGCTTCCTCTAATACTGAGAGGGGTTGTAGCGTTCTTGAACAGATGCAGTTTTAAGTGCTGTGCTGTTCTCAGAAAAGTAACCAGGAATATGGAAGCTTTACTTACTATCCTCCAATCCAAAAAAAAAAAAATTACTCTCTCTCAGTCTGCTGCTTCCAAAGGAAAGTACAGAGTATAAAGGGTATATATAAAATTTTTATTCTTCCTCCTTGCCTTGTGTCATATGAGCTGTATTTTATTTTTCAATAATAATTCATAAAATAAAGATGGAAAAATAAAAATTTTCTCCAATTTGCTTTATTATTTGTAGGATTTTTTTCTGACAGATCTGATTGTGACAGAGGAATATTAAAGGCTGACACCTGCTATTAAGTTGGAATTTTTGATGAGGTTCAAAGATGGATCTCCATGACCTGGAAAAATAAATCAAGGTCACTGATTGACTCGTACAAAGTCTCTTCAGCCATTTATATTACAATGTAATTATAGCAAACTGATGTACGATCCTGGAAGAGCTCTAACCTACTCATATTGATACATGTGCATTGTACGATGAATAAATGAAAAGAGAAAAAAACAATATGCAAAGGAAATTGTCTATATTCTTCATTGTAAGGAGGTTCTAAGTACTGCACAGCTACCGTAAAGATTAGTTTCTGGATCCCCATCCTTCAGTGATGTTCAGATTGTCTTGATTTACTATAATTTTTCTAGTATTCACTTATTATTATTATTTGAATTTAACACATAGTCTTATTATTTTACTTGATCTTAGAAATTAGCATTATTTCAGAACTGAAACACCCTCTGACTGTAATATTGAAGAAAATCTAAACATCCATTATCTTGAAGAAACATCCATTATCTTGAAGAAACATCAAAGTGTGTAGTGAGGTTTCCTATGCTGCAGTGACTTTGGGAAATTGTAGGAGGAGAGAAATGCTCATATTTCCAGAATCTTCTTCCTCATTTATTTCAGGGTTAGATTCAGTCCTATTAAGTCAGCTTTTAGCTCTCTTGTCAAGGAGTGGTAGGATAAACATACAAAGAGAAGTACTGTATGTGGCTATGTGCGTTGGGGATGCAACTTTTTCTTTGCGACGTTTTCTTCCTTGGATGAAAAGGAAAGGGTTGATTGGCAGCTACATTGCCTGAAGTATGAAAGAGGGTAGTCAGAAGTGTATTGGTTCAAAAAGTACAACAAAGGATTGCTTAGCCTTTTCCTTGGTCTTAATCAAGAGCAATTCTTTTCATTAGCTATTCTTTGAAGGAAATTGAAAAAAACAACAACACACACACACACACAGAAAAGGTAGAAAAGATCAAGGAGGAAGCTGTGGCTATGAAGTATTGTGACAAAATTCCTCTACCAGAGAAAATGGAAAATAGAGACACAGGTAGATTTTCTTTCTTTCTAATTCCAGGAGATTCCAGTATACTGTTGAATCTCACTTAGTCAATAGGTGAATGCAATGCTTAAACACAGTGTACGTATTTAATTATCAAATCAAATTCTTTTTTATAGGAACAGGTAAAATATATGATTTACAGCAAAGTTTCACTATTGTTTGAAACGGATTCCTCCTTTCAGTATGCATGAATCTTGTGAATCTTCCCATCTCAGAGTTTTTGATTATGTTCCTTTGGGCTGTGTCCCCTAGATGTTTTACCTGGCATTCCCTTCATCCAAGATTGAATTAAGCTTTTCTTTACATAGTTGGTATTATTGAAACTATCTCTATCTCTCTATAGCTGGTCTAGCTATATAGCTTTCTATATATTTACTACATTATAATGCTGGGAATACCCTAGCATGACCTCCTTCTTCTAGAATATATTATTTATCATTCTGGGGGTATTTTTTCATGTTTACTTTTTTTTTTTACATCTTTATTAGAGTATAATTGCTTTACAATGGTGTGTTAGTTTCTGCTTTATAACAAAGTGAATCAGTTATACATATACATATGTTCCCATATCTCTTCCCTCTTGCGTCTCCCTCCCTCCCACCCTCCCTATCCCACCCCTCTAGGTGGTCACAGAGCACCGAGCTGATCTCCCTGTGCTATGCGGCTGCTTCCCACTAGCTATCTATTTTACATTTGGTAGTGTATATATGTCCACATATTTACTTTAAAACCTCAGCCAAGTCGGTGAATTCATCTTCTTATGTCTCTTTTTTTTTTAATTTTTTTAAAATTAAAAATTTACTGTTTAATTTACAAAGTAATCATCTAAATATTTTCAAAGAGAAGTTGGAGTTTTTAAGATCATTTCTGGAAATTATATAGACATCAAAGTTACCTTCTATGGAACATTACTACCAAACTCAGAAGTTATGAAAATAGAAAAATCATTTATCTTTTATTTCCTGCTGATTAAAATTTTATGTCATGTCAAGACTATAATCTCAAATTTGTGTTTGTAGTCTCAAGAAGACTACTGGTAACTATGTATGTCACAAAGATAATCTAGCTACACTTGACTAAATAAAGGAGACAACATATTTTCTCCAGAAAATTTGTAATTCAATGGATACCACATTAAACACAGGAATAAAAGAAACGTATAAGCCAGTGAAATAAAATGAATTCTCATGTCTCTAAATATTTACATTTGCAGAATGTATGATGGAGAATGTCCTGAAAGTTGACTGAAAGGCGCACTTGTCTCCAGGTATGTGGGAGTGGGGCATAGCAACACATTTAAAAAGCTGAAGAGATTGCAAACCTAAATCACATCAGATGCTGCAGGGTAGCATAAATAGGATTGTGTCTCTGTGCATTTTCAGTAGTTAATATGCAGATAGAGCACTTCTGTGGAATTAGTTTGGCTCCTGTTCAGCTCCCAGCAATATCAATATTAAATCTCTAGTACAGTTGAATAAGTAGGGGATTAACATATTTCCAGATTCATTTTATTATGTTCCTTGATGGTTGATTTCTTGTACTGAAAAAAATTACTTCTGAAGTTACTCCATCGACAAATGGTTTTATTCTAAAGATGTGGAAAATTGTAGACATTTTAGGTGGAACAAATCTATTTAGTAGCTTGAAGAAAAATTAAAAGGAAAAGGATTCCCTTCTGCATCATTGTAACATGACTAGTCGTTGATATTTTTGTACAAATAGCATTTTCTAGATACAGTTGATTAATATTAGCTTTGTTGCTAATTTATTAAAATATCACATTTAAAATGCTATTAATTACCCACTTTCTCTCTTTCTTTTTCTCTTCTTTTTAAGTATAACAAAAAAGTGTATAGCTGCTATCCCTAATGTTCACTATAGTGAGTTCTATTTTTCTTGTGCTTTGTGTGCAATTTTCCTCTTGAAATTTGTATACATAAAAATTAAATATCAACCACTAGTATTGTAGATTCTGCCAGACAGAACCATCAATAAGAAAAAGGGGGGAAAAAACCCCACTGCCTTTCATAGATCACCCTTCAACCATTACAGTGACAAAATAATTGTAGGACCAGTAAGATTAGTCAGACCACATGGGCACAGGACACCGAATCTGTGACAGAAGCAAATGTGCTATTAAGAAAGTAGCCAAGTAAGGGCATGCTGTTCTGACACTTCGAGCGCTGCCTTTGAATATAGAATGCCTTCTTTGAGTGAATGTCAGGGCACGGTGATTACCATAATTAAAACATACGTATATGGCACATTTGTAACTGTTTAAAGTTCCAGCAAGTGAAGATTACTCACAACTGGAAATCTGCCACAGTGACGGTGGCCTAAGGACACCGCAGAGTTCAGGTGTTATAGGTAACACCCATCTAAAGAAAGCACAGCCCTACACTCAAGGGTTTTGTTTGCCTCATGGAAACATGCTACCAGAGTCGATTTATACCTGCTATGGTTTAAAAGAACAAATAAACTTATTGGCTCCAACCAATTCTATTTTTCTTACCAGGCAGCAGAAACTGAGAAGTTTTGGGTCTTATGTTTTATAGGGAAGCCGGAAAACATTTCTCCCTTTGTGAAAGCCTAGCGATAGAACCGTCTGGAAAGTCACATTAATTATTATGCTTTGAAGGTTGAACAGATGAGCATCCCATCAGTTAGTGTCTGGGTGTATGCTAACTTTTAAAATGCACTAATATCATGAACGGCTCTGTGTGGTTATGTGTACTCAGTAGATTATAGGAATTTATGTATTTACAGCACCTGGTTGACTTATTTTTTAAAAAATCCACTGTTTAACTCACTGCTTTGCCTCTAACATTAGCTTTTTGGCACAAAATAAATGTTTTGTTTTAATAACAGGCCAGTCTAATAGGAGGTGATGGTAGTATAACATAGAAATTCATTTAATAACCCAGGTAAAGATGTAGTTTTATTTTCATTAGCTATTTTAAATAATAACTTAAACTTTTAAGTAACTTAAACTTGGAGAAGAACTGTGGACACTAAATTCAGGCAGTTACTTGCTTTAAAAAAAAATCTCCTCTAAACTGTGCTTCATATAAAATGTAAATTAACTTCATTCACAAAACATACATTTTATACTAGAATTTTAAAAGAAGATATTAGAGAGACAAAAAATTCCTTGTTTGTGCTAATTAACTGACTCATTCAGCTAATACTTATTATTAAATAGCTGTACAATATTGATCAAATATTTATTAACCAAGGGGGTGCTAACTTACCTCAGGACATATTTTGAAAATTTGGGGGCACCTTTCTTGAAGTCGCAATGAATTGGGGGCACCGCTGGCATTTAGTGTGTGGATTCAGCCCTAGTTATCTTGCAATGCATTTATTATCTGCCTCTTCCCAGCTAAAGCAGGCAGTTTCCACCTCGGACATCTCCGTCTTTTCTTCTCTGGCTGAGAGTTTTCTCCAGCATCATAGGAGCTTACTCAGCCACAAACAGGGGCAACCCCGAGGTGGGGAGTAGTTAAAGACCCCAGCGGGTCATGGGAATCCATGGATGAATGCCCCAGCCTTCCTGTCCTTGGGTAGATGATACTTCTGAGGTGTGTTCTGCCTGGTTTCTCAGAGGCGATCCCGTGGGCTGGGTCCCATTCACCCACAGCAACATCCCACAGGTTAACTTACCCTATATTCTCTTTTTTCCTTCTTTATACCCGTGTCTGTTTCTCATTGTATGTTTTGGGGAGATGCCAGCCTATGACATAATCCCTCACAAAGAAGGATCGTTCTCAATCCTTTACAGCTATTGAATGTCCTAAGTATTCAGTTGCTTGTATATGCACACATACCACTCTTATATATAATGTTTTATATACCTTTATATATTTATATATATTTACTAAGTCTAGAATCTACCTATAGATATATAGCAGACTTTGCATGTTTTCAATATATATTAAAATTTTCAGGAATATAATTATGTATTATAGGAAAAATGGGAAGATTTTACTTAATTTTGTTTCCAAAGAACTTTTCAGCATTTTGGAAAATCTTGTTACCAGTGGTAGAAATTTGTCTTTTGATCAGAATATTGTGGCTGCAATGTAGAGAACTTAACAAACAGGACAGGGTTGATGCTATAGACCAATTAGGAAAAATTGGCAATTTTTACAAAGGAAACAAGGATAACTTGGACTAGAGATATAGTCACAGATCTGAAATAATTATATATATAATATATATTATATATAATAATATAATATATAATATAATATAACAATTTGGTTTGGGCAGATGGAGTTGAGCTGTCATTGATATACTCAAAGGCAGATGTCAGGTAGGCACCTCAATATGTGAGAAAATACTGAAGAACAGGAAATTGGAGAACAGGTCAGGGTTAAAGATATAAATGTTGTATATCATCATCCTATAGGTAGTAATTAATTCTGATAGCATAGCTGAGATTGCCCAGGGAGAGAATGTAGGGTGAGACAAGGAGCCTAAAACGGAGCTCAAAGGACCTCTGATACTTAATTTTTTGGGTAGTGTTCAAAACAAACTGTAAAGCAGAAGCCAGCAAGGCAGAGGAAACCAGAAAAAGTGTAATCACGGCAGCCAAGGGAAGAGAGTGCTTCCAGAAAGATTAAATGTCAAATTCTGCTGAAGGGGCACAATAACAACTAAAAATTACCCATGTGGGTAATTTTGGTTCCACCATAGCATACTTCCTCTGTAAATTTGGGAAGTTACTTAAAATTCCCCCATCCATATGGTCTACATAGAACTACTGACCTCTTAGGAATATTGTCAGGATTAAGTGAGATAGTGTTTGTCTGGGACTTAGCAAACAGTCTCAATTTATGGAAATTTCAGCAAGGGAGAGGAGGACGCTGGTTGAATTTACAGTGTCCCTATAACCTGCTCTGCTCTCACTGTAACCAAGAGAAACTGAATTGCTGATTCCTAGCTTAAAAGAAAGGTGGCAAATCCAGATAGTATAAAGTGATCCCTAAAGCAATTCCAGTAGCTAAAAATTCAGAGAGCCGTGGTTGTTACAGAACCTAATTACAGTTAAACCACATTTATTGAGCATCATTGGGAAATAATGGGATCTACATCAGGGCATTTTTCAGGTGCTCTACTATTTCATGTTACTTCAGTTACCTAGCTCTGTCACTTACTAGCTGTGAGAACTTAAGCAATTAAGCTTGTTTCCTTATTTGTAAAATGAGACTCATAATAGTAGCTGCATTATAGGTTTATTGTGAAGATTAAATGAGTCAATCCTAAAGGTACTTAGCACAGTGACTGGCATATATTATGTGCTTGTCTTAGGTTGAGTTCCTTGGAAAGCAGAGCCTAAGATAAGGACTTGGGTGTAGTTGTTTATTTGAGAATTAATCTTAGGAAACGAAGTGAGGTATGAAGGAGAGAGAGAGGGAAGGGAGAAAAGCCAGTAGAGGGTAAATTAATGGGCTGGTTATGACGTGACCAGCTGGGGTTCAATACCATGGGGGCCTTCCAAGGGGCACCCTAGAATTGTCCCACCAGGAAAGAAGGAGGCTGGGGAATTAATCCACTAACTCCTGTCCCCCATTGGTTGAAAGTTACAACAGGGAGGAAACTTCATTCAGTTATGGGCTGATCTGTCTTCCTTGGCTTTAAAGAAAGCTTTGAGGCTCAAAGCAGAAACACCACTGGCAATTTGAGAGGGTCCTGGCGTTATGCATGGAACTGAAATGGGGGTGGGTTATGTGATGGGATTCATCACAGGCATAATTGGTAAATCCAAATGGCATATTATGTGCTCAATGTTGATGGTTGTTCTCAGATTTTAGATATAGTGCCAAGCTCTTTACATGCTTATTCCATTTACTTTCATGAAACCCTCTGTGGTATTACTGTGGTATTACAGTTTCTGTGGTATCACAGAAACTGATAACTGGGGGATGAACAGAAATTAAAATGCACAATATCATACCAAGAGGAGGTAGACAGGTTTTAAAACTAAGTTTTTCTTTCGCCATAATTATCTCAGCCTCACTAAGGATAACGCTGAACTGTGGTAAGAGAGAAGAAATATATATTCCCAGAATTTAAGTTCTTGAAGGACTTATAGGAATGGCAGCAACTTTGTATGCCTTAAGATTCCAGAAGTTAAAGAAAAACTTTACATATTTGTTTAAAAAACACTGGAGCATTGCCAGTTTGGATTCGTGCTCTTTATAGTCAACTCTGAGTTATTCATGGATCAGGTTGTGTATAGCTAAACTAAGTTTTTCTTTTTTCCTCATTCCTCTTGGCATTTTGCCATTAAGCAGTTACTCTATAGAAGTCTGGTTGTGAAATCTTGGCCAAGTGAGTTTTATAACTTATGGGTAGGTCCCATCTCAGTTTGATGGAAAGGAATTTGAAGATTATGGTATGACTGGATGAATTATTTAACTAGTCAAATAATCCATGATTTATAGAATTTCAGAATTAAGTATTGCCTTAAAAGTTATCTAATTGGTTTAATTCCCTAATAGGCGAGTTGTATTTTTGTCAACATGTTTAAGAACACAGCCTAAAATGACTGATACAATTATTTTTGAAGCTAACAACCCCCAGAAAAGTACAGAAATAACCTATCAGTCATTAACATCTAATGATTTTTGGCAGATATTGGTAAGAAAATAATTCTTATTATGTCCATTTTGCACAAAAGACAATTCATGTAATAAAAGAAATTATGTGATGATTTCTGGACCTATTGACTGATCATCTTGAATTAAAAACAATTACTTGAAAATTTCAACTTGGTGTTTAATTACTATAATGAAATGATATAATGCAATATATTCCTTGTAAAACTCTTGTCTGTTCCAGCATAGAGTTGAAACAATACCTCAAAGGGAACCTTTTTTTTTTTTTTTTTTTCCGAAGACTATTTTGCTAAGATTGAAACGTTAAATCTCTGGTATGCTGAGGAGTGATTTTGAAGTGGGGCCGGGTGCTGTGCCTGCACTTGGGCTGAGCAGACCAGCTGTGCTAGTTGTTCTGTAGGAGGGAATACCTGCTGAGAGACTAGCCTGCATGTGTTCCTTAATTTCCTGAATTATCATATCCTTATAATCAGTACCTGAGCCGTGACGCCATTATGAAGACTGAAATACTAGGTTCCAGGAGAGTTTCTTTCTAGGAGATGTAGTTTGAAGTGGAATATTTTATTTGGCCTCTTATCACTCAGTGTGTGTGTGTGTGTGTGTGTGTGTGTGTGTGCACGCGCGTGCGTGTGTATGAATTTATACATATATGTATATACACATAGATTTCTATGTTTGCCTTACCTAAGCCATGAGCCACTTATGTTAATTTATCATAATGAGGTTTCAGATCCCCAGATGGTCTTCAAGTAGTTAAGTAAGAAATATTATCTCACTTAAGGCTGAACCAGACAAAATATATTTGGATTATGCATACACAGAGAGAAGAAAAAAATCATATCTTACAGACACGCTGCAGGGTCCAAAATAATGGATACATTTTTAATTGAAAATGACAGTGATATTCTTTGCAGTTTAGTGATTAACTTCTCTTTGCATGAGAGTGGATACATGAAGTAAATTGATCCATAATAACCACAGTTTTGAGGCTTCATTATTCCTTGTTTATCTTTTAAATATTCTTAAACCATGAGCTGCCATTTTTATTCCATGAAGTTGAGCACTTCATACAGACATTATAGACTTTTGCAATTAGTAAGAATTTAAAGTTTTAAATTCAGAAAACAAATGATTGTTACTATTAGGAATACTAATTCATTTTTTTTTTTAAAGAAGATGTTGGGAGTAGGAGTTTATTAATTTATTTATTTTTGCTGTGTTGGGTCTTCGTTTCTGTGCGAGGGCTTTCTCTAATTCTGGCAAGCTGGGGCCACTCTTCATCACAGTGCGTGGGCCTCTCACTATCGCAGCCTCTCTTGTTGCGGAGCACAGGCTCCAGACACGCAGGCTCAGTAGTTGTGGCTCACAGGCCCAGCCGCTCCGCGGCATGTGGGATCCTCCCAGACCAGGGCTCGAACCCGTGTCCCCTGCATTAGCAGGCAGATTCTCAACCACTGAGCCGCCAGGGAAGCCCTAATTCATTTGTTAATAGAACATTTTGATAGGGTTAAAGAGTCAAACGCGTCTTCCTTTATACTTTTCAATTGCAATTATTGATAAGACTAAGTGTATATTGTTTGAAACTCAAAGGTTTCAAGCATGGGTGAGATGGAGGATGGTGTAATAATACAGACAACAAGATAGGGTGTCCAGGAGAGAAGCCCACGTTCAGGGAAAATTAGACGCTTAGATTAGAGCATGTTGGGTCTGAAGTGGTGAAGAGACGTTCATGTGGAAGAATCAGCAGGTCATTTTTGCATGCTCTACTGAGCCAAATGCTCCGATTTCCTCAAGCAAATTAATAATGTTTACTTCATGTTTGAAGTGACCCTATGAATTCATAAAAAAAGCAAGTGCAAATTAATTTGGTGGTAAGAATCAAGCATGAGCAACAGTAAATAGCTCAAAATAAAAAGGCTCAAAAATGTGGGCATCTAGCTTAGTGTGGGCACAACTCTGGGCTAAGCATGAAGGCTACAGCATTAAATTGTCTAGGCCCAAACTGCACCCTGTGCTGATGACTCACACATCTATCTTTTCAGACTAGATTTCTTTGTGAAGCCTCCTGGATTAGTTCACTTAAATGACCATAGGACACATTCTAAATATGCTAAAGGAAGAAGTCATACTTTCCCCATCCAGCATCTGCTTGCCCTGCATTCTTTATGTCAGTGAAGAGCATCTCAGGCCTATAAAATTAACATCCTAGAATTTGTGTATTCTCTAGGACTTCCTTTTTTTATTTTAAAAATAGTATGAATGGAATATTCCTTTCTCTCTCTCCTTTCAGCTTCATTTGAAAATGGTTCCCAAATAAGACTGTAGTTTATAATGTGTCATTTTTACCATATATTGTTATTATAGCTGTGTTATTGGATTTAAAAACACACGAATAAACATCTTATTATTCTCTTCCACTATAAAACACCCCCCAACAAACAAAAAAATCCCTCAAACTGAATTAAGTTACTCTCTACTTATGAGTAACCAGGGGTTAGTGGCTCTTGGCTCATGATAGCAGTACATTTCCCCAGAATATGTCTCCACCATATTCAATGAACAAAAACTTTCATTTCATACCTGATGATATTGGCCGTGTGCTCTTCTGTGGAAAGGATTGGGGTGATGGAGGGGGTGAGGAAAACTCTTATCTGGCTTATTTATTTATTTATTTCCATGTTCTACTCGCACAATTCTTTCTGAGTGTGTTCAAGCATCTTGCTAAATTACGAGTTGCAGAGTGCAAAATTTAAGTGCCAGGCTGCTGCCGTTCTAAAGCAACTTACAGAGGCATCAGAGCAACAGGTCTGCTACTTCCCACTTCAAACTTATTTCATTGCAAAAATTGGCTGCTAAACCAGACAAATTGTAAAAAATTCTTAAAATTATAATTAAAAAATTATATACTGAAAACATTCCTCATCCAAATCTGCTGAGATCTTGGTCTTTATTATTTATTTATTTTTGCAAGACATGATTGCTGCATGGTGAAGTACTTTAATGACTAAATTCAAAGAATGACATCTGAGTTATCACATTATTATAGTGATTTTTAAAATTAGTAAATATTTGTATTATAATGAAAACCTATGAATCAATAAATGAAATTATTCCTGTTCAATACCTTGAGTTATCAATCTAATCTTCCATTTACTTGAAAAATGACAACCACTTTCATCAAGTCAGCTAGAGCTGAAAAATGGGGTTTACAGAGTTTGGCCAAGGGTTGCATTCTTCCAAAGTTTGCTTTTTAAAATTCCCCATTTTCATATTAATATTAAAACAAGAACAAAAGTATTTGACATACTACTATAATAGTCCCTGTCTATACATATGTTGGAGTCATTGAAAACATAGTCTAATATAATATCTCTTGGGGTCGGAGTTATCATTTTATTGTCAATTTTTAATTCATTATTGGCCAAAGCATATCCAAGACATTAATGTTGAAGATTTCCCTAGCCAGAACATCAGTACCCTAACCAGCTTGCCAGAGTGACTGACGGTTAAAGATAGTGCATATACACACCGATTCCTTCACCAGCATCTCCAATCTAACTTCCCTAGGGAGGTGGCAGTCATTCTCTAGCTAAGCTAGTTTTCTCCTTGGCTCCATTTTCCTAGCATGTTACAAGGCCTTGGAGATGCCTTCTGTATTTGTTCCATGTCTTGTTATTATATTCCAAGAGATTCAGTGTCCTTATACAAAAAGATCCCTGGACTTCCTGCTCCTGTGACTGTTGATTTGGTAGCTCTTGTTTTCTGAGCTATACTTACCGTATTTCTTAATTTCTCTGCACAGTACCATGCATGATATTGCTATATTATTTTTTTAAGCTTTTTTTGATGTGGACCATTTTTGAAGTCTTTGTTGAATTTATTACAATATTGCTTCTGTTGTATGTTTTTTGGTTTTTTGGCCACGCGGCATGTGGGATCTCAGCTCCCCAACCAGGGATCAAACCCACCTCCTGTGCATTGGAAGGTGAAGTCTTAACCACTGGACTGCCGGGGAAGTCCCGATATTGCTATATTGAATTCAAGTTTTTTTCCTTCTTCAACTACTTATAAATTTGAGCTTTCTTCCTTTTGTTTATGTTTTCTTTTGAATTTAGCAACTATTTTCAAGCTGGTTTTTGTTTTCTTTTGTTTTATTGAAGGACATGCTTGTTCTAAAAATCTAATACAGAAAAATAAAAGAATATAATAATCAACCTAATTCACATCGATCACCCAGGAATAACCAGTTTTAATATTAGATCTCCTTACGTATATGCATATTAGTATGATTATTTATGATTAATAATAACAATAATAAATTAACTAATATTAGTTATCCTCACATATATACAAAAAGGAAGATCATAAAAAAATTTGATATATAGACAGAAAAAAGCATTTTATAAAAATTAAATCATATTATAAAAGCTTTAAAAATAAAGCATTTAATACAGAAACAAAACCAAAGAAAAACTGAAGGAAATTCTGTACCTCATAAATGTTTTATTTTGATTTTTTTGTGTCAAAAATATATTGCTTCTATAAAGTTCTAATATTAATATGCAATACCATTAAAAAGATGGAGTCTTTTTCTTTTAAAAAACTACTTATTTCCTAGTGGACTCCCAGTAGAGTTTTTCTAGCATATTTTTCCACTGAGCATTTAGCCCTTTGAAACTTCTGTCTTTTTGCAATTGTCTCTTTTCCACCTCATCAAGGATCTAGGCCTTATCTCATTCCCCTAAAGACATTTAAAAATCCTAGGTTCCCCAAATTTGTAACAGCTTAGTTTGTCATTTTGGTTGTCATTCATTCAGTCTGTTTTGCTTTCAGTAATACATTAAAAAGTGTTTTTAAAATAATTTAAAACACTCCTTTGTGTTTTAGAACAGGAAAATTTTTCTGAATATTTAGCTTGCCATATTGGTAGAAGTGAGATCCCCCATTGCATTTTCATCTCAGCTTTGTTTTCCCCCTAGATTGTGGGTCCTATTTTTGTTTAGTTTTATTGATTCATAAGCTTGTTCATGTTATCTTGTATTCTTTTTCTTTCTTCCTTTTTCTTTTTGCTTTTCTGGTAGAATAATCTTTAAGTTTTCAGGGTATTGATCCATTTCCTTTAAGTCTCAATTAATTATTTTTTAATTGACATGATCTTGACTAAAAGTATCAGAGATGCAAAACAACAGTGCCTTAAATAAGATAATGTTTCTCTCTCTTGTTGAGTGGGTGGTCTAGGCTTGCCATGGTAATTCAAGTCCAAGAGACCCTTGTTTCTTTCAGTTCACCACTTCTAGCAAAAAATAGTGGGTACTGTTCTAGCCACCATTTCCAGTTTTAAGCCATAGACTAGAACAAGGGACAAAGAATTTTTAAAATGTGGAAAAGGCATACACCCGTAATTTCATCGTAAGAAAGATTCAAAGAAGTGACCAAATGACACTTGGTCCATACATATTATGGACCAAAACTTATTCATATTTTGCTGCAAGGAAGACAGACAAATGTGTTCTTTATTCACTGTCTAGATAAAAATCAGAGTTCTATTACTGGAGAAAACAGATTTTGGACGTAGTGACTTTTTTCTGTCACATTACTCTGATGAGAATGAATGGTTTGCAAGAGAAAGAGTAAAGAGATCCCCACAACATTCTATGGTAGGTGCTATTATCATCCTCATGTTAGAGGTGAAGAAACTAAGATGTAGAGGGATTAACTTGTTGAAGGCCACAATGGTAATAAATGGATCAACTGGCATTCATTCCAGAAAGTCTGGAGCCCAGACTTTTAATACCCATATGATCCTGCCTCCTTTTACAAAATGTGACTATTCCAAGGTCTACAAAATAATAATGAGAATTCTCCATATATTTTGAACATATTAAATTTCATAGCCATGAAGAGTAACATGACATTATTTTCTAATTTTATATAATATGTGAGAAACCCAATGTTTACTCACTCAGCTTCCTGGCTCCAAGCAGGAAAAAGCAAACAAACAAACAAGGAAAAAACCCAAAAAACAAAAAAACAACAAAAACCAAACAAAAAACCTTTCAGTTTTGATTAGTCAACTAGAGACAGCTTAAAGAGAACATGTACTCAGGGGGCCTTTTTTAATGTACCATCTTCAAATGATTTAATGTGTTTTCCATGATTATCTTTGACACTTTGAATAATTAACAAAGACATTTATAATTTTTGAAAAAGCTAGCATAGTCTTCTTCCTGGATGATGAGAAAATTCAAAAGATTTAAAATTATGACCATCATCTGACTTGTGAGTGACCATGAAGTCATCTACTTATGCATCATTTGATAGAGGAAAAAATCCACCAAAATATTTCTTCAGATAGTTGATTGACAAAGATTATGCAAAACCTTATTTTTACTTACAAGTTGTAAATATTTGGAAGCTTTATTAGCCCCTTCAAATAATCAAGATATTGCTTATTAAATAGGTACAATCACAATATTATATATAGGTATACACACATACATACATATATGTATGTATATATAATATATATAACAAATATATGTATCATATATAATATTCAATATATATAATGTATATATGAAATAAGATTTGGTAATGAACTGAAATGGTTAGCTTAATCAATATAATATGATAATCTTGCTCTTCTGTGCAAATGATGTTAAGGATGTTCATATAGCTACTATGTGCTCATTCTCTTATTCACAAGAAGTCTGTCTGCCTTCATAGCATTAGGAAACTTAACTGTCTTGTTCGTTCTCCACTCTATTTCTTGCACATGTCTCTGGCTTGTAGTAAGATTTCAATAAATACTACTGATTGAATGTTTTTGTTTCCCAGCCAAAGGTTTGTAAGAAGTACATGTTTGTATTCATTCCATATTTGTAAAATTTGCCTTGTTTTTTAAAAAAATATTTTCATATGGCTCAGAATTTAAAACAGCATATCATGAAGTATCTCTCCTATCCTTGTGTCCAAGAATTTTAATTTCCCTCCCTATACTCAGCCCACATTACCAGTTCTCATGGGTCTTCAAGAGATATTTTATGTACACACAAGAGAACAACTTTACATATACCTTTAAAAAAGCTTTTTCCTTTTTTTTTTTAAATTTTATTTATTTATTTATGGCTGTGTTGGGTCTTCATTTCTGTGTGAGGGCTTTCTCTAGTTGTGGCAAGCGGGGGCCACTCTTCATCGCGGTGCGCGGACCTCTCACTATCGCGGCCTCTCTTGTTGCGGAGCACAGGCTCCAGATGCGCAGGCTCAGTAGTTGTGGCTCACGGGCCCAGTTGCTCCGCGGCATGTGGGATCCTCCCAGAACAGGGCTCAAACCCATGTCCCCTGCATTGGCAGGCAAACTCTCAACCACTGCGCCACCAGGGAAGCCCTAAAAAAGCTTTTTCATACAAACCTGGTGGCATATTCTATATGTCAGCATGTAGTTACAGACAACAGAAACTAGCTACATAGCTTAAAGAGAAAGTTTCTTCCAAAAAGTTATAAATAGCTCATAGAAATATTGGGACATTTAAGAAGCAGACTTTAGGCTGAAATCCAGGGATACTATGAAAACTACACCTCATCTAAGACTGGAACTGCAAGAGAAAGTTCTTTTGGCTAACTATGAAGCCACATCCATGATTGTTGACAGGAGATCCACAGTGCCTCTGTCTGGATTCACACCACAACGCAGATGCCTTACATTTTGCCTCTCCCTCTCCCTAGGAAATTTCAGGTTATATTCATGCCTCACAAGATTGTTTCTTTCTCCATGTGGGTTGGTTCTGAGCAAAGGTTGAGGTGGATCTGTCTCACTGGTAGGACCCAGATCATATTTGGAACTCTAGCTCTTAGGTATCAACAAAACACACATTTCCCAGGTATATATATTCTGTTTCTTGTTTTTTTCTTTTCCGCTTAACATACCTTGCAGCTTATTTTATGTAGTAATAAAGATAGTATAGCTTTTTTTAATGGATACACAATAGTCTAATACGGCCTTACTGTGATTTACTCATTCTGCTCCAGTGACAATGGGGTCATTCTAGTCTTTTGCAGTTGTAAACAAAGCTGCAGTAAATAACTTTGTATCTACATTACTTTTGTCTTTTCGCTTGCATTTGAGAATATCTTTGGATAAAATGCAAAAAGTGGCATTCCTCGGTTCAAGAGTGGTCTTATAATGTGCACATATATCTTCAGCTCAGGACTAGAGAGAAATCAGTGTTCTGTGGGATGAAACTTTGATCAGTGGGAGAAGAAGCCAGCAGAGAAAGTGGTCTCTCTCCTTTCCCAGCATGGGCTGATCTGAGAAGTAGCTGTTTACATGGTCTGCAAGATGGTCTCAAGAGATTGAGCAGTTATGCTTGATTCCAGGTGGTTGCTGGTTTGCTAATCCACTTGGTGTTGGCTCTCCCTCACTTAGTCCTATTTCCCTTTAACCTAACCCTTGTTCTCTGGGGTTGCACTCTTTAAGAAAGCAGTTGGCTCATGTTATTCTTTTGGGACAATCCTGTATCCTGTATAAGCAAGGAGACATATAATAAACAAAATGTATAAATAAAATACATACTATGTTAGATGATGTAAGTGCAGGGGAGAGAAAAAACAAACAGGGAAAGAATAGAGCTGATATTCGGCAGGTACACACTAGGGCAGTGCAATAAATGTTGTGGTTTGCTGTTCAAATCCCTCCTTCCGGACTGAGGATTCATCTGCACTGATGGGAATGTTGTCAGTTGTTGGGTCTCACCTGAATCTCTTTCAGAGAATTGCCCTCAGTTGAAGAGAACCCCTTCCATAATAATATTCCTTTTCCTAGAGCAGCCTGTATGCAATAAATGGTTCATGTGGAATGTAAAACTTGGCCCCCCCGTTGCCTTAGTTGTGGACAGTACTAAAGGGCCATCTCAACTTCTGAGTTTGTGGGATCTGCCAACACCTTTGCTGGTATTGCTTTACAGTTCAGCTCATCCCTTTGTTCCATCCTATTTTATTCATTTTCTCATAGGTATTGCTCCTGTGGGCACTCCCTGATAAAGTTGCTTCATGCTAGTCTCTGTTCCAAATTCTGTTTACCAGGAAACCCTTCATAAGATATTAGGCCATATGATTTGGTAGAATATTGGAATACGGAGAAGATGACTCCCTCACCGTGGGATGACTCCCATCCCATGCTGCCACCTGAGCTCTCTCCTCTGCTGCCCTGGTCATGCCAGGGCCTTCCTCAGGATCTCCAACCTCCCTTACTCTCTAGAAGTTCTGAAATTCAGAAGGAACCTAGAATAGTAAAATACGCACAGCTGCAAAACAAAGTTTGAATATAAATTTTGACTTTCAAATTCTAAGTTCTTATAACATCATGTTTAGATTGTGGCATCTCCATTGCCACACCATCCACAATTATGTGTAAATGACAATGTAAACCAATGAAAAGGCACATTCGCTTGTATTTATGCAATTTACAGAATAAGAAGATAAACTGTTTTATAAAGCCTGCTGATTAAGTATTTTTTTACTGTCAGTAAATATCTGGATAAAATATATGGATGAATGGACAAATGGATAAATGGACTGATAATAGAGACATACATGCAAATAATCATAATAGCTGTACTTTTGATTGAAAACAGAAAGATCTCATCAATTAAGTCACTAAGTATCCAGCTCTTTGATTATCTTTGTGAGAGTATGATCTTAAAGGTACTGTGTTAAAAAATTGGACCACAAAATAACCCATGACATATTTAATAATAGCAAATTTTCAGTCTTCAAGATTTAAATACGGTCAGTATTATATAGCAGATATTTATTGATTTGCATAATGCTTATATATTTAGATAGGCATTATGCAAATCCAGAAACACTAACAGAAGAGTGAGTGGCTCTGGGTTTCAACCCCCTTTAAAATATATGAGGCCACTTCTAAGGTTCATTTTTATTAAGATTACTAATTTACTCAATTAAAAGGCCTATCCTTTAAGAGCATGTCTGTCCCAAATTTAGTGTTAAAATTAAAATTAGAGGATGTTCCTTTATTAAAATGATAGTAGAAGTCACTTAAAACATACTAACACTTGGCAAAATAAAAGTTGGCAATCCTGTGTCTGCCCTAGTATTGTTATTGACATTTACTCTTTTTGAAATCCCAGAAGTCTAGGCATTTGGAGTGACAAGATTCTGCTTCTTTTTCAGATGCAAATCCAACCTCAAAAGAGTATAATAATCATAACAAGAATGGTCACTTACTGGATGATTCCTCATGTAAAGCTGTATAACTTATCTTCTTTATTTGAAATATGTAAAGGACAAGATGTATAAATTGATGCAAATATGAGATATTAGAGACGATGTATTCTCTGCGTCACCACAGGGTTAATTTGAAATTCACTCAGCTTAGGTGGATGTTCTTAGCGTTAATGCCACTGAGTATTTTAGGTTAAGAGAGAAAGAAGTGGATTTATGACACAATAAACAAATGGGAAGAGAAACATGTAACAGACAGAAATGCAGCAGGGCAGTTGCTTTGTCCTTGTAATCTTGATAGTGTCTTCCAGGAGACTTCCTGGAGTTAAACTCCTCTGGAATCAGCTTTCAACTGTGGGACCTGGCAACAGATTGTGGCAAAGTCTGACAAGGCTCCCTGGAGGCCATAGCACTCTTCATCACCATATGGCCTGAAAGGGCTTTTCACATGTCACAATATTCTGAAGTAGGGTCTCTTGGCTAATCTTCAGAGTACATTCTTAATCTCATGAACCTAATTATCTGTAAAGAACAGTTTAAGGGGTCCTTCTTAGAATTATTCATACTAGTCCATGTACTTTTATCTGGGGGCATGTGTAACTCTCATTATGCAGAGATTACACTGTGGTTTTGAAAATGTATTCTAAGAAGGATTAAAAGGATTATTCATCTCCATGGTGATCCGTGCACCCACTGTTGATCATAAACACAAATGTATCTGACTCATTCACATTTTCAGAATACCTTAGCTTTCACAGGCATGTTAAATACTCATGTTTCACATAGGTAAAGAAGAAGCTGTATGGAAACACTGAATTTCCTGCTAGAGACCAATATAAAATTTTTATGAAATTACTTTTTAAATTTTATATGAAAATATTTGTTCTCATGTTGTATTTCAGAAACATATAATTGAGAGATGCATTGTTGATTATACTTCACCTCTTCTTCACAACTGTGCTCTGAATACCCTTTCTTATAACAAGCATGGGCTCCAAGGTGATTGTCTTTATGGGATATTCATGGCTGTTGCTGTAATTGTAGTTTAGTTGTCATAAACTGTGCCATGTGAAATGAAGAGAGACTGGATAACATATTGTGAACTTGTTTATTGAGAAGGGTGTTTTCTACCTCATCATGGATAGTCACATTCCAAGGAACAACACAATGACAAATGACCCTATTCCTTAACATGCAAACGTTCAAATAATAAAAAGACAAAAATAACAATATTATTCATGAAATGCTTAATTAAGTTTAATACAATTAAAACTTCAAAAAATCTATTACTTTAACAGATACACATGCAATACACTATTTCTAGTAAACTTTGTTCACTAAAAGTAAGTTCTCATTCTTTTGATGATATATTGAGCTGGGATGATAATGTAAGTCAAAATACATCCCCCCAAATAAAATAAGAAAATTTGTAAAAATAAATGTCAAATAGCAAATAGTTCTAGCTAAATGCCTCTAGTAGCCTGAAGACCGAATTAAATAACCAATATTATTATTAATTTTTGCTTGTAATAGCTTACCAGGAAATAACACTTTTAGAATATGTTATATTAAAAATTAAATCTTCAGCTATTTGGGCTAAGAAATATGCTTGAAGAAAATGCATGGTAATAAACTGGTAGTGCAACATTTAAATTCAGAGTATCTTCTTAATAGCTGGACAGCCACAAGCAGAATAGTTACATCAGAGATTCCATCAAATGAAATACAGAATTGAACAGGAGGACAGTTAGTAACGGTTGTGGAACTAAATTACTGAAGACATCACTTAGACACATTGTCCCACCTCTACTCCTTTAAGTGAACCTTTAATAGGTTCATTTGGTAATAAGCTGAAAGGGGAGAAAAGTCTTGCAACCTAGCTGTACTGCTCATTCACCTGTGCAAACAACTTGAACTCGACTTCTCTCCCAACGGTTTCCTAGTAATCTTTCCAACATACAGCTGCTATATATAAAGCATGAATTATAGTAGAGAAGGTCCTGCTGTGTTGTGAATCACAGTGCATTCGACCACACTTCAGCAGGTTATGGGATGAAAAGAATAAAATGGCTGCAGAGACCTTATTCTATCCCCTTTTCCAGCTGGTAAAGTCAATGCACAGCAGCTTCCTGGAATGCTTTATTCTCTATCCAGCTGTACTAGACATGACCTGTCCCATTCCCTTGCCATCCTTTAGTATAAAAATAAATGGTGAGAGCATCTTTCCTTTCTTGAGGCACTGGGGGCCAAATCAATTGCCTAATCAAGTGAAAGCAAAACATCTGCGATGTATGAATGGGAGGGTGGCTTTCTCCGGAGATTTTTATAAACTGATTAAGTCAGGGCACCGCTAATCCTCTATGCCGCACTTCAGATGTTACATTGACAAGGAAGATTAGAGTGAAAAGATAATGGTTATGTCACCAGTGTGCAATAAACAACCTGTGAAGAGCCAGCAGAGGTTCAGAAATGTTCCCATTACAAATGTAAATGTGAACTTTAGCAACTGTGCTGGAGAACACTGTGAGAGACTCCTGCCTACGTGTCAAGGAGATACAAAGGAGAGCAGAACAGAAAAGGAGTTTATTCTAATAACATAAAACATCAACCTCCGCGTGCTTATCAAATTCAGTTTAGGATATATGAATTTGGTATAATAACATCTGTGCTACTTAATCATAGAGTTGTTTTGGACATTAAGTGATATTTTGAAAGTGCTTTTTTGGTTTTGTTTTGTTTGTGGAACGCGGGCCTCTCACCGCTGCGGCCTCCCCCGCCGCGGAGCACAGGCTCCGGACGCGCAGGCTCAGCGGCCATGGCTCACGGGCCCAGCCGCTCTGCGGCATGTGGGATCTTCCCGGACCGGGGCACGAACCTGTGGCCCCTGTATCGGCAGGCGGACCCTCAACCACGAAAGTGCTTTTTAATTATAAGGAATCCCAAACAGTGGTATTTGTAAATTGGCAGAATAGTGCCTATACAAAACCAAGTTCCAGAGAAAGTAATCTTTAGAGAATAAAGCTCTGATTAGAGCTGCTCAGAGGGTCCAAGTTATGCATTAGAAGGAATCATGGAGTAAATGAGACATTAGGGTTTCAGTTCACACACCCGTTCATCTATAAACCTGAGCACATACTGCTTCGTACACAAACTCCTCAGGTAACAAAGTTCATTTTGGGTTTCCCTGGTGGCGCAGTGGTTGAGCGTCCGCCTGCCATGCAGGGAACACGGGTTCGTGCCCCGGTCTAGGAAGATCCCACATGCCGCGGAGCGGCTGGGCCCGTGAGCCATGGCCGCTGAGCCTGACCGTCCGGAGCCTGTGCTCCGCAGCGGGAGAGGCCACAACAGTGACAGGCCCGCGTACCACAAAAAAAAAAAACAAAAAAAAAACAAAGTTCATTTCAATGTTACTTCCATATTTGAAGTTACTTCCAATTTTGAAGTTACTTCTACCTTTTAATCTTACACACAGCATACATATGAAAGGTGTTCTTCAGAAAAATTTTAAACTTGTAGCAAGCAAGACAATATAAGAACAAAAATGACATTATTATAAGAAAAGATCATCAGGTGAAATAATTGCCTGCATTCTGGTAAAAGGATAATTAAAAGTAAAAGTAAAGGCATCTCAAAAAAGTCCTGTGCTAATTTGTAATTTTTTCTCGTCATTCCGTATTGATGGAAAGAAAACTAGCATTGTTAACATATAAGAACAAAAACTAAAATACATACGATGGAAAATGATAAATGTTTTTGAGAGCAATAGGTATTTTCCTCAGGATAAAAGGTGTTTATGGAATATATGCTATGAGGGAATGAACCGAAGGATTAAAAAGTTATTTTTCCTGTGTCTGAGAACTTTACAACCAGGGAAAAAAGAAATATGAGTAAATGTATAATAGCCACACAATGTGAAAAGCGCTCTGGAAACTGGAAACATGTTCTCCCATAGGAGAGCATAGAAGAAACAAAATAACTAAGATAGTGGGTGGGCGGGGGTGGATTGGGAAGGGAGGAGATGAGTTTTGATGTTAGTTTTTTTTTTTTAACTTTTATTTATTTACTTTTTAACATCTTTATTGGAGTATAATTGCTTTACAATGGTGTGTTAGTTTCTGCTTTATAACAAAGTGAATCAGCTATACATATACATATATCCCCATATCTCCTCCCTCTTGCGTCTCCCTCCCACCCTCCCTATCCCACCCCTCTAGCTGGTCACAAAGCACCGAGCTGATCTCCCTGTGCTATGTGGCTGCTTCCCACTAGCTATCTATTTTACATTTGGTAGTGAATATATGTCCATGCCACTCTCTCACTTCGTCCCAGCTTACCCTTCCCCTCTGTGTCTGCGTCTTTATTCCTGTCCTGCCCCTAGGTTCTTCAGAACCATTTTTTTTTTAAGATTCCATATATATGTGTTAGCATATGGTATTTGTTTTTCTCTTTCTCACTGATGTTGTTAGTTTTTAAATATAGAGCAAAATTATTGGAGAAAAGGTGGGAGGCATTTCAGATAGAGAATAACATGTACAAAACTGTGGATGTGTGAGATGTCATGACTCCTTCAATAGTTCAGGGTAAGAGGTTCCCAGAAAGTGAGGAGGGATTGAAGAAAAAATAAGGCTACATATATAAGCAAGGGTCAGATCAGAAGAGCTGTGTTTTCTTCGTACGGAATTTAGACTTCTGCTTGAGGACTCAGGTATCATCTAGCAAGTACTTTAAAATATTTGCTGAATGAGTATGTGACATTTTTTGGACAGGTTTTTGGTGACATTTGTTTAGATGAGCAGTTCAGAAAGATCAGTCTGTTAGCAATGTGGAGATTGAACTAGAGGGTTGATGCTTTAGGCAAGAGGACCAGTTAGGACCAATTAGTCTTGCATGATATAGGCAAGGAGTGATGAGGGCCTAAACTGAAGAGGAGGGCATGGGGTTGAAGAATAGGTCATTGATTGTATCGGAGGCAGAATCAACAGGATCTGTGGTAGATTACATTGGTGAGCTCAGAGTTCAGCGCCGTTTTGCAAACTAAAAAAAAAAAGATGCTTATTCTAGACAGAAGCAGCTCCTCTAGGCAGGCAAGCAGGAGACCACCTTGTGAAAAAGGTGTCGTAACCCTCTGCCTGACAGAGCACAGGGCCTGGGAAGCAGATGGTAGTCTAGATTTCAACCCCTACTTATCATCGTAGCTGGACACCGTTGTGTGGTCCACAAACTGCACAGTCTTACATAGCACAGGGGGACTGTTCTCAGTTTTCTGACTTGAATAACTTCATTACTGGGATACAATTTGCTGAACCAAGAAAATCGTCTGGAAGAGTAGATGTTGGGGAAAGAAAAATGTTTTAGATTTATTGAATTTGGTATGTCTGGGGACATTCAAAGGACGGTATCTTGATTTCCATTCAAACTATGGGTCTGCAGTTTAGAAAATTGATTGGAAACAATTTATAAGTGGCAGAAAAATCCTGGGGGTAGGTGGCTTCAGTACTTCTCTCCAGGACTCTCTTTGGGATGAGACTATAGTTGCAAGTGGAGGGGGTGAGCACTTAGAGATATGGTTATTGGAACAATCAAAATCAAAAATGAAACAAGTCCATAATGTGGTATCGAGGAAGGTCAGGGTCAAAAGGGTTTTAGGCCATTTGCCATCTAAGAAGTAACTGTGACCTTTCTAGGCAAAGAAATACTTAGTGTGATGATAGAAGCAGTGGGTATGTTGGGGTGGGTTTATTTTGTTTTGTTTTTAGATAGGAAAGTTCAGATTACTCTGTCTGCTAAGAGTCCATTTTTCTTCATTCCTTTGTATTAGTAACACATATTAAAGCATCATGTTTACTGTGCTTTCTTAATAGAATTTTCTCTTCAGTTTTGTCTTTTACATGTTTCAGTTCCAGTTACGTGATAGACTCTGACCTTTATTTTGGGAAATACAGCAATAAAAACATAAAATAATGTGGGGATAATTGATATTAAGCATTTCTTCATAAATTCATGCATTTATTAATCTATCATATTCTAATTATTTATATATTTATATGACTTAGGAAGCAAATGAGGGTTAAGGATTTTGTGGTAGTCAGCCTCCAAGGTGGCTTTCAATGAACCTCACTTCCTAATATTCACATCCTTATGCAGTCCCCTCCCCTATTGTACCAGGGTGGTACAAAACAATACGATGTGGAAGAAGTGATGAAATGTCATTTTCAGGATTAGGTTATGGAAGACTGTGGCTCCCTTTTTGGTGTTCTCTCTTTCTTGGATTACTCCTTTTGGGGGATGCTACCTACTATGTAATGAGCAGCCCTAAGATGAGGAACTGGGGATTGTCAACAACCACTAGGATTGAACTTCGCAGTGGATCCTTCACTCTTCGTTGAGCTTTTCTATGACTGCAGCCAGGCTGACAGCTTCACTGCAACACCATGGGTGACCTTGACCTAGAACCAGCCAGCAGATCAGCTTCTGGACTCTTAAACTTCAAAAGTTATGTAAGAAAACAAATATTTGTCGTTTAAAACTGTGACATTTTGGAGTAATTTGTTGCATAGCATAAAATATTTAATACCTATTTGGATCATCTCAATTTGATGTTTACCAATTTCTTTCTTAAAAAATGAAAACTAGAGAATATATAATGTAGATATATTGTACATGGTGATTTATTAGTCAATTTATTCTTCAAGACTGAAGTACAGTTTTTTATCCTCAGAATACTGAGATTTAGGTAATCCAGTTTGAGGATTCAGGTTAGTCTACCTGCAAGGTCTTAATCTTCTTAAGTTAGGTTATTGATTAGTGCTTCAACAATGATCTAGAACTTAGGATTCTACAGAGTCTCTCTCCACATTGGCTGTACATGATGTTCTCCCAGCTATTCTCTTTCTCTCCAGGTTTGCAAATGGCACTATCCCTTCGGCTAGTTGTGGGGTTAAGAAGGGTGCACGCAGCTCTCAGCTGATTCAAGCTCAGGCAGAGGGAATTCCCTCATCATTTTTTTTCTCTGCTACTCAACCTTTTATCTAGTCTTTCTTTCCTTTTCCTTCCTCTTCTCTTTTTCCTCCCTGCTGCCCTTCCTGGCCTCTTGTTTCTCCTCTCAAATTATAAAATAGTTTTGGAATGAAGTCAGCAGTCCACCCTTGCCGTTTTTGCACTTTCAGGTGATCGATGAAAAGACCATGAAAAAGCATTCAGCCTTTGCCTCCTCTGGTCTTTTTCAGTGAAGACAGCCACTTGGTGAGGGGGAACCAGGGACTTGCTGAGAAGTTTTAAACCTCTGGGTGGTGAAACAAACAAACAGACAATCAAATCTTTATAGGACTGTGTATATACAATGTAGATACAGATTTATACACACATACATACTCAGACACGTATATCTGTATTATATATCTATATATACCTATTTGATTTCAGAATGCTTTTCATGCAAATATGAAAATATGCAAAAATTATATGACTCAGTGTCTTAAATAATGGTACCATTCCATTTGATATGAGTTTATAGAACAATATGAACTACTTAAAGTTCTTATCAAGCTAACTGTATTTTGCCAAAAAAAGTCCTTTCTGATTGGTGACTTGGGTTAAGTACAGTTTTTAAATGCTAGGTTCAAATCAATGCAAGTGTATCATGTGCAGAGTAATTCTCAATTGTTATAAAAATTATGTCCACTATGCTACTTGCTGGGATTCTAGTAATCATCTAAATTCCATAAAACTTAAAATTTTCAAATTATTCTCAGTAATTTAAATGTATTATTAGGCCTTTCATGAAGCATTTTTCTTCTTTGAAGAAAACAAGCGAAGTTTCTGAAAAGCACTGCAGGATAAGTTATAAGTGACTTTCACTTGTAATTTGCTGATGCTGTAATAGGAATTTTCCTTTTACCACCATCTAAGTTCAACTATTTTGCATTCTAATTTGCAAGTAAAAATTTGCTTTAAAAGTTGGTATAGAAGTTTGTGCGTATTTTAAGAGATTTAAGGTATATTTTTGTAAAAGAGTCAGAAATTAGGAATGAAACTGAAGATGTGACTCCTGAAAAAGATGGTAAAGAATATCTAGAAAGGAATAAACGAGGGAATATCTTTTATTTGACATCTTACCTTTTAGAAGCAGAAGACATCCTTAGGAGTTTGCATATGTCATATAAAACAAGCATGTTTTAGGCTCTAACTTTACTTATTTTTTATAAGAGAAATGAGGAAATATCAATAGACACTCTACGGAGGAAAAAAAAATATCCAGATTTCTACCCCTAGTGATATTGGCCATTCAGATGTGACATTTGAGACAGAGAGTGTCTCAGTGTTACCAAAAGGATGCTATGTGGCTAGAGATGTTGTCATCTTAATAGGGCATACACAAGGTCCATGGCTTTGGTACTCAACCCTAAGAAAAACTGATTTTCTTCAGAATCTTAGAGATTCATATAAGAAGGTTGAATAAAAGAACATAGCCACCACTTTGTTTTGAGTCTTTATTGCCATTAGAAAAAGACTACTTACGGATTAAGTTAGTAATGCTTAACATTAGCAGCTCTTCAATGATCATTAGGCTAAGAATTAATTGGTTTGAGTTGTTACCACCCTTCAAGCAATAATTCAAAGTACTGCAATGGATTAGTTATTTCAAATGCCTGAAAATTCAGTGAATGCTGAGAATTTCATAAGAATCATAAATGCCAGAGTTGGAAGGTACCTTGTGTATTCCCAGGTCTAGTCCTGTCATTCAGGAATGGAAACTAAATCCGAGAGGTGAAACAAGTACTACAAGAACATGCGTCTAACGAATTATTCAGAGTTCCAGACCTGTTTCGGGCCACATGCAGAGATCCCTGATTTCTTTGGAAGAAACAAAATCCAAATAAATGTGCATAGAATGAACATATAAATCAGAGAAAGATAGCATATCTTCCTCACACCTCTAATCCTTTTAAAAAGTGGGTAGGATAAAAATCCTATATAAATACAGACATCATCCCTATATGCTGCATAGACCTCAATAAACATCTCAAATTAGAAATGCCATTACCATATTAAAACTCAGGAGGCTTGAAAAAGCTGAAATTTTCTTTAATTGGTTGTGTAGTTAGTTCACTGAATTTGGTAAATAGTAAGTTTATTGTGTTGCAAGGAATGTGGTATAATGCAGTGACATAGGACCCAGGGTCTAGAACCGTAGCTACAGGTCCATTGATGACATGAGAAATTTCTGTACCTTGGGAGAAGGTATGGGACCTCCTCTCTCATTTCATCTTTTCTAAATTTATTTATTTATTTATTTTTGGCTGTGTTGGGTCTTTGTTGCTGCACAGGGGCTTTCTCTAGTTGGGATGAGCGGGGGCTGCTCTTCATTGTGGTGTGTTAGCTTCTCATTGCAGTGCCTTCTCTTGTTGCAGAGCATGAGCTCTAGGCACGTGGGTTTCAGTAGTTGTAGCGCACGGGCTTAGTTGCTCCTCGGCAATGTGAGATCGTCCCGGACCAGGGCTCGAACCCGTGTACCCTGCATTAGCAGGTGGATTCTTAACCACTGTGCCACCAAGGAGGCCCTCATCTTTTCTAAGATGGGGCAAGTGATGATATTTGCCTCATAAGGCTGTTATGGGGAGCAAGAAGCAGATGTATAAGCATAGTATATGTTGCTATATATGTATTAGTCTTACTAGCAAATAATAAGTTGTCAAACTTTATTATTTAGAAAGATCCTTTTAATCACTAATAAAAAAGGCCATATTTAAGGGAGAGTAGAGGATTTTTACTTTGCCTTATTGCTATAATTAATCAACATAATTAAAATAGTTTTCTATAGTTTGAAAATATGCATCATTTTAGGGAAAGAAGTAATTGGTGCTATTTATCAGAAATATACTTTTTGATTGCTATAAAATATAATTTAAAATAGGAAATCAGTATATATCTATATACATAAGAAATGAATATATATATGTATATATATCCACATATATTTACAAACACACACATTTCTTATGTAGTGGAGAAAGATTTGTCAAAGTTTTCTTCCTGGAACGCTTTGTCTTTAAAGGTAAACGGTAAAATCTGTTGCAAGAAAAATTTCTAAACTATGAGCATATTATATTAAAAGGAAAATGTATATGAATGTGGGCTGAAACCCCCACAATAATTGGCATGTTAATAATGACTGTATCTATGGCTATAACATGCAATATTTAGTAGCTGTGATGTGGTAGATTAACAAAAGAAAGCTCTAAATGAATCAGTTAGCTTTTTAACAAAGGAAATATATTTCTGCTTTTTGCACTGTAGCAATTTCCATAGATGGTAGCAATTTACAAGGATTAATAATACAAATCTGAGTTTCGTGGAAGGGGTCCACATGCAGAGTGTTTCTTTGCCACACAGTTCTCAGAAACAATAGGTAACTATTCATTACTTTTACTGTGCATTATTATTACTTCACCTTAAGATGGGGACAGAAAGATCCTCCAAATTGGATATGGATTAAGAGGCTTGAAAGAACAATGCTTCCAAATGATCCTTATTGTGTATCAGAAGTCATGGTATGTCCAAGGAGAGTGTGTAGCTGAAGGTGGGCTGGTAAAGAGCCCCAGGAGAATGCTCAGCATCACATCGCCCACTGACATACAATTACAAGGCTTTGAATCCAATCCATGACACAATCCATGGTGATTACTCAGAGAAGCCAAAAGACAGATAAAAATGCTTAACTTGCTTGTTCTCAAATGTGGCAATTTGCCTAATGAATGAAATTGACTTCATAAAATGCCAAGGTTATCTTTTCGTTTCAAATCTGGATTACAAACATAGCCAGATCCCAGTGCTCGCAGCTATAAGGGATTCAAAGTGCAGCACATGGAGTGCCACATGGCTGCAGTCCTACAGAAACAGGTCAAAATAAACAGAAGGAGTGGTCAGCACAAAAATTTTGCTAATAGAATAAGAGAGAATCTCAAATCCTGGTCAACCAAGATTATCTCTAAACACTTGCACGTAAGGATATAGAGCTGTAATTTATCAAGCCATTTTCTTTCATTTCAGCATCTTTCAACAACATATTATATTGTCTGAGTGACACATGAGTACTGTGAGGTAAGCACAAAAAGGAAGATTAACCTTTCTGTTTTACATGACAGAAAAGTCCCAGGATGTAGGGGGCGGGTATCTATGGACCTCATGGGTAGTGCTGGTGGTGCTGCTGGTGGTTGTGGCGATGACAGCGTGCCTGAAGAAGGAGGAGTTTTGCACTTAAGCCCAGGGGATTATTTCTGGAGCACAGAGCTGAGGGTAGAGTACTAACTGCCCAAGGTCACATACTTCATCAGGGGCAGAAACAGAGCTTGAACCTGGACCTTTAGACTTATATTCTAAGGTTCTGTATGGAATGTGCTCTCTTAAAGTCGACTCTGAATGTGGCTGCTGTTTGCAGTGTGTTCTCCACAGTTGACCGCCATGGATGGGTCCAGCTGGATGACATCTTTTCTACAGAGATTCGTCCATATGGTTTTAGGGCCTCAGAAAGATGGCTGGGAAGTATTTATATTATAAGACTGAATGACATCAATCTATTATATTATTTTAGAATTCATTTTGCAGAGTTCAAAAGAGAATAAATGAGACATAGGGCCTCTTTGAAAAATTATTGTTTTGGACAGAAATGAAAAGTGCCAAAGATTTTAGAAAATTCAGTTTTATGTATTTGTCAAGCAGAAAGAATAAGTTAAAAAGTGTAGAAGTGTAGAAAATAGGAAACATTTAAGAGACTGAGTCATTCAGATAACTATCACCTGATTGATTCTTAAAACTGGTGAAACTAAAGGGCGGGTACCTGGCATTCATCAGTGGGTAGAGTTTCTTATAAATCAGAAAAGATGAAGCCCCCAAAACAAGGGCTGAAAAGCAATGGTGGGAACAGACTCAAAATATACAGGTGCTGCTTTTAATTTTAATCAGCTAGCAGGTGTTTTTTTGCATAGACATTAAATGAATTTCTTTAAGATAAAGAAAAGGACTAGAAATTTCTGACTATTATTTTAAAACTTAGGTCAATAGATGAGCATCTAAATCAGGGACTGGTGATATTTTCTTTTTTTTGGTAAAGGACCAAATGGTAAATATTTTCAGCTTTGTGGGTCATATGGTTTCCGTTGTAACAACTCAAACCTGCCATTGTAACTCTAAAGCAGCCATAGACCTAGTGTAAATGAATGAATATGGATGTTTTCAATAAAACTTTATTTACAAAATTGGAAGTGGATCCGATTTCACCTGCCAGCCATGGCCATAGTTCGCCAACCCCTAGTTTAACTCTTTATTAGCATTGATTCTTATTAATACTAGAAAACCAAAATTAAAGTCCTGGCAAAAAGAGCATCATTTTTTTCTTGCCAATTATTTCCCTTTTAAATGTCCTATACATACCAACCTTCATAAAGTAATAAGTGTACTGAGTAGAAAATAATTAGTGTGTCTCGTCTCCCTTAAGATACAAGGAATATAGTTGAAAAAGTAATATACACTTAGAGGTTCACCAGCTCAAAACATTATTTCTATTGTAAGTATGTATCAGGATGACCGAAAGCCCACATACTATATTTTCTGAATATTCAGTAGGGAATTGACTAGTAGTTCTACATCATACTTAGAAAATGGAATAATATCCATATACAGTCATAGGCAAAAGCTGAAAAAAGAAGACCAGGATTAACTTTCCCTTTCCCGTGTTGGAATCAGTATCCTCATTACTTGCCCACAACACGCATAAGCATATGTATGAATACATGTGTGTTTGTATATTTATGTATAATGCATAACTTTATAAAAGTGCTCCCGCTCACATAATTGTAGAAACAAACTAGGTAAACGTTAATTCCATAAGCACTTTCTTTTCCTACCTAATTAGACACGGGTTTTACAAAAATTTTATGAAGAAAACTTACATGTACTTTCTCAATTTAGAATGAAAAAAACAAACAAAATCCACGATCATCTTTAGTCAAATGTGGCGGAAGACATGATTCTAAAATGACAGTGTAGGAAAAGTAAGAAGTAAAGACTAACGGCCTATATTTCAAAGTATAAAAGGCTTATTACTCTAGGTCTGTTTTCTGTCAAATGCTTCCCTGCACATTCTTATCCATTCTTCAATTTGGCATTCCCGTATGTTGCCAAAGCAGGTGCCTTGCTCACAATAGCAGGAGTATGTGTTTCAAAAGGTCCCACAGGGAATACTTTAACATACAAGATTACTTCATGACTAATGATGATCTCTATAAACATTCAGGTGCTATTTGACTGCCTGGATGGTGGTGGTCCAACCTGGTGACAGTAGCCATGTGTTTTATCTCATCTCTCCTTCCACAGTCTCAACTTAGTCTAATATATGTTGGAAAGAAGCTCTGGGATGTTATAAGGAATAAAGTGATGATTAGAAGCTATTAAAATTACTACAAATAAAATATTGAACGTAGAACTTTATCACCTCTGGTTTTATCAGTGACATAGGAGGTCCTTTTGAAGCTGTATTCCAAACCTGAAATACTGACTGCTGGACCCCGTAAGATAACAAGAATCTCATTCCAGCCAAGCTTAGGATTGGGAATGTTGGTGGGGAGGAGGAAACTGGTAAAATCAATATGCTACCCTAGCTAAAGCTTCAAAGCTACAGATAATAATGCATGTGAAATGCTGCATAAACACTCTATGAATATGAGGTATTTTTTGTATTACTGTAATATTTAAATCATATATTTTTATTAGATAAATATTTTAAATGACCTAAGTTTATATTTTTTAATTTTGATGATTGACTCTAGTCATTTTGAGCTCATCCAGCAGCATCAGCAAAGGAGCAAACACAAAAAGCAAGTGTGTTTCTGACCTAAAAAGACACAAAGTATATTTTGATATTAACATGTATAACATAAGAGAATACAATTTATAAACATGCTCTAAAACTGATAATTTTACTTCTTAGCATAATTAAAGTTAAAAAATAACATTTTAGTAGTAAAAATTTGAATTCTACACAATTTCCAGAAATATATCTAAAGCTGTAAACATTTTAGCTGCAGATAAATCACTATGGAAATATTTTAACCAGAACAGAAACATTCTCCACCACCATCCCCTTATAACATCCAGCATAGTCTGGTGACCTATGCAAGCAAGTAAAATAAAATTTTCAGTTTTCTATATTTTTGGTAGATGGATTAGCGTTTTTCTACATGACTAAAATTTACTGCAAGCTCATTGTTTCTTCCCTCTTTTCATACAGATATTGAAATTACAAAGCTCTTTAAAACTTCCTAATAAATAGGAGAATTGCAGTTAAGAGCATTGATTTAGGAGTGAGACTGCCTGGCTATGGACCCTAGATCTCCTATGCCAGCTGTCTCATCTTGGGCAAATGACTTGGTGTCTTTGTCACCCAACTGCTTCAACTCTAAGCTAGGGGAAGCAATAGTGCCCGCTTTCTGGAATCACTTTGAGCATTAGAAGTAACGCATGTAGAGAACTGGCAATGATTTTTGACACACAGGGTGTATTCAAAATTACTTTATGTTAATATTATTATCCCTTTAATTTATTTTTAAACCTATAGTTAAGTTTTGAAAAAAAAATGGCATCAGAACTTGGCAACTTGATGAGCTGTTGTGTGGCAGCAACTGTTTAGCTCCACACAGACTTGATTAGTGTCTGTCTCACTCACGACAGTGACGCCAGGACCCAGCACAGTGCCTGACACTAAGGTGCATCAATACCTGTCAGATGCATGAACAAATGAATGCATTAATGAACTTGACCTCAAGGCCAAGGGAAAAGACCGGGTTGTCTTCTCTTTGGCCAAGAACAGCCAAGGAAGCATTTGTAAACTAAGTCCTGCTGAATCTCAGATGCCTTCTGTCACCGTGTCCCATCTGTTTTGGCCTCGGAGGCTTGCCCTAACATTGAGTAAATGTTCTAATTTGGTATCCCACTACTTCAGAATATTATTTATAAACTTCTGTGTTGGTTTTCCCAACCAAGTTTGAGAACCTGGATTAAGTAGGACATGGCTTAAGAAAGAAGATATGTGCAGACCTCCAGAATACTAATGTTAATTATAATAACACCTATGTGTATATACTACAATAGGCTAGGTATAAAAATATATACTCTGATTTAATCCTCATGCAAATCCTGCAAGGTTATTATTTCCATTGTACATAGAATTAAAAAATGAACACTACAAAAATTAAATACATTTGCTGAGATCCTACAGCTCAGTTAAATATCAATCACCACTACCAGCTAATATTTATTGAACGTTAAGGGCCACACATTCTTCTATGCCTTCTATATGTGTATATTTATTTGCAATAATCTGACCTGGGTACTATTGTAGTTGGAGAAACAGGGTAAGAAGGATTATGTAATTGGACACAGGTCACACACTTAATAAATTGCATAGCTAGAATTCAAATCTAGGCAATTTCACTCTCAACCCCACATACTTAACCACTACAATGCAAGGATTGCCACTATGAGGTCAGTATTAAAACTGATTTCTGTTTTATTTCAAAGCCTATTGTTTTCTTTTATGGTGAAAGTCAACCTTGATCTCAGTTACAAATATGTTATGGACTTTAAAATATATATTCCCTTATTCATTCTGGGTATGGAATCTTTGCAAAGGCAATTTAGAGATTGAATATAAAGATGAGTTTACATTATTTAGTTTTCTTATACATTATTACATTTATTATTTTTAAATTTAAGCTGAAATTAAATCATAATGGTTAAAAATTTCAAGCGTGATGGAATTTCTAACTGGCATTCCCAGCAATACCATAATCTAAAGTTAGAAATGGAGGTAGTCCGAAGCAATCTACAGATTCAATGCAATCCCTATCAAACTACCAATGGCATTTTTCACAGAACTAGAACAAAAAATTTCACAATTTGTATGGAATCACAAAAGACACTGAATAGCCAGAGCAATCTTGAGAAAGAAAAATGGAACTGGAGGAATCAGGCTCCTGGACTTCAGACTATACTACAAAGCTACAGTAATCAAGACAGTATGGTACTGGCACAAAAACAGAAATATAGATCAATGGACCAGGATAGAAAGCCCAGAGATAAACCCACACACATATGGTCACCTTATTTTTGATAAAGGAGGCAAGAATATACAATGAAGAAAAGACAGCCCCTTCAATAAGTGGTGCTGGGAAAACTGGACAGCTCCATGTAAAAGAATGAAATTAGAACACTCCCTAACAGCATACACAAAAATAAACTCAAAATGGATTAAAAACCTAAATGTAAGGCCAGAAACTATAAAACTCTTAGAGGAAAACATAGGCAGAACACTCTGTGACATAAATCACAGCAAGATCCTTTTTGACCCACCTCCTAGAGAAATGGAAATAAAAACAACAATAAACAAATGGGACCTAATGAAACTTAAAAGCTTTTGCACAGTAAAGGAAACCATAAACAAGACAAAAAGACAACCCTCAGAATCGGAGAAAATATTTGCAAATGAAGCAACTGACAAAAGATCATCTCCAAAATTTACAAGCAGCTCATGAAGCTCAATATCAAAAAAAAAACAAACAAGCCAATCCAAAAATGGACAGAAGACCTAAATAGACATTTCTCCAAAGAAGATATACAGATTGCCAACAAACACGTGAAAGAATGCTCAGCATCACTAATCATTAGAGAAATGCAGATCAAAACTACAATGAAGTATCACCTCACACCAGTCAGACTGGCCATCATCAAAAAATCTACAAACAATAAATGCTGGAGAGGGAGTGGAGAAAAGGGAACCCTCTTGCACTGTTGGTGGGAATGTAAATTGATACAACCATGATGCAGAACAGTATGGAGGTTCCTTAAAAAACTAAAAATAGAACTACCATACAACCCAGCAATCCCACTCCTGGGCATATACCCTGAGAAAACCATAATTCAAAAAGAGTCATGCACCACAATGTTCATTGCAGCTCTATTTACAATAGCCAGGACATGGAAGCAACCTAAGTGTCCATCGACAGATGAATGGATAAAGAAGATGTGACACATATATACAATGGAATATTACTCAGACATAAAAAGAAACGAAATTGAGTTATTTGTAGTGAGGTGGTTGGACCTAGAGTCTGTCATACAGAGTGAAGTAAGTCAAAAAGAGGAAAACAAATACTGTGTGCTAACACATATATATGGAATCTAAAAAAATAATAATAATAATGGTTCTGAAGAGCCTAGGGGCAGGACAGGAATTAAAGACGCAGACGTAGAGAATGGACTTGAGGACACTGGGAGGGGGAAGGGTAAGCTGGGACGAAGTGAGAGAGTGGCATGGACTTATATATACTACCAAATGTAAAATAGATAGCTAGTGGGAAGCAGCCGCATAGCACAGGGAGATCAGCTCAGTGCTTTGTGACCACCTAGAGGGGTAGGGTAGGGAGGGTGGGAGGGAGATGCAAGAGGGCGGAGATATGGGGATATATGTATATGTATAGCTGATTCACTTTGTTATAAAGCAGAAACTAACACACCATTGTGAAGCAGTTATACTCCAATAAAGATGTTAAAAAAAAAAATGGAGGTACTGTTCTTTGACAGACTCCTTTAACAAAGAAACTAAATGAGATGAGTATATGACGTAAAATTGCATATAACTTGTGCCTTTTACTTAACCATTGTTCTTCATAGAAAACTGTCTCTGCTCCACCTGTACTCATCACCTTGTTTGGGTGACACACAGTACTCTTTTATTTTACAAATGTAGAGCTCTGTAAAATAAAGTATTCTTTTTATGAGAATGCTTAACCTCATTCATACGTCTTAGTGTTTCGGTTAAGCAATAATTTAGTTCCGTTAGAGATTAACATCTTTGTGAGACATCACAAGGAACTAAGTGAAATAAAGTAAAACTGTGCTTTCCAAAAGAATCAAAATCAAGTAGACAATCTGGGTTTGGATAAGGAATTTATATGTTTAGTTAAATTTTTAAATTTAAATAAAATTAAACAAAATTGTCAGTCATGTTATACAGTAAAATTAACTTTTTGGTAAATTCCAATTCAAGGATTTAAGAAGGGGAAAACACTGCTTAGGTAGAACATTAAGATTAAATGTGTTTTAAATCAACATCCAAAATATCTTTTAGTGTGATATGGGATATAATGTAATTCCCGCCCCCCCCCCCCCCGATTGTCCCTGGACATGTTTAAGGTTGCTGAAAGCAAGTTGGGAAAATCCTAAGATACCAACAATCAATAAGAATTCCCCTGGGCTTCCCTGGTGGCGCAGTGGTTGAGAGTCCGCCTGCCGATGCAGGGGACACGGTTCGTGCCCCGGTGCGGGAAGATCCCGCATGCCGCGGAGCGGCTGGGCCCGTGAGCCACGGCCGCTGAGCCTGCGCGTCCGGAGCCTGTGCTCCGCAACGGGAGAGGCCACAACAGTGAGAGGCCCGCGTACCGCAGAAAAGAATTCCCCAACGTAGGACTGTACATCCCCAAAAAAGGTACTTAGAAATTTGACATAAGTTAGATACTTATATTAAATGCTACAACCTGATAAAAGTAGGCATTATTTTTTTTGTTTGTTTTTTGTTTTTTTTCCACACGCGGGCCTCTCACTGTTATGGCCTCTCCTGTTGCAGAGCACAGGCTCCGGACATGCAGGCTCAGTGGCCGTGGCTCACGGGCCTAGACGCTCTGCGGCATGTGGGATCTTCCTGGACCGGGGCACGAACCCGTGTCCCCTGCATCGGCAGGCGGACTCTCAACCACTGTGCCACCAGGGAAGCCCCAAAGTAGGCATTATTATTACCATTCTACAAATGAACAAATCAAGCCTTTGAATTATTATAACTTCCCAGTGGGTCCCCAGCTAGGAAGTGGTGGAGCTGGCATCTAATTCCAGGCTCTCTTTACTCGACAGCTTGAACTATTTATCCACATTATATTGTGTTGGCACACCAAGCAGCTGCATTCATTAACTATGTAAATAAAAATACTAATCGAGCACAAATTATGTGGTGTAAGTCATGATATGTTCTTTAGATGGGAAAATAAGACAAGGCATTCTAGTTTCTGCTCTCAAGGAGTTCAAATCTAGGAAAAGAAAAAAGCTTCTTGGACAGATACTTGTAAAGCAGTGAGATCAGTGTAACCCCAGAGGTGATTGCACTGTGGAGTGAGAGCATAGATGATGAATAACCTGTCTTAAATGATGAGTTGAAAAATTTTCCAGATAGACCATAAGGAAAAAGATATTCCATGTAAGGAAAATCATATGTAAATCATGAAACATGGGATGCCATGGTATATTAGGGAACAGCAAGTCACCTATCATGGACTGGTGTAAAGGCAGTAAAATGAGGTGGGTAAAATCATTGGCTCTCCACAGTCAAAACAGCAGTAATGTGTGTTTTACCCCCATTTTCCAGGAGGTTGTCCAGTCTCTTTATAGCAATATTTAAGGCTCTGCATCCTCTGGCCCCTGCTTACACACCCCAAGTAATCTCCTTTCCCTGTTCTCTTTGTAGATAAAGATCTATCCTTTATCCTAAATAATGATCTTAGGGAGTGCATACAATGACTCAATCACTCTTTTAAGTACTTAAAATATCCTAACTCATTTATTCTTTTTAGTTTGAAACAATTTTAAACTTACAGAAAAGTTGCATGAGAAAAGTGCAAAACACAACTTCTTTTACACCCTTCATCCAGCGGGCCCATGCGGGTTTTGATAACCAAGACTATGTGTTCTTTACAGAAAAAAAAAAAAATCCAATTCAGGATCAAGCATCATCTTTTGCCATGTATCTCTAGTCACCTTCAATGTAAAACATTCCCTTTGTCATTCTATGACTTCTACAACCTGTGTATGTATGGATATTAAAGGGTCCTATTTATAAAATGTCCCATCATTTGGGTTTTTCTGATGTTTCCTCATGATTAGTTGCATGTTACTCATTTTTAGTCAGAATATTGTGGTGGTACTATTCTTATCATGTGATAAAATCATGCTTAAGAAGCAAGATGCTAGCATAAAATATTTCCACTAGATTTCATGATTCAGTCACTATTGGTGATTTGATTCTATACTTCACATTATTTACTAGCAATCTGTCTCTATAACTGGAAGATGGTGAAAACACTACAAGAGTAATGGCATACAATTTACCTACTTGGAAACCTCATACTATTCTCTGTGTAGAGCAAGGAAATTGAGATGAACTTGAGTCACTTAGGTAACTTTACAAAAGAGCAATTCTAGAACAGGACAGCAAAGAATAGAAATTGAGAGAAATGTTACAGGAGTTTGGATTCAAAAGAGAAAAGTGAGAGCAGATAGGATTTTTAGGTCTTTTGGGGAATGTCTTGGTAAAGAAAGAATCACTTTGAGGCTGCCTAATTTGCTTCCACAGAAAAAACAAATTAAATGTTTTACTAACAATCTGAAAAATGGTAGTTTATTTAATCTTAAAAACGACCTCAGGATGTAAATATTGTTATTTTCTCATTTTATAGACAAAGAAGTTATGACAAATCATTTTATAGACAAAGAAGTTATGACAAATTAAGGATCTTGTCTAAAGTCACACAACCAGAGAGTGGCAGACACAAGTTGCAAAACTATTAACCTTTCATTCTAGTTCCCTGGTTCTCTGCAAGGGGGCTTTAAGCTACACGATATTTAATATCATTTGTAGTTCAAAATTATATGATTAATGAATCTGAGTGAATTATACCTATGAGAACAGAGAAGAGAGATGGGAACTGAGGGAGAAGATCATATCTCATAGAGATGGTGCAATTTGTTATTCAGGGGGTCCTTTAAGTTAAGATGAAAATCTTCCAGCAAAAATAGTAGTACTAGATAGAGGAAGAGGAGGGGTAGGGACAATAAAGGCAGCAGTAGTATTTGTCATAGTTGTAGTGGCTATTGAGGGTATCCACTATGTACCATGCATTGCTTTATATCATTATATAATGTTTGCTTACAAATTTTCCTTTCTGGAAGGAATTCCTATATTTTTAGATTTTGGACTGCTTTTAACTACCATTTATTTTCATGCAGGCCTCTGGCATTTGAAATGAGATGGACAAGAACATTTTTCCTCTTTCTTTTCAAATTCTCCCCACAAAATGACCTTTAGGGCTCTAGTTCAGTTTTAATGGCAGGCAGGATATAGCTGCTCTCATCCATGTCAAACATCCATGAACTGTCATTGTTTTCTCTCTCCATTATCATTTAGACAATCAATACGTATTTAGCTTTAGTAGATAAGTCAATGATTCCAAGCCTTCACCATTATTTGAACTCACTCTAATTTGTGTCTTTCTGGTAATGAAAGGATGAAAAACAATCATATGGTTTTCCAGAAACAGATCATTAGTTGTGTAAGAGAAGGATTATCACTGTTTTTATGGTGCAATACCTTTTTGAACCCCACTCAGAATAGTGTGTGTGTGTGTGTGTGTGTGTGTGTGTATACTATAATAAAATTGTGCTTAATGGTGCCATATTGATACATATTACAACTTTATCTCCTAATAGTCATTTCTTTACTTTTCCTCTTGTGTATCTCTGCTTATCCCGTCCCCCCCCCCACACACACCAGTGATAAGGGGGAAAGGTAAGTATTAGCATATACTAAGTATAATAGAATTTCTAAAGTATACTTAGGACAAAAATAAAGTAGATATTTAAACACAAAGTTGTTTTGAAGAAAAATTTAAACAGTATAAGTCATATGTGCAATACAGTTAGCTTTTGCTACAATAAAACTTACTCAAGAGCTAATGGTTTATGACCACTTATTTATTTCATAATTTTGTGGAATGGAGGTTTTAGCTGGCCTCTGCTGGCTAGTTCTTTTAGTCTGGTACCAGCTTGGTTGATCTCAACTGGACTCATCGTGCATCTCTCAGCAGCTGGCTGTTTGGCTGTGGGCTAGCTGTTTTATAATGTCCTTGACAGCTGCGATGACTGGGGTCTCTGTCTGAAAGGTTTCTCACCCCTCAGCAGGCTAGGCAGGTATTCATATGATGGCAGTGCTACAGAGCTGTATGAAGTTGCACACCAATGGGCAAGTGATTCTTCTGTTCACTGTCTTATCTCACATTTGTCAAACTGTGTCGGGTTTGCTATTACCCATTGGCTAAAGCAAGTCTCATGGCCAACCCTAAAGTCACTATGGGAAAGCAACCACCAAAGTGTGAGGATAAAGGGGAGATGTAAACAAATTTACCATATTAAATATGATGAATTTGTGAAAGTTGCATACAAATGCCCAATATAGGCAGCATGTTATATATAATTATAAACAGTATTTCAGAAATTATGATCAAACTATATGCTACAATTTTGGTAAACCAAGAAGTGATTTAAAAAAAAATCTTACTTTCGTTATTTTTCAGGGAATCTGCAACTATTAGAGATTAAAATGTTCTAAGAACTGTAAAGACTCTAAGTGAATTATAAGACATGAACTTAGCATGAAGAACTGTATATATTTTGGAACCAATAAGAGTGATATCCTTAAGCAAAATGTGAAAGTTTATAAGAAAAAAATAGTAATAAAACTTTTAATTAATTTACTAAAAATAGATTGTAACATGGATATTTTGAGGAAAATAATGTGCTTTCCTCTATTGCCTTTCTAAATACATAGCATTGTTCCTATTCTACTGGTATCTGTATCTTCACAATAGATCAGCTGTTAAGACAATAGGCAGTTATAGGAAATTTAATACCTGTAAGATGAGTAGTTAAATGGGGAATGATGGAACAGCCACAGATTAGCAAAATCTACCATACAGGGCTAAAAGTATAAAAGCTGGAAATGGTATTACCTTGATCTAGAAACCTGGGCTGTCTGGTAAGAGCTAGAACCATAGCAGGCATTGCCGATGGAGGGAAGAAAAGGAGATACCAAAGAATATGTCCCCCAAAAGAGGGAAGGAGAGGGGAAAAATACCCTGACTTTTCCCTGTCTTCTGCTCTACAGTTTCCTATCAGTGCTTCTGTTTGACTGAACTTAGCCAAACTTGGAAAAGGAGCTTGGGAAACTGTAGAATGAGGGAAAGGAACGGATATGAGAATGAATAGGCAATGAGGTGAGTATTCTATCTGGACTGAAGAAGGGGTAAGGGAGTGAGAGCAGAATTTTGTTACAGGAGAAATACAAGGAGTAAAAAGGTATAGATTTTCCTCTGACATACAAAATAGACTTATGCAGCATGACAGAATTCTTGTAAGCCAGGCCAACGTATTAAGAGATTTTCCAGGTCTCATTATCTTTCCTTTGGCTTGTTGAGGGTCAAGGCTTGAGTATGCCACCCTAGAATTCTCCAGAATTGTACAGAATATTACTACTGTTGTCATTATGATTTGACTATGATGTTAAGGTTGGAAGAAAGGAGGATAAATCAATATACATCATATTTTCGTATTCCTCTATCATTTGCCACAACTTTATTTTTTTCCCACAGGTGAGGTACCTATAATATAAGTAAAATATTTTTATAGGATAATTTCACTTCTCAGAGACTATATATAAAAAGTAATAGCCAGTTTTCTGTCTTGAATAAACTGGAGAAATGATAGTACCATTTACTGAGAAAGAAAAGCAAAAACGTGTGATATTCAGATGGTCTATGCTTACAAGTTCAGTTTTAGACATATTGAGTTTGAGGGGCTTGAGTCATCCAGTAGGAAATGTCATATAGGCCAGGGGTCCCCAACCCCTGAGCCATGGACCGGTACTGGTCCTTGGCCTGTTAGGAACAGGGCTGCACAGCAGGAGGTGAGTGGCAGGCGAGCAAGCAAAGATTCATCTGTATTCACAGCCGCTCCCCATCACTCGCATTACCGCCTGAGCTCCACCTCCTGTCAGATCAGCAGCGGCATTAGATTCTTATAGGAGCATGAACCCTACTGTGACCTGCACATGTGAGGGATCTAGGTTGCACGCTCCTTATGAGAATCTAATGCCTGATGATCTGAGGTGGAGCTGAGGCAGTGGTGCTAGTGCTGGGGAGCGGCTGCAAATACAGATTATCATCAGCAGAGAGGTTTGACTCTCTGCACAGAGACCATAAAAAATCAACTGCTTGCAGACTCATATCAAAACCCTATCAGTGAGTGGCAAGTGATAAGCTGCATCTGGTGGCAGGCTTTACAGTGGCAAGTGAGTTGATGTACTTCAGTTGTACAGCTGCAGCTGGTGGCAGGCTTTAAGTCATAATCCGACACTTACTTTAATCTGCGCATGGCCCACCCATTATATTTGCCACTTCCATCCATGCCTCTTTTCTGCACTGTGCCCTTGTCTCAGTTACAGTTTTGGGAAGCCCACAACCTAACCCTAGCCAAAATGAGTAAAAAACAAATGTCGCTGGAGCGCTTCTTTGAAAAGGGGGAAAGACCCAATAGTGAGACAGCAGAAGACTCTAAGACTGCCAACAAAAAGGAAGCTGCATTTAAGAGCAAATACCAAGAGTCCTACTTAAATTATGGGTTCATTGCAACAGGTGATTCACATTCCCCAAGGCCACTTTGTATAATATGTGGCTATCCAACGAAGCCATGAAACCTTCAAAACTGCTTTGCCACATGGAGACCAAGCAACTTGCATTAAAAGACAAGGCTTTGGAGTTTCTCAAAAGGAAAAAAAACATGAACACGAAGAACGGAAGCAATTACTGAAGGTCACCACTTCATCAAATGTGTCTTTACTGAGAGCATCATTCTTAGTGGCTAACCGCATGGCTAAAGCTAAGAAGCCCTTCACTACTGGTGAAGAGTTGATCCTGCCTGCTGCTATGGACGTTGGTTGTGAAGTTTTAGGAGAGGCTGCAGTTCAAAAGGTGGCATGTGTTCCTCTTCTGGCTAGCACCATAACTAGACCAGTTGATGGAATAGCAGAGGATATTGAGGCACAATTGTTAGGATTACTGAGTCACTGTGGTACACGATCCAGGCTGACCAGTCTACCGATGTTGACAGCAAGGCAACAATGCTTGTATTTGTGTAATCTATTTTTCAGGAGGATGTACATGAGGATACGTTATGTGCACTTTTGTTGCCAACACCACCGCTGCAGAACTATTCAAGTCTTTGAATGATTACGTATCAGGAAAACTGAATTGGTCATTTTGTGTCAGTATATGCATGGACGGAGCTGCTGCCATGACTTCACGGCCTTCTGGTTTCACTACTCGGGTCAAAGAGGTCGCTTCTGAATGTGAGTCTAGGCACTGAGTCATCCATAGAGGAATGCTGGCTAGCTGGAAAATGTCACCTGAACTTAACAATGTTTTGCAGGATGCGATTAAACTTATCAACTGCATTAAAGTACATGCCCTTAACTCAGGTCTGTTCGTGCAGCTCTGTGAGGAAATGGATGCAGAGCACACGTCTTCTCTTATACACAGAAGTGAGATGGCTTTCTAGAGGTAGATCACTGGCCAGAGTTTCTGAGTTACGAGAGCCACTCCAGAGATTTCTTTTAGAAAAACAGTCACCCCTGGCAGCACATTTCAGTGACAGAATGGGTCACAAAACTTGCTTACTTGTGTGACATATTCAACCTGCTCAATGAAGTCAATCTGTCACTTCAGGGGAGAACGACAACTGTGTTCAAGTCAGCAGATAAAGTAGCTGCATTCAAAGCCAAACTGGAATTATGGGGTCGACGAGTGAACATTGGGATTTTTGACATGTTTCAAACATTAGCAGAGATTTTGAAAGAGACTGAGCCAGGGCCTTCTTTCTCCCAGCTGGTGTGTGATCCTCTATCTCAGCTTTCAAAAGAGTTTAAGCATTACTTCCCAACCACAGAAGACCCCTGAACTGGGAAGGAATCGATCTGAGACCCATTTGTGAATAAGCCAGGTGAATCGACTTTGTCCGTGCTAGAAGAGGTTCAGCTGCTTGAGATCGCAAATGACGGTGCCCTTAAAATTATGTTTGAGACAACTTCAAATCTCCATACGCTCTGGATTAAAGTCAAGGTGGAATATCCTGAGATTGCCACAGAAGCATTGAAAAGCCTGCTTGCATTTCCAACATCCTATCTTTGTGAAGCAGGGTTTTCTGCAGTGACAGCAGCCAAAGCGAGATCATGGAGTAGACTGGACATTAGCAACACACTTGGGGTGTCACTGTCTCCCATCACCCCCAGATGGGACCACCTAGTTTCAGGAAAACAAACTCAGGGCTCCCACTGATTCTGCGTTATGGTGAGTTGTATAATTATTTCATTATATACTACAATGTAATAATAATAGAAATAAAGTGCAGAATAAATGTAATGTTCTTGAATCATCCTGAAACCACCCTCCTCCCATCTGTGGAAAAATTGTTTTCCATGAAAACGGTCCCTGGTGCCAAAAAAGTTTGGGACCGCTGATATAGGCTGCTGGATTTATAGTTCTAAAAATGTTAGGATGGGCTTCTAATTCACAGGATTAAAAAATGATTTCTGTTCAAGATTTGCATTTATTTAGACTTAAAGTGGTTTCATCAAAAAGAGTGAAGTGATCAAGACTGTTTAATTTCCAGGGGTAATTAGCACAGAATTCAGTGCTTTGATCTTTTTGTTAGACAATTTAATCATATGTGTTTTTAAGGTATATATCTTTTTTTTCTAATTGATTTTTCTTTTGGTGCAATTCAGTGCTTGCTAATGTCTGTTCCACGTATTCCATGCCCTCTAAGCATAGGCTCTTGGACTGGCTGCCCCCACCCCGTCCTTCCAAATCTTTCCCTCCCCTCCCTATTATCAAACATAGTTTTTAGGTTTCTCAAGGAATCCTTTACTACTTTCCTGATGGAGAGATGCTCCTTATCAAACACTCAGAGCATAAGATACCTTTCTTTGAGAGCATTTACCATACTTGCAGTGTTACTCTCTTAGTGTTTATTTGGCTGATATCTTATATTCTCTTAAGAATGTTGTGTTCATCTTGGCCTACTTCAATACCCAATTCAACATCTGACACGTAGTCGTGCTCAATAAATATTTGTGGAAGAAAAACTAAGTGAATCGATTAGAGAATAGCTGTTAAAATGCAAAGTATTTAAGTAAAGTACTCAATAAGTTCAATTTATTAGTTCATAACTTTTCCTATACATAAGAACTACTGATACCACTAGATACCTCTTTTAAGAATGCTGGCTTTAAAATATGATTTTTCAAGGGCTCTTTCTACAATTTACTTCTTTGTTTTATTTCATGGAGAAAGCTAAAATTATGTTAATCTTTTCCTGTTCACTTGGAGTCATTATGAGCATGATTAATTATCCTGTATATTATTAGAGTTGGTGTTTACCTTTGGTTTTTTTCTTAGGCATCCTTTAAATCTAATGTATAATTCTTCCATGTGTCACATTCCACCTCTCCTCATAGACTGTTTGACTCTAAGCAGCCTTTCTTTTCATCCCTTAAATTGTTCTCCTCATCTATTGTTGTCAAGGAAACAAACTAACCAAGCTTTTTAAAAAGATAGTTAAAATTTGAGTCAACAAGGAACTGAGTATAACTTTTAGGACTGAAGTAGAAAACATTAAAGCCAGGATTTATTGAATTATTTCAAACCACAAGAAACTTTTCACTTACATTTGAGTTTACAGATTCATTAAGGGAATTGTTTTTTCTCCAATCCAAACCCTCAAGAAGTAAGGTATTCTCAAAAGGGAAATGATGCAGAGGTGGTTTGGTGGAACTTGCCTGTATAAAGTCTAGATCTTTGGACCATGAGAATATAATCCAGACACCACTTCACATATGGCATCATGAATCCAAACTGAAGATAGTAGATCTATGATAACATAAAAAAACTTTGTGAGTATAAGCTGCTAGAACGCAAACTTATAAAGATATACCAAATCTGATGTGCTCAGACTTTTGTCTAGAGTGCATGCTCTATAACTAAGAGTATGAGATCTCAATTCAGGACATGCATCGTAATCTCTTACAGAGGTTTGAATAATTTTTCCAGTCTTATTTTCAGAGAAGTGCAAAATTCAAGAGCTATTAAATCTGGAACTGAGTCTCACATGTCTTTGTGTATGTGAAGTCCCACCAGTTATTCTATTGCACGGCTGGATCAAGAAAGAGCATTATCAACCAGGCAACTGCTGAATTTCTAAATGTTTACAGTGTAATTTCACCCCAAATTTTCATTCTTGGCTCTGAAATAATCAGCGCTACTGTACTGTGGTGAAAATCTCTCTGGCACTCATATTATAGAGGTTGAGTTGAATATTTCGCAAGAGTAAATGCAGAGGACTTTATTACACACATTTATGATATTGTGCTCAGTGTCTTAGAATCAAACTTACATTCTTACCATTTTTTGTTATGGTCAGTTTTAGAACTTCAGTCAATTATAGGGCTACCGTATGATTTTTCACTTATATCAACCTCTTAAATTGGGTAAACCAACAGTTTAAACCTCTCAATTCGAGTTCTAGGAAGTAAATAGATTTATGTACTACAAGAAAGTTGAGAATATATATAGAAAATATAACTAAACTAGGGCATTCTCTAAATGAGCACACACGTGACAGTAGACTGGAGGAACCTTTTAAAACACCGTGGAAATGGGTGTCTATGATTGAGATATTCAGTACTGGTCAACATCTACATTTTATCTGGAAAACCTCTGCTCAATCTGTGCTATTGATTAATTTAGGCACAGTGATATATGGTTTACTGAATATACCCATGACAATATGAATCAATTTGGGAAGAACAGGACTATGTTTGTATCTTTTTAGCTTCCTAATTATTTTACATTTTAATGTAACAGAATTATTTTTCTTATTTAATTAAATTTTACATTAATACATAAGTGCAGATATCAAAATGGTACTAGTAAACATGTAAGGTGAGTGTCGTCCAGGAAGGGTAACCCTGACTTTGGCATCTTAATTCTATCTTTAGATTCCACTGGTAAGAAACTGGTAATCTATATATCACTTAGTCCAATGAATAGTCACCTTTCCCCTAAAATTATTATAATATATGTTATTATAAAATTCTATCAGTAAAGTGAATCATAGTCTGGACTCTGGATGCAGACCTTCTGGATTCAAATTCTGGCTCTCTATTTACTTGCTCTGTGATTAGGAGCAAGTTACTTGGTTGTTCTGTGCCTTGGTTTCTCTAAAATAAGTACAAAAATAGTGATACCTTATAGGGTTATAATGAAGATTAAATAAGTTTCTATATATAAAATGATTAACAGATAATTAAGTAACAAATATTAGTTCGTATTGTAGTTTGTACATTAGTTCAAATAATAGTTGTAGTAGTAGTACTAGTGCTAACACCATAATTTTACTTGGAATGGAGAGGAATTAGCTCTATGATAGACATCATAAAATATTGAATTGAATTTAGTTTCTTCATCCTAAAATCAAGGGAAGATACTTTTTAGGAAAGTGAGTACCAGTTTGTAAAGATACTATGGGAAAAAATTCTATCTGGACTTTTCTTATCTCTGATTTTTGGAGATTATTTGAAAATGGATCTGAATAGAAATATATGTAGCTTACCAGAGGAGCAATATACGTTTGTAGGTTGCAAAAAACAAAGCACAGTATGGAAACTACAGTGTAACTTCAATGAAAAGTAGAAACACAAAGTTATTTTGTATGTAATGTAAGAAGTTCTCTGGAAAGTCCTTTTAATTCCCAAGTTAGAGGCATCATGAGTACTCAGAGAGTTGAGAAACTCTTCCATTGAATCATGTCGAGGAAAAGAAATATCAATGTAAGTGGACTGCTTTACAGACTTGGTCAATTAGCAGGCTGAAGAAGACTACAGTAGACTGCATTAGAAGTCCTCATGAAACTGAAGATTCTCAGCGTATACACTGGGTCAAAAGCTAATCTGTTTGATGTTCCATAGTATGCTAAATGACAAAGAAAAACCTTGATCACATTTAGAGAGAACTAAAAAACACAGAATAGTGCCAACTTAGAATCTAACTACAGAACTGAAATCTACTGATTACTGACATGAGCAAGTTTCTGTGAATCTTACTTTATTTCTACTCAATGCTCAAGAAAACTGTCGTTTCAGAAATTGTGTGAAAAGGTTAAATTAATTTTAACCTCCTTTAAGGTTAATCTTCATAAATATGTACTAAATAATATTTACAGAGTGCTTACTATATGACAGACACGATTCTAAACATTTTACAAAGATTAAATCATTTAATTCTCACAACCATATGAAGTAGACACTAATAATCTCCCTATTTTACTGGTGAGGAAACTGAGGCACAGAGAGGTAAAGTCAGAATCCAATGCCTCTATTCCTACCTACCTAGTTAAAAGAATTTGTGTTTTATCTGCTTGTTCTGATAGCATACAGATATAAAAATAGCAGATAATAGTAATAAGAGTGACAGCAAATTTTTCTGATTATTTGAAAAATATTGCTTATTCTTTATTAGTTTTTCAGTCATTCTCAGAGAAGCTAGAAGGAATTACCAGTAGGATTTTTGAACCTGAATAAATAAAGGCTGTAGCAGATGCATTTCTACATGTGGAATTTTATTGGGGTCAAGAGTGAATAACGAAATCAACACAAGAAAATAAAATTCCACATATTAAAAGGACAATTTACACCCATAGATTCATTTATGTGTTCCAGATTAGGCACAACTCTGAATATTTATTTTCAAAGTGGAAGGAGTCAAAGGGAAGAAGCTATGTTTTTTCTGTCTCAGGGTACAGTCATTTTACAAAGTGGAGAAAATTATATTTTAAAATTTTAATCTGTTTACATCTATTTCTCTGGTACTTTCATACAAGAAAATAAATTTCCTCCCTTCCTTTAGGTGTGGGTGAAAAGTTCCCATTTTAGAGAAAAGCAGCACAAAATTGTGAGCTCTGAATCATCACTGTTGTTCTACATCGTGGGGATCAGTTTGAGATATGAACACTGCCCAGCTGAGCTATGTTTCTGCAACTGTGTGATTTACTTAGGGTGCTGCTACTGAAAGCATCGTAGTTGCTTAATTTGTCTTGCCTTATCATCTCTTCTTTTACCTTCTTTATTGTGGTCCTATCTAGTTTAACTGAGCATGCTCTTCCCATGACTCTTTGTTCATTTTTTAGGGTTCTGGGGAAACAGCATACATATTGATAAAGTTAGGACCTTACTGTAATTTCACAGTGCTTAATATTGCCATAGATAACAATAAGACTTGCTACATACTTTGAAAGCCATGGACTACCATTTCTGAAAGGTAATCCCGTGGACTTCTTTCAGGTTAGTCAGAATTCTTTACAGCGCAATTCAAATATGGGATTCAGATTCACTTCCTCACAATATCTGCCCTGATTATTAATGCCAAGTCACTCTAGCTCTCTTTAAGTGCTGTCTCATTAACACTTCTGGATCCAACTGAGTCTATGTCACTTCACCCTGGCTGGCATGTGTATGGCAATAATGGGAATGTCCATTCACCTAAGTGAAAATGTTCTCTTTTCTAGAATCCCTAGTTATGAATGCAATTCAATAGAATTACTCAGTGCAGTTCCCTTATATGGTTCACATATTCTCTATTAAATGCAGTGAACAATTTGTTTCTTCCATTATTGAGTAACCACTGTTTGCCAGACATCACGCTAGAACCCAGATGTACAATGGAGAGCTTATGTCTAGATAGAAGAGAGATAATAAATAAGGAAATACATGATAAACAGGAAAATTAGAGATTTTGGAGAGTGATGCAAAGCCCACAGGGTGTTATGATATGGAGTATTGGAGGGTGGGGTTTATTGATGGAGGGAAGGAATTTAAGTGGCATGGGTCAGAAGCAGAGAGGGTGTGTCCTTTTTCTGAGAGAAGAGAAGGAACCAGCAGAGTGATGAGCTTGGGGACAATACAGAGAGCAGAGGTCACAGCAAGTGCAACAGGAAGCCTCAGGAGATTCTTTGATGACATATTGAAGGTATTGAAACACAAGATGAGGCTGAAGAGGTTGGAAGGCACCTTATTGTGGAGAACTCTGCAGTAAATGATACAGCAGTGTTTCTGTTCTTTTTAATAGTGATGATAAGCCATGACAAATTATCAACTTTCCCCCAGGCTCTCATGTAATAAAAGGCCTGCATAGGTAAAATGTTTTATACGGGTTTGAGTCTGGTCAAAGAACAGTGTATTCTTATGAAAAAACAGGCTATTAAGATGATCAATTCACATCTCTGATTATTGGTATCCTATTCTTCCCAACTGGATCAAGTCGACCAGGTTACCTAACATATTATGACATACATAAAAGACATGGTCCTTGTAAATATAATGAATCTATTTATGTGGGACTTTGCAGTACATTTGGTAATAATAATTGAGTTAGTGTTACTATATCTGTTTTGTATCCTTTACTTTTATGAGAAAGATAATTACATTTGTTAAAATATATGCAGTGTGCTTGATGTAAATGTACCTTTTACAAAGAGAGACTATGCCTCTTGTTAGCATCTTGTTTAGGCATTTAATTTAAGCAGTATTGCAAATATAGTCCCTATCCTTAAGATAAAGAAAATACAGCAGGGCTTTGAAAATCACGTTGAACAATATTTTGCAAATGATCATGAACATATATCAAGGCTTATCTGTACAGGTGGTTCTTGTACAGGAAACAGCATTATACACAGTTTGACTAGAGGTCACAAAGGAATAAATACAGTTCTTTTTGAACTTGACAATAATTTATTGGAATGTAGCTTGCTTTAAGTAACAAAGTAGCAGCCTAAGCCTCAAAATTCTCCATTGTATACACTCATTTCACTGACTTGATTCATTCTGGGGATAAACTGGTCCTGAGTGAAGGAGAAGGAAGTTTGTGTTCAAAGATGCAATGTTAACCCTTTAGTTACTAGAGTAAGAGACTTCCAAGAACACTGGTCTTAATTTTTGTTATCTTTGGGAGATTGACTGAAATCCAACAGTCAGTGATTCAACAGTCTATCTTCTATCAATCAATCTATTTATCTAATCTATCTGTTAAAATTAAGTCTAATGTAGAATTTGGGCAAAATCTCAGTATATCTAACTAAGATGTATAAACACATAAACCTCAAATTATACCTTAACTATAAAGTGCTAACTTTGGTTTCTTAAATGCTATTAGAGTCCTCTGTCCAATTATGGCTTATTACATTTTTCTCTGCTTCCTGAATTGATCATTTTTCCCCTTTATCCTTTCTCTTGATAAGGTAGGCAGGGTAGCAAAGATGTCAGAAAAAAATAATTTTTATAGAATTTTATTCTGCCTGGGGATAGAAAATATGTTCACAAAATAATGAACTTATTATTCTATCTATATTTTGAAAAATTGATTTTCTAATTTGCTAAGTATGCATTGAACAAGTAATTCATGCATCACCTTGCACTAGGAATTGTCCGTGTACTTCATTCCATGTGTGTTCCAGGATTTATCTAACCACTTCGCTCTGGCAAACCACAGTCTATTTCAGTTTCTTCATTAATTAAAATGCTTCAGTGGATATTCTTGTCCACATGTTTTTGTAAAAGCCCATGCTCTTAAGCATTGTAGTATATGCTCTAAAACTGGGAGGAATCATCTTTTTAACATAGGTATTTTACACTTGGCAGAAAGTAAAAAATGATTTAGCCTCAAACAGAGAGGCAACGTGGGGAGCAGGGCTGAGGTTTGGAAGATTATTTTTAGGAGATAAACATCTCATCAAACACTTCAGAAAATTCTGATCCTGAGTCAGTGATGACAATTTCCCCAGACCACATCTACATTGATCTTTGTGGAATTTATAAATAGTCTCTGAGTTGGTGTATCAATTTTTCTCCCTATTTAATTACTATTTATCTTCCCACAGAGGTTGCTTTCTATATGCTCCATTTTTTTTTACAACACTGTTACTGTTAGTCTAAATTTTAAAAATGCTCCCAATTGAACTCTAAATACTCTTCCTTGTATGAAGGATAGACAATAAAACTGCCACCCATGGCTTTGAATTTTCTTTTGTCTCTGCTCCCTATAGCCATACTCCCTCATAGTTTCAATAATGACTGAGATGTCAATTTTTAGATAAGGTAAAAAGGCTTTATTGCCCTTTTGGTTGGGTCAGAGCAGAAATGGAAATAAAATTATTTTTGATTTTAAAGGTGATTTGCTTAAAATAAATTAGTTCAAAGTGTTTTTTCTTTTCTTACAGCTAAATGTTTAAAAGACTGGTGAAAAAGAAGTGTGGTAATTTAGTAACTGTAAGAGGACAAACCCCTTAACCCTCTGTAGATGTTACTTCAACATGATTTCTTTTGTTAATTTTTATAATTTAATATAAAGTCAAAAAGATACAATTGCTTTAGATATTTATATTTAAGTTACAAGTATAAAAGCTCTACTGATAGTTGTAAGTCCAACCTCCCAAAATGTAATAATAATATCCAAATAAGGGTTAAAATGAGGATAAATTGCTTTTAAACATATAAGTGTATATTAAAAAAATTCTCTCCTTTTACAAAAATGCATCGAATTGTAGGCAGCTAGATTGGAAGAGTTGCTTATATTATAAATAAATTATGCCTCCTGAATTTTAAATTAAAAAACCTTTTTTTTTTTTGTTCTCTAATGCATGACACAATAATGTATAAGTGACAAGCTTTGTTAAGAGAAAATCCAGTTTTGTAAGTACACAGTTTAATAAGGTAAACATGAATGGGGGTATAATATTTTAAATGGAATAATACACTTATCTACTAAATAAATATAGTATTCCTTCACACTAAGAAGAGTAGGTAAAATAACATATATCCTTTCCAAGGTTTATAGTTAAAATTATCCAGAATGTCAGCAGTCAACTCAATTAGAAAATACCTCAACTGAATTAATTGAAAATAAATAGTTTAATGGATATGTGATTAGAACTTTAAGAAGGAACTCTCTTCTTCACAATCTAGCATCCCCACAGAGGTCTCAGGGGTAGCCACAATTTTATAGGCTGAAACAAAAAGTTTCCTTATAATCAATTTATCAAAACTGAACAGTAGGGGACGATATTTCACCAGCTTGTGCAAAATCCTTCAGCATTAAAACAGAAAAAAAGCCTTTAAGCATGTGATATAGCTAGCCAAAAGTAAAACAAATCTACAGATGATGATTAAATTAAACGACTTTTATTTAAAAATGTTTCCTTTTACTTGTTTATCAAAATCAGCTTTTGTTACTTGTAGAATATTTGGCTGTACTCTCATCAGCTTTTTTTTTTATATTTAGATTTTATTGGAAAGAAACACTTATCATTAGTGCTATTTCCACTACATCTTCCCAATTAGAATTCTCCATAGAGGAAGAATTTACATTAAAAGAGATTGATTTATATTGGAAATGTTTTATCCTCTAGCTTTGCCAAGAAAAAAAAAGCCAAGAGTTAAAAACATATCAGGAGGGGCAATATCACTGATTACGTTTCAATGGAGTTTATATCAGTGCTTTCAAATCTATTCTATATAATGCTCTGGGCAAAAATTAACCTTATCAAAATTACATTTTTTTAAATTGCGTTCCCAATAAGAGAATTCAGGCAAAGAATGGTTCTAGCATTTTCACTGTAGGTTGAATTTCACAAAATAAATGGCAGAACATAAATCCATATTTATATACAGATAAAAAGCAAGTGTATTATAGTAAAATATTCCTGAGTAGTTTTTGCATGCTTTTGAGGTTTGCTACATATTTCTAGCATGACATTGTCATGAAAACCAGAATTGGGAAATATATATGTTATTTTAAGTAGAGCATATTTATTGGTTACAATTATGTGGTTTTGATATCAAGCATTTTAACTATATATAAATGAATAATTAAAATTAATTAGTAAAAGGTTTTAGCAAGATATTTCATAATTCATATTTCTGTATTTTTTCTAGAAATAGGATTTCTATTTAATACTCCAAGAAATTATGCTGAAGTAATTGGAGTATAAAGCCTCATATATATCTTAGTTTTTCATCCATTTACTTAATGTGAATTAGAATCCTACTTTTAAAAATTACAAAATATAATGCATTGAGTGAATATATGAAGGCAAGTTCAGTAAATTGTTGTTAAAACAATGTTTCTGAGAGTTTAATTAATCATGGAATAATGAACAAATCGCATAATCTCCGTAAATCTTAATTTCTGTGATTGTCAAAGGCCCAGAAAACCAAATACAAAATTTACCCCTTTATAAGTTTGTCAATGATTGGATTGATTTGTAGAGAGTATTTTCTTAGGAGATCTGATTTGGCTAAAAGAGAATTTTGCTAAAACAAATCATAGTACAATGCAAAGATCATTTACAATACAAAAGTAGGACATGGTTTGAGAGGAATTTCTCATACTGATCTGAGCTTAGCTGGAAAATAAACCAGACCTTAGAATTCGTCCTGAGTTTCACAATAATGACACTTATATATGACTTGGATAATGAAAGGGATATAAAAGATCAATAAGGGTAAAAGATGATTAAACAAGGAAGAAAAAATATCTGAGCAGATGGAGTGAGAGCAGCTCTCAGATGGCATGCTGTCCCTAACTTCTCTTGTACCTGAGGATTTTGCAAACCAAGAAAAAAGATCCTGGACTAATAGTATTACATATAGGATTGATTTTAGACCTTGTCATCACAAAGATTTTATATACAACACAGTAATAGATTGTGCTTTATCTTTGAAGATCTTTTCAACATACCAAACACAAAAGAACAACTACCTGGCATAATGAAGTTCATGGTCTCATTGAGCACCCATCAAATTCAAGGTGTTTGTCTAGTTCTACAGAAACCATCTGGCCCCAAACAACAACACAATAGAATCCCCTTCGCTATCCTAGGAGCATGTGAGCTTTGTTTTCTGAGCCACATGTGAATGTATGTGTAGAAGTTTAAAGGCACTAAAATAGAACTTTTAAATTACTATGAGTAAAAAATGAGTAATAGATTTAGTGCAGTTTTTCTCCATGGGAACAATTTTGCCCCTTACGGGACATTTAGCAGTGTCTGGAAACATTTTTGGTTGCCATGACTTGAGAGGGGTGATGCTACTGGAAATTGGTGGGTAGAGTCCAAGGATGGTACTAAATATCCTACAATGCACAAGACACCCCCTCCTTTCTCATAACGAAGTATTATCTGACCTACACATCAATGGTGCCAAGGTTGAGAAATCCTGATTTACAGGGAAGGGAAGAATAGTCAGGAAAGAGATAATTCTCTCTGCTACCTTTGAGGTCAAGTGGAACAAAAGAGTAAAGAAATATGAACGATTCTTTGGCTAGAGACAGGTTGGAGAGCCCTGAGAAAAGCCCTATGGAGATTTTTCAAACAAACACTATGTGCTAAGAGATGTGGTCCCTTCCTGTGACTTACAAATCTTCAATAAAAGTACAATTTATCTGTTGTGCTTGATATCCCTCTAAAATCCTATGCAGGGACTGAGTGTTGCAGTTAAGGCTGTTGAGTCCATGAGGATGTAAGAGAACAAATGATATTTTAGTCAGTATTTAGTTGGTGCATGCTAACTCACTGATAGTTCAAGTATTGTTATATTTTCACAATGTTTGATAAATAATAACTATCTTGAACTCCCTAAGTGTTCTTGATGCTCTGACTACCCTCCATACCTCTCAAAATCCAGCAAATAAAGGGATGATGTCTGACCCAGTTGGGGGCCCAAACTGGGCTCCAACACTAGGCCAGTGTCTTTTCAGATGGTTTTGTGTCCCTACTATACTGCGGTTAAATATTTTGAACTTAACTTGTTATACTCCTAATACAATCAAACCTCAATCCTCCAAAGTTGGCACCTAAAGGACAACCTACGTAGGGGGTCATGGGGAGGGCAGTAAAAACCGGTTACTGTTTCATAAGTATAGATTTTTCTTTCTATTGCAAGATTGGAAGTAGAGTTTTAAATTTATTAATGAAGGTGGCATATTTCTGATGAGAGATTTAGTATGTGAATCTTGTCAATATGCTAATTTTCTAAGTAAAGCTAAGGATATTTTAAATAGCATAATATTTATTTGCTTAGTTTAGGACCCCTGAAGTGAAAATGCTTTGAGAAAACTGGCCCAGTGTCAAAATAATAAACATGTCAAGGAATGGAAATCTCCTTAAAAGCAAAATGAAGATGGGAATGGAAATGTCACGTTTGGGCTGTACAGGTTCTCAAATCAATGATCTCAAATGCATTTTCATTATCTGAATTTACTTGCTATATTTGTTTTTAAGAAATTTTTATGGTTGCTATAATACTCATGGCACAGCAACTTGAATTGGTTTGCATTTTTCTCTAAAGGGAGATCTCTGAAGTAATGTTGTGCATAGCCAAAGTAAGACAGAGGTCCTGGATACTGAAAGGCTATGGAACTCTACATTTGTGTGTAGGAATACAAGATCAAAATGTAGCCTGAGCCAGAAAGTTGTATAGTAGTAGATATCTTACTGTGGCATTTGAACAGTTTTTTTTTTTAATTTTTCTTTTTTTATTGAATTATAGTTGATTTACAATGTTTCAGGTGTACAGCAAAGTGATTCAGTTATAAATATATATATAAATATGTATTCTTTTTCAGATTGTTTTCCATTCTAAGTTATTACAAAGTGTCAAATATAATTCCTTGTGCTATACAGTAGGTCCTTTTTGTTTATCTATTTTATATATAGTAGTATGTATCTGTTAATTCCAAATTCCTAATTTGTCCTTCCCCCTTCCCCTTTGGTAAGCATGAGTTTGTTTTCTATGTTTGTGAGTCTATTTCTGTTTTATAAATAAGTTCATTTGTATCATTTCTTTAGATTGTACATATAAGTCATCATACGATATTTGTCTTTCTCTGTCTGACTTACTTCACTTAGTATGATAATATCTAGGTCCATCCATGGAAAATCCTAAAGATGCCACCAGAAAACTGCTAGAGCTCATCAAGAAATTCAGTAAAGTTGCAGGATACAAAATTAATATACAGAAATCTGTTGCATTTCTATACACTAACAATGAAATATCAGAAAGAGAAATTAAGCAAATAATCCCTCCAGTATACCATTTTCTTGGATTGGAAGAATGAATATTGTAAAAATGACTATACTACCCAAGGCAACCTACAGTTTCAATGCAATCCCAGTGACACTTTTTACAGATCTAGGACAAAAAGTTTTAAAATTTTTATGGAAACACAAAAGACCCCAAATAGCCAAAGCAATATTGAGAAAGAAAAACAGAGCTGGAGGAATCAGGCTCCCTGACTTCAGACTAAACTACAAAGCTACAGTAATCAAGACAGTATGGTCCTGGCCCCAAAACAGACCGATAGATCAGTGGAACAGGACAGAAAGCCCAGAAATGAACCCACTCACTTATGGTTAATTAACCTTATGACAAAGCGGTTAAGAATATACAATGGAGAAATGAAAGTCTCTTCAATAAGTGGTGCTGGAAAAACTGTCCAGCTACATGTAAAAGAATGAAATTAGAAATTCTCTAACATCGTATATAAAAATAAACTCAAAATGGATTAAAGGCCTAAAGGTAAGACCGGGTACTATAAAACTCTTAGAGGAAAATGTAGGCAGGATATTCTTTGACATAAAACACAACAATATCTTTTTGGATCTGTCTCCTAGAGTAATGGGAACAAAAACAAAAATAAACAAATAGGACCTAGTCAAACTTATAAGCTTTTTCACAGCAAAGAAAACTGTAAACAAAATGGAAAGACAAGCTATGGAATGAGAGAAAATATTTGCAAACTATGCAACCAATAGGGGATTAATTTCCAATATATATAAACAGCTCCTACAGCTCAATATTAGAACAAAAACCAAAAAACTAAAACAAACAAACAAAACCACAACCCAATCAAAAAATGGACAGAGGACCTAAACAGATATTTCTCTAAAGATGACATACAGATGGCCAAGAGGCACATGAAAAGATGTTCAACATTGTTCATTATTAGAGAAGTGGAAATCAAAACCACAGTGAGGTGTTACCTCACACCAGTCAGAATGGCCATGATCAAAAAGTCTACAAATAATAAATTCTGGAGAGGGTGTGGAGAAAAGGGAACCCTCCTACACTGTTGGTGGGAATATAAACTGGTGCAGCCACTGTGGAGAACAGTATGGAGGTTCCTTAAAAAACTGAAAATAGAGTTACAATACGATCCAGGATTCCCACTGCTGGGCATATATGCAGAGAAAATGCTAACTCAGAAATATACCTGCACCCCAGTATTCACAGCAGCACTATTTACAATAGCCAAGACATGGAAGCAACCTAAATGTCTACTGACAGAGGAATGGATATATATATGTCATATATATAATATATGTATTATACACACACACACACACACACACACACACACACAAATGGAATATTACTCAGCCATAAAAAAGAATGAAATAATGCCATCTGCAGCAATATGGATGGACCCAGTTATTTTTCTTAAATGAGTAGAAAGTATCAGTTATTACCTTCATGAGATGTTCTTCCAGATGCATTATATTGTAAGGCTAAATGACATTTCAGTGAAATACTAGCCTACTTAGCATATTGTTTTGAAGAGTGTCAAATTCTGTTACAGAGGTTTAGTAAAGAAAAAGTTATCTGATTTAAAGAAATGGATATTTAGATGATGAGCTTCACAGCATGGAATATGGCAGTGTACCAAAACCAGAAAGATCAGATGGCTTTGGTAATGAATATTTGTATTAAAATAATTTTCTATTGCTTACACTGATAAGAACTAAATAAACTTTGCGTTCAGCCCACATGTATACCCAGCTCTATATCCACACCCATCCAGTTTGCTCTCATGAAAACACTCACATATGCACACAGATACATGTCACTCTGCTTGTTTTCAAAGAATCAAAACTCCAGTGCCATCAAGACACATCATAATCAAATTGTCAAAATCAAAGACTAAGCAGATTTTACAAGCAGCAAGAGAAAAGTGACTCACCAAGTACAAAGAACCACCATAAGTCTGTAAGTGGATTTCTCAGCAGAAACCTTACAGGCCAAAAGGAAGTGGGATGATATAATCAATGTGCTGAAAGAAAAAACTACCAGTCAAAGATACTATATCTGGCAAAATTATCCTTCAAAAGTGTAAGATAAATAAAAATATTCTCAGGTAAACAAAAGCTGAGGGAGTTTATCACCACTAGAGCTGACTTGCAAGAATTGCTAAAGGGAATCTTTCAAGTGAAATGAATAGATGCCAAACAGCAATATGAAACCATATGAAAATATAAAGCTTGCTGGCAAAGGTAAATATATAGACAAATACAGAATAATATAATACTGTAATGGTGATGCATAAATCACTTTTAATTCTTATTTAAAAGTTAAAAACAAAAGTATAAAAATAACTATAACTAAGATATGTTCATGGATACACAATATAAAGGGATGCAATTTGTGATATCAGTAGTATAAAGTGGGGGAATGAAAAAGTGTAGAGTATTTGTGTGTGGTTGAAGTTAAGTTGTTGTCAGCTCTAAAGAGGTTATTATAACTATAAGATGCTTTATGTAAGTCTGATGGTAACCATAAAGAAAATAGAGAAGATATACAAAGAAAGTGAGAAAGAAATCAAAGCATGTCACTACAAAAAAAATCAACAAAACATAATGGAAGACAGCAAGAGAGGAAAAGAGGAAAAAAAGCATCAAGACAGACAGAAAACAATTAACAAAATGGCAATAGTAACTTCTTCCCTATCAATAATTACTTTAAATATAAATGGATTAAACTCCCTGTTATGTATGTGATTTTTTGATGTGATTCTTGTGAATATGTGTGTATATATTCATACATATATATATAATACAATAGGAAAGAAGTTCTTTGAGGCATGGTGTTAGCTCCATCAAGCATGAACTAAAGCCTAGACTGGAGATTGACTCCATGCCTTATGAGGTTTCACTTTTTGTTATTGTTGTAACTTAGCCAAGATTGATCTGTGTGTGCTGATACAAATAAATGGAAAGATACCCAGCGTTCATAGATTGGAAGATTTAATATTGTTAAAATGTCCATACTATCTGTGTGGCTGAACCACACTGACTCCATTTTGTTGGCTCCATCTTAGGCCTGCAGTACTACCTGCTCCCCTTTCTGTGTGACTGAACTTTAGCCTACTCACACAGAATGCAGCCTAGCCAGATAAATTCCCTGCCAACTTTTACCCTTGCCTTTGTCTGATATGAAAACTGGAAGTGTGCCGTTTGCTGATGCATAGATAGTGAATGGTCAGGAGACCCCCCCATGGTGAAGAAAAATCCCCAGTTCCAGTCAGTGCAGATATGCTTCTCACTTGGTAGTCAGATTCTATTTTTAGCTTTGTTCCCTTAAATCTCCCTATGCCCCTTTGGGCGGTGTGGAGTGCAGCTATGAATGCCTCTAGTTTGTTCATCCACCCAATCTTTCCTGACTATATGTAAGTTGCCCGCAATAAACTTCATAGTTGCACTTTATGGAATTGCCCACTTCATATTTTGGTCTCCTTCTCAGTTCAGAGGATATTATTCCATATCTCCACTTTCCAAACACTATCCAAAGTAGTGTACACACTCAATGCAATCCTTATCAAAATCTCAATAGCATCCTTTAAATATATAGAAAAATTAATTCTAAAATTCATATGGAACCACAAAGGACCCCAAATGGCCAAACCAATCTTGAGAAAGAAGAGCAAAGCTGGAAGCCTCACACGTCCTGATTTCAAAACATATTATAAAGCTACAGTAATCAAAACAGCATGGCACTGGCATAAAAATGGACATATAGGTCAATAGAACAGAATAGAGAGTCCAGAAATAAACCCACACATATATGGTCAGACATGATCATGGACAAGCGTTCCTAGACTACATAATGGGGAAAAGATAGTCTCTTCAAAAAATGGTGAAGGGAAACTAGATATCCACACACGAAAGAAATTGGATCTTTATTTTATGTCATACACAAAAATAAAGTCAAAATAGATTAAAGACATAAACATAAGACCTGAAACTATAAAACTCTTAAAATAAATCATAGGGGAAAACTTTCACAATGTTGGTCTTGGCAATGATTTCTTGGATATAACACCAAAAGCACAGGCGATAAAGCAAATAGACAAATGAAGTATACCAAACTAAAAAGCTTGATGCACAGGAAAGGAAACAATCAGTACAATGAAAAGCCACCTACAGAATGTGAGATATTGTTAAACCATATACCTGATAAGGGGTTAATATCCAAAATATATTTGGTACTCTTACACCTCAATAGTAAAAAATAGACAAATAACCCTGCTGAAAATGGGCAAAGAACTTGAATAGAAATTCCTCTAAAGAAGACATACAAATGGCCAAGAGGCATATGAAAAGATTTCAACATCACTAATGTCAAGGAAATGCAAATCTAAATCACAGTGAGGTATCACCTCACTCCTGTTAAGATGCTTATTATCAAAAAATGAGAAAATAACAAGTGTTGTCAAGAATGTGGAGAAATTGAAACTCTTGTGCACTGTTAGTGGGAATATAAAATGGTGTAGCTGCTATGGAAAACACTATGGAGGTTCCTGAAAAAATTAAAAATAGAATTATTGTATTATCTAGAAATCTTGCTTCTGAATATTTGCCCAAAATAATTAAAATCAGCATCTCAGAGATACAGTTACATTTCCAAATTCATTGTAGCAATTTTAGCAATAGCCAAGAGGTAGAAAGAATGTAAATGTCCATGGATAAATGAAAAAGGAAAATGTGAGATATATGTGCATATATATATATATATATGCACACATATATATATTAGAATATTATTCAGCCTTAAAAAGATATCCTGCCATTTGCAACAACATGTATGAACCTTGAATATGTTATGCTATGTGGAATAAGCTAATGACTAAAGGACAGATTTTACATGATTCCACCTTTATGAGGTATCTAAAGTAGTCAAACCTGTAGGAAAAAAAGTTGAATGATGGTTGCCAGGGGCTGGGGAAAGGAAGAAATGGGGAGTTGCTATCAAGAGATCAGTCATACTAAATAAAAAAGTTCTAGAAGTCTGTTGTTCAACATTGTGTTTATAGTTAAAAATAGTGTACTGTACATTTAAAAATTATTAAGAGGGTAGATCTCATGTTATGGATTTTTTACCACAATAAAATAAAAAAAATAAGGAGGAAAGCCATAAATATGGAAGACAGAAAAATAGTGGGCTATTGGGTCTATGTGGGCAGGGGTTCTGCCATCTTGTTCACTGATGTACTCCCAAGGCTTTGAATAGAGGTATCACAGTTGTTTAACTCAAAAAATATATTGACTAAAGGAAATTTAAGATCTGCATTTTTCCTAGGGGGAAAAAGGAAGAAAGGACAACCAAAACCCAAAGCATTTGCAAAAAACTTACCTAGAACTGGAAAAATAACATGCTCAAAATATTCTTGAGAAATACTATGAAACCTTAAAAATTAAAAATGTACTGACAACATTTGAATTAGCATGGTGAAAGAGAGTGAGAAAATGGAGAAACGCTCCTAGTTCTAGTAAGATAAAATGCTGACATACCTTTACATATATTCTTTTTAGGTGTTAGAATGTTGATGCTGAATAAAATATATTAAAACTATGATAAATGTAATAAAAATATAAATCATAAAATATAATAAATGTTAATGCAAATCTTTTGGCAAAGTGGAAAAAAATGAGAAAACGCATGGGAAGCCCTCAAACTAACACTGATTTCCCTTAATGTGTAGAAGGTTATTATCCCCCATTTGTCTACAACTTCATGTTTTAAAGACTAAATGAATAAGGAACAAGGCTTTAACCATTGGGTGAAGTAAGGAGTTTAAATTGAGACCCCCCCCATTTAAACTTGGGCCTTGGAAATTGTGATCCTAAGAGACATGATAACAATTCTGTTCTCTGGCATAGTGGATTTGAGAAATTAAAACTCTTGACCTGTGCTCTCCATAGGTTTAGGATTTAGATTTATACTTCTCACTTAGTTCAACAACCCAGATAAAAAATTAACAACAAAAAATGGATCCTTAACTGATGATGCCTCTCAGGTGCTTGGCAGAAACAAATGCAAAACCATTCTGGAAGGAACTCATACATATTTCTTAAAAATATATACATTTAAAAAAAAAACTTCCTTAAAGGTGAGCTCACAAACATACATAAATATATAAATACATACATGAAAGTATATAAACAATATGCTAGCAACAGATTCCAAAAGTTCTGAGAACTTGAGTCTCCATGACAACAATGTCCCATGACCTTATATAGCATGTATATAATGACAAATCATAAATGTGTATCTCCAGCTTGACCTCTACTCTGAATGTTCATATATATGAGAATAATAATATATGAATAGTAATAATATATCACTACACTTATAAATAAACAAATATATTATGAACTCAACATCTCCAATTGGATATCTAATGGCCATCTCAAACTTAGTATGCCCAAAATTATTAATTTCTTTAAACTGTTCTTTTCCCTGTCTTTACCATCCTTAATTTCTAATTTTCTTTCACATCCTTTGTCCAAATATTTGTACATCTTCTAAGTCAACCTTTAAAATGCATTCTAAGTTTGATAACCTTTTACCACTTTCTCCAAGCTTACCCTAGACCAAGCCATTGTTAGCTCCTTGTACTCCTGCAGTAACCTTCTAAGTGGCTTCTTGTCTTCTACTCTTATCTGTCTTTCAGTTTGTTCTTTACATACAAACCATTCATTCAACAAGTATTTATTGAACATCTACTATGACCCAAGTACTCTTCTAGGTTCTTAACATACATTAGTAAATGAAAGGGACACATTTTCTATGCTTGCAGTGTACATATTTGGCGAGAATTTTTTTTTTTTAAGTCAGATCATGTCATTCTTCTCAAAATACTCTGATAGTTCCTATCTCACTCAAGGCAAAATCTAGACTCCTTATAGGCATGAGGTCTTAAACAGTCTAAACCCCTTTGGAAAATTCCTGATCTCACTCATCTCCTACTGTTTCCCCTTACAATTCAATTTCATCTACACTGTTTTTGTTTTTAATCTTCCTCTTGTATGTGAACCATGCTTCTCCCTGAGAACATTTATGCTTCTGTTCTCTCTGTGAAGAGTACTATTCCTTTTGTTCCTTCACACCATTCAAGTCTGATCCAATTTCACCACTCTCAGTGCTCGCATGATAACCATTTTAAATTGCACTCATATCTACCTCTTGATCCTGATTTATTTTTCTTTAGATAATTCATAATGTACTAGTATTTTATATATTTACTTGTCATACCTCCCTACGCCTGCAGTTTATAAACTGCACCAAGAAGTACTGGGCCACCACAGTGAACTCACAGGGGCACTGCCGGATATTGTAAATATGTGAGGGCAACATCATTATACTTAGTATGTTTCAGAAGCCACATAAACTGCTAATTTGAGGAATATTCGTTTTAATGTTAGATCAATTACATTCTTTTGGGGTGCCATATTTTACAGAACTGGGTTTTTGTTGGGGTGACAGTGATAAAAATGCAAGTGCCATGAAAAAAATCAATATGAACTAATAAATGAGGATGGTGGGTTCTAATGTAATTCCAAAGTCTGGGCAGTGCCCAACAGCTGCACACTTCCCATTACTAATTCATTGTGGTCATTAAAGAATAGGATAAACTATTTTTTCAACCTACGTGTATTCTTGTTTTAAGTGATGTATTAGGACATAAACACATTGTTTAGACCTAAATACTTTCTTTTGTTTTTAATTCATTTGGCTGTGTTGGGTCTTGGTGGCTGCGCGCAGGCTTTCTCTAGTTGCATCGAGCGGGGGCTACTCTTCGTTGCGGTGCTCAGGCTTCTCACTGCGGTGGCTTCTCTCCCTGTGGAGCATGGGCTCTAGGTGCGCAGGCTTCAGTAGTTGTGGCACGTGGGCTCAATAGTTGTGGCTCGTGGGCTCTAGAGCGCAGGCTCAGTGGTTGTGGCACACAGGCTTCGTTGCTCTGCGGCATGTGGGATCTTCCCATACCAGGGATTGAATCCGTGTCCCCTGCATCGGCAGGCAGATTCTCAACCACTGCGCCACCAGAAAAGTCCCTAGACCTAAATATTTAATAAATGGAACTGTTAGGTATTTCTTTTGGCCTAGGGCTGCTGCAAAAAATTACTGAGAAACTAAGGGTGCTGTGAACCAAGACAGTTCGGGAACTTGAGCCCTAAACTATTAGGTTCACGCAGGCAGGGACTTTGTCTCTTTTGGCTTTTTCCTCAGTACCTAAAAGAGAATTGACATATAGCAGTACTATAGCATTACTCAGAGGTAGCATTGAAAGACAGTAGTAAAAGGAAGTCTTCCTAGGGAGAAGGATTTTAGATATTTCTGGTGGTTCACTTTATGCGAAAGAGATGGCCTGAGGCTTGGATTGATACTGACTTACAGTGGCTAATAGTTTAGGTGGTTGATAAGATAAAACTGGAAAAGTGATAATTAAGAAATCCAGGTGAGAAGTATGTGGTTGAACCTCTCATAAGTGGAACAGGGTGTGGAGATAATACCTCACAGAATGCCCACCAGAGGCCATTCATTAAAAGGAGACTCTCATTAAACAGATAGACAAGATGACCTATCCTGAAGATATCAGTTCCCTAGACAACCTTGATCAAAAGGCTTATGTACAAAGGCCTATGGACACAGGGATTGAAGCTATACATTGGCTCAGCAACGTGAACTTCTTTTCACCAAGATTGTTCTGGCTTCTTTCCCAGTTGAGTTTTCAACTTGCCAACATCAGAGGACATTCCTGATCCCCTAACAGGGCACCATCCACCACTGGCAGGTAAATTACGTTGTCCCCTTGTCCCATGGATGGGAGCAGAGATTGACACATTTTATGCAAATTAGGTTTCTTCCCTTTGGGTGGTGCTTCTGTCAAAACAACCATTCAAGAACATTAAGAATGCCTTACCGATCACCGTGATAAAATTCCATACAGCATCACTTCTAATCAGATGATTCATTTTATGCAAAAGAATTTCAACAGTGGGCTCTCCCATAGAATTATCTAGAAGCCTTATGAGGCCATCACCCGTAGCAACAGCTTTGATAGGATGAATAAGTTGCCTGCTGAAGACTTAGTTGTGGTGCCAGCTGGGAGAAAACATGGGGCATTTTCCTACTGGATCTGCCATATGCTATAAACTTGTGGTTGATAACTGCTGGGACCATCGCATACCCAGAATTTGTTATTCTAAGGACAAAAGGGTAAAAGATAGAAGTGGTCCCTTCATTATTCCACTAAATTACACACTGGAAAACATTTTGCTTATCTTCTCTGCTACCTTGGACTTTGTGTGTTTGGAAGTCCTACTTACTACTCTGGAGAGGAATCCTATCTGAGAACACTGTCATAGGTCAGATGAATTGGAAGTTGAGGGCTTTCCTGGGCTGTTTTGGGTATGTTGTTTAAACAAAAGGCTGAGAGAGGGGGGTCACGTAAAGTCAGGGAGAGTGATCCTAATTATCAATGGGGATATTGACTTTCAGCTATACAATCGAGGCAAGAAGGAACAAGAGCCCAGGGGATTTACTTAGGTACCCCTTAGCACTCTCGTGCCTAATATTCCTATCAGTGGAAAGCTATAGCAACTCCATAAAGATAAGATCACCAAGGACTCAGATCCTAGGAAAATGAAGGTTTGGTTCACACCAGTTGGGAAGGGACACTATCCAGTTTAGATGATGGATGACTAAAGCTAAGGGGAGCATGGAATAGGTGATGGAAAACAAAAACTGAAATTATCAATTTGGGTCTCATGGTCAGTTATAGAAGGAGGATTATAGCAGTGATTTTTTTCCTTCCTTCCTTCCTTCCTTCCTCCCTCTTTGCTTTCCTTTTTTTTTTGTTTCTCTCTCTTTTTTCTGTTATTTTGCTATTTATTTTTTCCTTTTCTTCTTATTTGCTCATGACCTTTAGAAAAGAATACAATAAATTGTGAACTGAAATTACACAGCCATGATCTGAAAACAGAAAAAGAATACATTTTACAAGGCAAAATGTGTGGATTTTACATGATATTTTCAATTTTCCCCTTCATATCTCTACCATTTAACTCCTTGCTTATTTCTTTGGGAGACAAAACTGTATGGACTTCATTATAGGATTCCCTTGCCTTTGGCTTCTGGTTGGGTTAGGCTTATGTGGGGTACCAGCAGGAGATTGCAGGGCAGGTGATGAGTGAGGTCCTGTCTCCTTCTTTGTCTGCATTGGCAGTTAACTCCAACCCTCTATTTTAAGGCTGCATCTGCTGTGAGTTGTCCTTCCCTGTTTTACAACTACTCTCTAAGTTCCAGTAAACGCTCCTTCTACTTGTTCTTCAGATCTTGTGCTAGGAATTGCACCAGTCCTTGTTAGTTTCATTTTTTTCCTACCCACCCATTTATAAATGGTTTTTTTTTTTTTTTTTTTTTGCCGTACGCGGGCTTCTCACTGTTGTGGCCTCTCCCATTGCGGAGCACAGGCTCTGGACATGCAGGCTCAGCGGCCATGGCTCACGGGCCCAGCCGCTCCGCAGCATGTGGGATCTTCCCGGACCGGGGCACGAACCCGCGTCCCCTGCATTGGCAGGTGGACTCTCAACCACTGCGCCACCAGGGAAGCCCCTATAGATGGTTCTTTTATTAAATTCTTAAATGTGCTATATCTTACATGCCAGGACGCCAGCTGATAAAAATAAATAAACTTAAGCAATAGTCTTTGTGGATATACACTGAGGTCTGTTTAGAAAACTTTGGGTGTTGTGGGTAGACAGTCCTACTCCAGAGCCTCTCTTAACTACTCTATATCATCTTCAGGAAGTTTGAAAACACTTTTTTGAGGTCTTTGCCCTCATTCTTTAACTCAGACTAAAGTTTGGTTACATTGTCTCATCCTTTCCTTCTATCTGCAAACAATTTCTCTGTTGTCTGCTGTCTTACTCAAGATGATACAGTGAAACTGTACCCCACCTTCCAAGGTCAGCAAGTGCCTGTCCATTTATCTGTATAAAGCTTAGCCGAAACGTAAAATGATTAACAACTTATTACAGATGTTTATATTTGAATCTTGTATTATACATATTATTTAGGCATCCACAGTGTGCTGATTATTGTATTTCAGCTAAACCAACAGCCAAAAATAATTATCTCCTGGAGAATAATCAATAATCTCACTTCTCATCTATCTGCTAATGAACCCATATACTTTCCAATTAGATTTCCAATTAGTACTCCATTCTACACAGCAAAATAATTACCTTTTCTCTGACTTGTTCCACATTCTCAATGGAAAAAAATCCCTTTCATGTCCTCTTTATCCAAAATCTGAGTTTGAAACAAACTTTAAGCTCAAACAAATGGTGCGGTGGTTATTGGCAAGAAAAGAAAGAATGGCACAACGGTGTGCAGCCATAATGAAACACAAAATACTCAAAAGCATTTCAAGCAGGTGGTGCCACCTGTACCCATCTAATTCCTATCCTGACAGTCTGCCACCCGCTTGTTAAAAGGATGGAGAACTTGATACTGGTTCAGTTTTGGTGGGGAAAGGGGCCTGTGGCTCTAGCTCGAGTACTAAGTCAGATATGGAGGAGGGGATTATTACTATTAGTGCCAGTGGATAATTTTCTTTCTGTGAAACAACTGTGGGGATCCCCCCAGCAAATCTAGCTTTGATATTAGCAAGATATCAAATGCGAGGCTGGACACCTGTGGGCCAGGAATTCCCAGCTGTACTTGTTGTCCTGCCGTTCCAGCTGGCTGGCATTTCCTGACAAAGAGTATAGAAGAGGGTCTGGATGAGGGGGGAGTTAATCCATTAGAGAAGCTCAGCCTGCTCTGAAATCAAGAAATATATTAGGAGCTCATTTTAAGGTGTGTCCTCTTTGGGGAACCCATAGAAGAAGAATGAACCCAAATAAAGGAGTATCTTTTAAAAATTCCTAGGGTGTTCTTTGTTTCAATACCATTATGGTAGGGATGCTATGTGATCGGCTCTGGAAAGAAATAATGTGAAGCATGTTGAATGAATAAACACATGACTAATTGAATCAATCAATGAGTGTTATAGTTTTTTTTTTTTTCCCACATTCAAACATCATAGTCAGGCTATACATGCAGAGTTCACTTTTGCATCTTTTTACTGAAGATGCTGTTGTTAAAGATGTTATTATGTCTGCCTTGTGTTGGGATATAAAATTCATCACAACTACTTCTGGCTCTGTTTGTGTTTGGTCATAGATGAATCACTTTACAATAAGCCTTAGATTCCCCACCATCTAATACGTCTGCACATCATTGCAAAGAAATTGGACTAATATTGTAAGAAAACATAGTGGTAACTTTCCCAGGCATAGGAAAATCCGAGCTTCTCTGATAGATAATCCTAATCTGAGCATTTCTTTTTTAAAGAAGTAAGACCATGTGCCTTTGTCAATAGATATTATTCCTCAGCAAATGATAATTTGCTTCAAGTTACTTTATGTTGATTTTCTTCAAGTTGTACTTCTTGAGTAAAATCACCAAGATAGGCCATGTCCTAGCATAACCCTATGATCTCTGGCCATTGTTTTCTTTCTGGTCAATGACAGCAGAGGAAGAGAGTCATAATGGTGGTGATGTCTTTAGATTCAAACTCAGCCCTTAATTTATCCATTTCCCAAACATGCGGTCACTGATGGGCAAGAGTATTTACGTCATCTTCTCCATCTACCTAGATGTTGCATCTGAAATCCCTTCTGGTTTGTGTGGCCATAATTATCTAACAATAGTAGGTAATCTATGGAATTATCCCATCTCCCGTAATAGGGAGAAGTAACAGGCAAAGGATGTCTCTTGGAGAAACTAAAGTAGCTAGCATTATAACAGCAATTATTGAGAGCTAACATGAGTTATCCAGGTTTGAAGTAGTTAAAATTGTCTTTTATAAGGTAATGTGTTCTTCCGCTATTAAGTCATTTTGTTATTACCTGTATTCCAATCTTAGAGAAGGAAGAGCCTGACAGCCCTGGTGGTGTGAGGTCCAAAGTAGGATCCTGTTACTAAATTCCTTTTAGAAGCCTAGAATTTCTTCAAGAAAATGAATGTCTTATGCTGCTATATCTTAATGGATCAAAGGGGCCTGTAATTTGTGTAAAACATCTATGTACATGGCAACATATCAGAGTTCCATGTTAAAAAAATTTTTTTCTAGTAGGGATATAAAGGAACTAAAAACCTAAGAAAAATAACAATGGAAACTTTATATTCATTTTCTAGGCAACCTATTCAGATTGTCGTGTGAAACAGCATTCAGCACCATACTTAAATCTCACACCAAGCAGAGTAACTAATCTCAGTACAGTGCTGACAGGTGCAAGCCTTATGGCTTTTTACTGTAGGTTCACTGGGAGAAGGCACCTAATAATGCTGCCCAGGTTCATACTGATTCAGAGAATCTGCTTTCTTACATCTTTAAGTCACAGATTTTCTAATTTTTTAGAATGATGTTTATTTCTATTAGTAATCATTCAGCTCGGTAAAAATATTTCCACTTTTCTTTTTTTCCTGCTCACCCTGTTGTAAAGAATTTTTGTTGTTGTTTTTGTTTCCTTTTACTGCTAAAGGAAAAAGACTGGTTTAGAGGAATGTGTGAAATGGTTATGTGCAAACCACTCTGAATTCGAATGTATTTAACATTTCTCCCAAAGAGCAATACTACCTAAAGCAAATGTTTATTTAACATTATGCATAGAAAAGATCAGGTGTGCACTACGACATATGCAAACAGATCCAATTATGTGTATTATATTTGCAAACGGCCATGATGCCATCATTTATTTCTCATATCATTCCTGCTATAGTGGTTCATTTGTATTTTTAAAGACATGAAAATTGTAGGTTGAGGCTCTTCTTTTGCCCAGGTACTGATTTAGTCTCGTTTACTGGCTCTTTTAAATCATAAGATACCTTTGTAATTTTGAAGAAGAGGAAATATCATTCATAAACTCCTTTTATTTCACAATCCAAACAAATGAATAGTGACCGTCATCTGACCCATGCCAACACACACACACACACACACACACACACACACACACACACACACACACAGAACAACATTATAATTTAACAGGAATTCACATTATTTCATAGTTAATGAATATTTTCACATTTGTTTACTTATGGAGTCACAGGGGTTGGGTGGAGGGGCTTAGGGAGGAAGAGGGTGTACTTGACTTATTATGACTGCTGTCCCCTTGTCCATCCTAAATTATTTTCCTACTGGAATCTCACCCTTAATTTTACCTATCAACAAAGATTCTAAATGACCTATATTCATACATCCTTGATGGTCTGAAGAAAGCTCACCAAATCACTAACATAGATACTCTTATAATGCTGCCAATTAATGAGTGAAGAAACTGAGGCATAAAGAGGTTAGGGGACATTCTTTAGGACCAGGGTTGGCTTTGTGGGCATGAGACCTGCTGTTGTATAGGGCCTCATGCTCAGAAGGGTCCTGTACTTGACTTAGTGCTCAGTTGTTACCTACTTAATAATTTTTGAAAAAGGGTTTATGTGTTTTAACTTTGCACTGGGCCCCAAATATTATATAGCTGATCCTGTATGGATACATGACCAGTTAAGTGTAAATTGGATTCACTACTCTTACAACAATATGATTTGAACTCAAACTCTTAAAATTTAATGTCTATTGTTCATTGTTATCCTTGTAGCAGTTAGTATGAGCTGCATGGAATAGAAAACACAATTAGGACTCTGTATCAAGGCAGGATGACTGAGTGGCTTGATCTAATCTGGACTTAGCTTTAGGAACTGCTTATGGACCAGCTTTTGCCAAGGCATGTGGACATGTAAGAGTAAATTAAATTGCTGAGCAAAATTAGAACTTGTGAAGAAAGGAGGAAAGAGACTCTATATTAACAAACAACAGTATTTATCTCAACTCTGAATTTTTTACTTAGTAGGTTATTAGTGCTTTTAATTGCTGTAATTATTGCAATAAATTATTTAGAGAAATGTTTTTCCAAGAGTAGAGTCTGTAGATTAATTTCACAAGTCTGCTATGGAATGAAATAATAATTTAGTATAGTTTTCATAACACTAAATTTATTTAATTTCAAATCTACTCTTTTCTCAATATCTGTCCAAATTTTAGTGTCACAACATTTTTCCTTTATAGAAATAACAATAGATAACAGATAATTTTACTTGGCAAAATTAAGTTTGGTAATAATATAGCAATTCTCTTATTATGATTATTATCATTGGAGTTATTTTTTGTTACTTTTACTGTTTATTGAAATCTTTGAAATTTAATTAGAAAAAATTTTAAAATTTAAAGTAGTAAATATTTCTGAGACAAAATTTGGGCCTCAAATGTGGTAATTAAGTGAATAATAATAATAAAAATAGCTAAAGTTTCCTGAATTCTTGAATGCTTCCTCTTTGCCTGGCATTATTCTAAGTTTTTATATGGCATGGAACTCTGGACAGTGGTATATTTCTGATCAAATGCTTGAGTAGGTGATATATTGATAATAGATTCTATTTAAAGGTAGTGAAGCCAACGCTAGCAGAGAGGAATAAGTGCATGGTTAAGAACGTAATCTCTCTGGATTCAAATTGTGCCACCACCTCTTACTACCTGTGTGAACATTGGCAATTAATAAAAATTCTCAGTGCTTGAGCTTTTTCATAAATTTAGATAATATTAATAACCTCCCTAGTACCGTTACGTGAAGATTAACTGATATAGTAAATATAAAGCACTTTGAAGGAAGTCAGTCATATCATATTGTAAACTTTATAAATGTGTTAACTACTACACAAGTCAGGGTTCAATCAGGGAAACAAATACTACCCTGCATGTTTCAAACAGAGAGAATTTAATGCAGGAATTAATTACACTGGTGATGACAGAGTCAAGATGCCACCTATGGCACAGTGAGGCAACAGAGAGATTAGGAACAGCAGGAAGCTGATCTCATAAGGCTGAAGGGATATTGGATAGGAAGAGAGGTTAAGGGAATTTAGAGATAATTCACCCAAGAGAAACTGTAACTAGACCAGAAACTCTGGAGGAAGTTGAAGTTATGGAGGGGATGTTGTTGCAGCTGGAGTCACTGTCCAAAGGAGGAGTTGAACTATTCTAGCTTCTCCTGTTCCCCTAATCTCCAGTTTTCCACCTGTGTCTCTCCTGAGCCACACCTAGCTAGAAGTCAGCAATGCAGGCACCTAGGAAGCCTACAGAAGCTAGCCCTCCTACCATACAGAGCAGAGCAGCTGAACTGTGAAGAACTAATCTGTGAGCAAACAGAGCCAGTGCTGGTGTAGATACTGCTGTTATCACCTCTTTAGGTGAAAAGTGCCTTGGGAAAATTATAACCCTACTTGTGGTCTGTTTTTTGTGATAAAAAGATAAATAAGATATTCGTGTTTATCAGTTTATACAATTTCACACGTAAATTTATTTTTTCTTTAAATTGCCTTAAAGTTTTTTCTTTCAGGTTGTATTCATGTCTATTATCTCTTGGTAGAACATGAGGTAAAATAAAAGGCAACTATTATATTCTCTTTGCAACTGAAAAAGTTGAGTGTTCAAGTTTATATATCCAATTATTTAAGGCTCCTTAGTGGGAAATGGGATGCATTCCTTTCATTTCTGTAAACTTTAGTCCATTAGTCCGAATAAGAGTACAACTGTAATTGTTATTTTAGGTTACATATTAAAGTGTTCTTTCTGCTAAGTAACCTCTATTCCTACAGATATTTAGCATTCTGAAGAGCTGTAGCCTGGAGACTTATCTAAATAACTATCTATCTATCTATCTATCTATCTATCTATCTATCTATCTATCTCCGGTGTATGCAGCTGTTATTTTTTTCCTAAGGATGCTGGTAGTATAATTTTGCAAAATAATATTTTTTGTTTTGTTTTAAAATTTAAATTTATACATGAGTATATGATGGATTCCTTACATATTGGGTTCTATGATTTTTATATATTTGTTTTTCAAATTCAAGTGTATTATCTTCAAATAGCCCAATTTTTGTCCTCTCAGATTCTACTGAAGTATTTTATTTGATCTCTTAGCAATGGCTCTTTATATTGGAAAGACTTTCATGGAGCAGAAAACCTGGTAAATTATTTTAAGATTTAGTATAGCATTTTATTATTTTTAATTTTTTTATTTTTAAAATTAAAAAAATGTTTTAAATCGAAGTATAGTTGATTTACAATATTGTTTTAGTTTCAGGTGTGTGAATCAGTTTTATATGTATATTTTTTCCCAGTTATTTTCCATTATAGCTTATTACAAGATATTGAATATTGTTCCCTGTGTTATACAGTAAGTCCTTGTTGCTTATCTATTTTATATGTAGTAGCATCTGTTAGTTCCATACTACTAATTTATCCCCCGCTTCCTTTCCCATTTGGTCACCATAAATTTGTTTTCAATGTCTGCGAGTCTGTTTCTGTTTTGTAAATAGATTCATTTGTATTATTTTTTAGATTCCACATATAAGTGATACCATATAATATTTGTCTTCCTTTGTCTGACTTACTTCACTTAATATAATAATTTATAGGTCCATCCATGTTGCTGCAAATGGCAATATTTTATTCTTTTTTGTGGCTAATATTTCATTGTATACACACACACACACACACACACACACACACACACACACACACACACACACCATATATTCTTTATCCATTCATCTGTTGATGGACACTTAGGTTGCTTCCATGTCTTGGCTACTGTAAATACTGCTGCTGTGAACACTGGGGTGCATATATCTTTTTGAATTAGAGTTTTCGTCTTTTCTGGTTATAGGCCCAGGGGTGGGATTGCTGGATCAAACGGTAACAGTTTTTAGTTTTTAAGGAGACCCCATATTGTTTTTCTATAGTGGCTGCACCAATTTACATTCCCATCAATAGGGTAGGAGAGTTTCTTTTTCTCCATACCCTCTCCGGCATTTATTATTTTAGACTTTTTGATGATAACCATCCTGACCAGTGTGAGGTGATAGCTCACTGTGGTTTTGATTTGCGTTTCTCTGATAATTAGCAATGCTGAGCATCTTTTCCTGTGCTTATTGGTCATGTATGTCTCCTTTAGAGAAATGTCTATTGAGGTCTTCTGCCCATTTCTTGATTGGGTTGTTTTTTTTTTTTGATATTGAGTTGTATGAGCTGTTTGTATATTTTGGAAATTAACCCCTGATTGGTTGCATCATTTACAAATATTTCCATAGGGTGTCGTTTCATTTTGTTTATTGTTTCTTCTGCTGTGCAAACCTTTTAAGTTTGATTAGTTTATTAGTTTACTTTTTTTTATTAGTCATCAGTTTTATACACATCAGTGTATATATGTCAATACCAATCTCCCAATTCATCACACCCCCACCCCCACCATCCCGCAGCTTTCCCCCCTTGGTGTCCATACGTTTGTTCTCTACATCTGTGTCTCAATTTCTCCCCTGCAAACCGGTTCATCTGTACCACCTTTCTAGGTTCCACATACATGCGTTATATACGATATTTGTTTTTCTCTTTCTGACTTACTTCACTCTGTATGACAGTCTCTAGATCCATCCATGTCTCAACAAATGACCCAATATTCCATTGTATATATGTACCACATCTGCTTTATCCATTCATCTGTCAATGGCACTTAGGTTGCTTCCATGACCTGGCTGTTGTAAATAGTGCTGCAATGAATATCGGGGTGCATGTGTCTCTTTGAATTATGGTTTTCTCTGGGTATATGCCCAGTAGTGGTATTGCTCTATCATATGGTAATTCTATTTTTAGTTTTTTAAGGAACCTCCATAGTGTTCTCCATAGTGGCTGTATCAATTTACATTCTCACCAACAGTGCAAGAGGGTTCCCTTTTCTCCACACCCTCTCCAGCATTTGTTGTTTGTAGATTTTCTGATGATGCCCATTCTAACTGGTGTGAGGGGATACCTCATTGTAGTTTTGATTTGCATTTCTCTAATAATTAGTGATGTTGAGCAGCTTTTCATGTGCTTCTTGGCCATCTGTATGTCTTCTTTGGAGAAATGTCTATTTAGGTCTTCTGCCCATTTTTGGATTGGGTTGTTTGTTTTTTTAATATTGAGCTGCATGAGCTTTTCAAATATTTTGGAGATCAATCCTTTGTCCGTTGATTCATTTGCAAATATTTTCTCCCATTCTGAGGGTTGTCTTTTGGTCTTGTTTATGGTTTCCTTTGCTGTGCAAAAGCTTTTAAGTTTCATTAGGTCCCATTTGTTAATTTTTGTTTTTATTTCCATTACTCTAGGAGGTGGATCAAAAAAGGTCTTGATGTGATTTATGTCAAAGGTGTTCTTCCTATGTTTTCCTCTAGGAGTTTTATAGGGTCCAGTCTTACATTTAGGTCTCTAATCCATTTTGAGTTTATTTTTATGTATGGTGTTAGGGAGTGTTCTAATTTCATTCTTTTACAGGTAGCTGTCCAGTTTTCCCAGCACCACTTATTGAAGAGACTGTCTTTTCTCCATTGTATATCTTTGCCTCCTGGCTCATAGATTAGTTGACCATAGGTGCATGGGTTTATCTCTGGGCTTTCTATCTTGTTCCATTGATCTATGTTTCTGTTTTTGTGCCAGTACCATATTGTCTTGATTACTGTAGCTTTGTAGTATAGTCTGAAGTCAGGGAGTCTGATTCCTCCAGCTCCGTTTTTTTCCCTCAAGACTGCTTTGGCTATTCAGGGTCTTTTGTGTCTTCATACAAATTTTAAGATTTTTTGTTCTAGTTCTGTAAAAAATGCCATTGGTAATTTGATAGGGATTGCATTGAATGTCTAGATTGCTTTGGGTAGTATAGTCATTTTCACAATATTGATTCTTCTGATCCAAGAACATAGTATATCTCTCCATCTGTTGGTATCATCTTTAAGTTCTTTCATCAGTGTCTTATAGTTTTCTGCATACAGGTCTTTTGTCTCCCTAGGTAGGTTTATTCCTAGATTTTTAATTCTTTCTGTTGCAATGGTAAATGGGAGTGTTTCCTTAATTTCTCTTTCAGATTTTTCATCATTCGTGTATAGGAATGCAAGAGATTTCTGTGCATTAATTTTGTATCCTACAACTTTACCAAATTCATTGATTAGCTCTTGTAGTTTTCTGTTGGCATCTATACTATACTATGTATGTACTATTTTTATATTTGTTTATTTTTGCTTTTATTTCATTTGCCTTGGGAGACTGATCTATGCTATGATTTATGTCAGAGACTCTTCTGCATATGTTCTCTTCTTGGAGTTTTATGGTGTCATGTCTTATATTTAGGTCCTTAAACCATTCTGAATTTATATTTGTGTATGTGTAGGGGGGTGTTCTAATTTCATTGATTTACATGAGGCTGTCCAGTTTTCCCAACACCACTTGCTGAGGGGACTGTCTTTTCTCTGTTGTATGTTCTTGCCTCCTTTGTTGAAGATAAATTGACTGTAGCTGTATGGGTTTATTTCTGGGCTCTTTATTCTGTTCCATTAATCTATGTTTGTTTTTGTGATGATACCATGTTGTTTTGATTACTGTAGTTTTGTAGTATTGACTGAAGTCTGAGAGAGTTATGCCTCCAGCTTTGTTCTTTTTCCTCAGAATTGCTTTGGCAATTCTGGGTCCACATAAATTTTAGGATTATTTGTTCTAGTTCTATGAACAATGTCATGGGTAATTTGATAGGGATCTCATTAAATCTGTAGATTGCTTTGGATGGTATGGCCATTTTAACAATATTAATTCTTCCAATCCAAGAGCCTGGGTAGTATAGTATTTTAATGGTTAAACAAATAATAGGCTAGAAAATGTAAATTTCTGATAAGACACCAGTTTAGCTACCTTCAATTTTTTCCATTAACATTTCAGTCTTAGGAATTGAATAAAAAGACCCTAAGCCAATGTAGCATTTTTAGGTATGCCAGAGGTTAGGATTTAACCTTCATAGACTCTTGGTTTTATTTGAAGGTAGATAATGACCTCTACAAATTTGAAGGCTTCCCTTTAGAATATGAATTTTTCTACCTAATCAGCCCTCACCTGTGAGAATACAAGGCCTTCAGGATCCATTCCAAGGATCCCTTTTTGATATAAATAAGTTCAGTATATTTAAGATACAATTAAATTTTAGATTCTTAAAACATCTTAAATAATTATTCTCTCAGTTATCATAGAGCTATGCTAATTCTAAATTTATTTCACAGTAAGAAGAGGAAAGGTTCCTTTTATTCAATATTACACATTTACAGGGATCACATAGCAGGGTTGCTTGGACACAAAGTAGTACAAGTGTTTAATGAAATGGCTTATGCACAATATGTCACACAATGTCACAGGGTCACAATGTCACCCTTTCATTCTTAGGATGCATAACCTGTCCAGTGTGCCTGGGTCAAGAAGACTTTAAATAACAGCCACTAAGCTATACCCTACTGACTTTCATGCTTTATTACTGAACCCCCCATATTAGGTCTGCTTGGTCTTTATTTTAATATTAATTTTTTCTCCCAGAGGCACAGATTCCCTCATGGTAGATTCTATCATTGCTTTTTCTGCATCCTTTTATCCCAGTTAACTTTAAGCCAGTGCAACAATCATGAACAGAATTAGTTTACTTTTGGAAAATCCATATCATTACATATACCAGGAGAAACAAATCTTACGAGAAGGTGTATATAGTAGTTGTAATGGGGTTAAACCAGTGCTAAGCACATTGTATGCACCAAGTACTTTCTATTAAGTTATTGCATGTATAAATTAATGAACAAGTTAATGAATAAATGAATTGAACTCCATCCCAGATTTATTTGAATCTTCACTCCTAGACCAGTAAGTAACCATAACAATACAAAATAATTATTTATATATTTTCTCTCAAAATAAAAATTATTTTCCTTAGGAAGCTGATCTGGTTTAAATTTGGTAAATAAGCCCCAGTCTTTCTCCCACTCATAGACCCAGACTGGTTTTTGACATCTGCAACTCTCCTGGGATGGAACTTAATGCTGGTCCACATGGTTACACCAGTATTGAAGTTTCAACCTGGAAGCTGGTTATTTCCAGACATAGCCCACCGTCCATAATTAATACTGTTATTCATAAATATGTCTGATTAGCCCCCTACAGTTTACATGCTTTGGAGGGAGACACTAAGCGTTATGTATCTCTTTACTAGAAATTTGCATCATAATGATTTGTACATAGTTAATAAAATGATTTTCTAATTATACAAATAAAACAAGGAATGATAGATTTTTATATTTCAAGTTTTTATCTTTAAGAATAAACTATCATTAGTGGAATATTTGGACTTAACCTATTGACAATGAAATAATTGTTTTATAGATAATGAAATTGTCTCCTGAAGTTCTGGTTTCTACTTTTATATTTAAATCCTCAGATATGAGACTTGATAATGAGAAAATACTCAAATCCTTGAAGAAATTTTCATGAAAAATTCCACAAAATATAAATTACTTTTATGAATCTTTATCTGTAAATTAAAATTTTTATGCATATTTAACTTTTCAAAGACACATGATAAGAATTGCAAGCTAAACAAAAGAAACACTTGAATACAGTTTAAAATTTGGTGGCAAAAGTGCTTCTGTCTAAAGGTGCTAATCTTGCATGCATGTCTAAAGAAACAGAAGGTATTTTCCAAGTTTTTATGGTGGACACTTTTCAGTTTCTGTTTGAAAAAAAAAAAGAAATATCTTAAGCTTTCAGGAAGTAAAAAAAAAAAAAAAGGAGTTTAAGCTCATAAAAAAAAAAAAGTATTTGTGGCCCTGCTTAATGTTCATGTCATCAGTTAAATTAGATGTGACAGGACCAGTAAGCCTGGAGATTTTCACCACTACTGTGATTGCCTTGAAGTATTTTGTCTCCTTAGAATCTCTTTGGCTCCATTTCCCAAGGAAGTTGACTCCATGTTAATCCTGTTGACTCTTTCACGGCGGTTTTAAACAGTCTGCATCCAGCCCCAGGGAAGAGAATGCTTCTCTGAAGACTGCTAGCCCATTTAGACACCCAACCATCATCCTTCTCCTTGGAAAGAATGCTAATTACAACAAGAGATTGCTTATATCTTAACACAGCGGTGAGAGGTGAAAGAGTCAATTACTTATTTAGGGATTGTGTATGAGGTTAAAGAGTATGCCCTCTCAAAGGCCTTTAAACTGAGAATTGCCACATTCAGAGAAGAAATGGCTTAAAATGGTGATGAAGCAAGGCAACATATTTTCATCACTCATAACACAAGCATACTTTATAAGCAAGCTGGTGTTTGGTTGACTTCTAGGGATCTGAACTCTTTATCATAATACACAAGACACTTGTTCAGTAGGTTGACCTTCAATTCTTAATTAATTATTATCACTTTAAAAGTACCATTTGAGTAACTTGCTGTTACATTACACATAGGTGAAGATTTTAAACTTTACCCTGTTTTTGCTTCTATGATGAAAATATTGGTGTTTGCTTTTATGCCTCTTCACCATTTATATAACTTTTAAGGTAGATGATTTATTTAAATAGTAAGGAACAAGAATCTCGAAGGAAATGAATGAATAATTTTGAAATAAATTACTACTAAGAAAACATGTTTTATTAATAACCTAGATCATAACTTTGGATGATGAGTGACAAAAGACTACAACTTAGTAGGAAAGAATTGCTTTTGAAGGGTAGAAAATATTCCTTGAAAGATATTCAGCTAGAAGGAGAAGTATACACTTTAAAGCAATACTCTTATATTACCTAGGATTTAAATACATTTAATTTTTATATTTTTTATCATGATTATGATTCAGTTATCTGATTTCTCTAATTGTATTTCCAGTGTGAATGTGAAGTAGTTATTGAGTAAGATAAAATTATTACTGTGTAAAACATTAACCCATATTTATAGAGCTTTCATCAGTTTTACAGATCATTGATAGACCATCTGGTTTCTAACAGATTTCTACTCGAGATGGTTATGTTTCTCATCTTTAATTGTTATCCCTTCTAATGTAACAAAATAAAACTGAAAAAAATTCTCATGGGATGTATTCATATAAGGCCTTTTAGTAAATAGTAATAATAACAACTTAGACTAAACTATTTGTAGGGAAAGGTAAAAGTTGACATTCCTTCCCAGGAGCTACTTTTAAGCAAGGGGGCAATTTGAGATACTGTTGGTACATTCCAGAACTCCCCTTGGTATTAATTAGAACAATTGAAAGAAACTGTTAATTTTGATCAGCTGGTGAAAAGCCCTGCTGTTGCAGTCAGTCATTTCTATGGAGTTCAACTTTCAAGTTCATAAGCAAAAGGGTTAGATTAAAGGATTTTTCCTCCCGGTAAATCATTAGCACAAATGCATCATTTCAAAATTAATACTTTAAGATTGAGCTGTATTTTAAGGTTATAGAGTTGCTAGTTTAAAATGTGACACACAATGTATGAGTAATTCATTTCACAGTGGGTAGTATATTTTTAGTTTCCATATTTAGAGCTAAATAGAATATTTTAATTTGTGGAAAATCCATCTTTGGGGAACATGTGCTGATATTCATGCCATACATCTACATGATAATAAAGAATATTTTAGGGAAAAAAGGGACTGTAGAAAGGCCACACAATATGTTAGAAGGGGCTACAGTGAAGGGAAAAATAAAGCAGGAATGTGATGGGTGACGTGCCTTCAACAACTTTTATGTTTGTAACATAAAACTAAACCATGGGATAGTGAGAAGAGAAAGCAAGATAAGACACCACACACAATTACCCACAGGAGAAATTGCAACACAAGATTTCTCATGGACTGACACAGCAAGCAAAGAGGGTCTCAATATGCTTACCCAAGAGATCTAGCATTGATGGTCGACAAATCAGCTGTTGGTGTTTTTGATTTGCTTTCCCTTTCTATGTGGATGGTGGTTACTTTTGCTACCGCGGCTACCGCAGTGATCTCCAGGTATGTGCACTTGATGGTACATGCCGGGTGCTCTCTTAGATTGATGAGGACAACACTGGAGCTTCTGGGTATATTTGTTATTTTCTTTCATATTTTCTTGTATGGTTTATAATGTGAATATTGTATTAATACAGTAGTTCACATATATCCGTTCACATTAAATACACAAATATAATGGTGCACAACTGAAAAGATTTGGAGGCTACTGATCTATGTAATGATTAGGTGTCAGTTATGATCAAGGTCACTTCACACCTAACATGTAGATTCTAAGCCTGTGATTTTGTGACTATATATTTGTATACAGATTCGATATCTAAAAAACTTTTTTTTTTTTTTTTTTTGCGGTACACAGGCCTCTCACTGTTGTGGTCTCTCCCGTTGCGGAGTGCAGGCTCAGCGGCCATGGCTCACGGGCCCAGCCGCTCCGTGGCATGTGGGATCTTCCCGGACTGGGGCATGAACCCATGTCCCCTGCATCGTCAGGCGGACTCTTAACCACTGCGCCACCGGGGAAGCCCTAAATAACTTTATATCTATATTTTATATTGCGCAGAGGGAAGGTTTTCTGTTAACTACTTAGTAACATCAATTAAATACAAGTATTTATGTACACATCTCCACTATCTGGCCTGCAACTTGGGTGCATATCTCATCTCATCTTTGAACACTACGATTCTTGATTAATCTCTATTGAGAGGGAGCGTTTCTTAAGAAGTTACAGACATAGTTTCATTTGCCTACAAAATTCAAAAAGCATAGGATATTAGGACAGTTGTTAAATATCCATTTGTATCTCCGTAAGCATCCTTAAGTGGTAATAAGTAAGGAAGATCCAATGTAAAAAGCAAGAGCAGCTGGATGAATTCACCAAGTATGGAGGCTGAGGGGAACTAGAGGCTGGATACCAGAAGAAAGTGTACAAAACTGCTCAACCCTAATTCGCAGGGAGTTCATCACTGGGCGGTCTCAAGAATTGTACTGGTGGAAGCCAGCCTCAAAAGTTAATCAATACACATACTTTAGTTTTTCAGTTGGGGCAAAACAGGAAAGAATAGGCTATCTCATCCCTTTTCCCCAGATGGATACTTACCAGAACATAGGCTTTTGTGTAGCAAATTAATAAGAACTTTCTGGAATGGTCAGTTCACAGTTTCTCTATGTGCACTTAGGAGAGTAGCCACTAAGATATATGTGGCTCCTTTTGCTTTCTAGTGGATAGAAGAGGGTGGTTCTTAAGCTAAGCAACAGGCATTACCTGGGGAGATTGTTTAATAATGCTAGAGCTCAGGGCATTTCCCCAGATTCTGAAATCTCTAGTGTCGCCCAGGAGTCTTCCCTTTCAAAAAGCAATCCAGGGGATTCAAAAAATTCTACAAAAATACTTTTCTCTAATTCCTTATTCATATTTTTAAGCATTAGAAGTATTTTGGAATTCTCAAGTTTTTGAATTTTAGAATGGTAATATGGCATATGGCATATATCATATATTACATAATATGCCCAGTAGGTCCTGGGGTAACATGCCAGTATCAGTCAGGGTCCAGTAAAGAAAAGAGAAATCTCACTAGCTACTTCAATACTGGAAGTTTCATGTACAAGATGGATTATACAAGCATTGAAGAGATGAAAGAACAAAACAAATCTCTAGATCCAGAGAAAATAACAGCAAGAAGAGTTTATGGGAACTTAGAAGGTTAGAAAAGGGCATTGCCCAGCTGGAGCTATGAGGCTGATTCTGGAGATGCCAGAAGAAACTGGAGGTTGGAACCAACTGTGGAAGTGGTTCTGTTGGAGCAGGAAACCACAGAAAGAAACAAGGCTCCTCCCCCATTTCTGCCTCACATTAGTGCCAGTTACCAGTAAAACAGAATGAGAAATGAGTTGGCAAAGGAGAAAATCTCAGCCCCAGATTTTCAGAGCCAAATATGGAAGGGTGGATTGGAGTACGAGACAATACCTTAATGACAGGTTACTATGTCTATAACAAAAATCATGACTATTCACCCCAAGTATGAACAATAAATAAATGGTGTAACATCTATTCAGTTGATGTTTTGTAGCCAAATGAGTTGGCTGCAAATAAAAAAATAAATTAGAGCTTTTTGGATTCTGAAGTTATGGATAAAGCAGTGTGGACTTGTACTAGTATTCTGGGTTAGAGGGAAGCACCTTCTCTGAAATTCTTCCTGAAAGATTTTTCCCTAAGCACACATTTTGCTCCTTTACTAATTGTAAACTCAAGAGAGGTAGAGTGACTTCTTTGAGAAGAATAACTAGGCACACTCAGATCATATCTGGCCTTTTCCTTCCTCCTGAGTACAAGCTTGACTCCAGAAGCAACGAGTTCCCTTCTGCTCCTTCACGTCATAAATTGGACCCAAGAAGCCTCCCTCTATGTGGGAAATCTTGTCCTAGTTCAGCTTTGCCAGTAACTGGAATTTAATAGTGCAAGCACGTGTGGCAAAGAGATCTAAAGCCACATCTACCATTTGGCCCCAGACAGTAATAAAGGTGATATTTTTGCCTCCTGATTTACTTAGTAGAGAAGGTAGAAAATAGTGGTATAAATATTTGGGGATCTCTAAGAGAATTTATTGTTTTATATAGTAATGCAAATTGCAAAGCTCATGATAGAGAAGGCACTTTGCAAATACTTTCTACCTCCTGATGGTAGTAGCTATTACTGTCCTTAAAAATTGTTGGTTCTTGGGAGATGTATGCAATGAGGTTCTGTCTTACAAGTAAAATATAGTCAAATAGGTTATCAGGTGTGTTGAAATTTACACTGATGAGGAAATCTAATCTGGTTGGCCTTGACTCACTCTGGAATCTTTCAAAACATGGAGCCCCCAAGCCTCTTCCCATCCAGCACTTACTGTGTTGCTGATATTCTGAGATAATATCTAGAATTAATGATTCACACTTGGGAAATGTAAAAATAGGATAAGAGAGTTAGATCCAGGATGAGGTCCTAGCCTATGAATGGAGTGAAGTTTCAGGTAAGGAATTTTGAAGAAGGAGTTGGGGGGGCAGTGCCAAATCTGAAAGCAGGAAAAGGTGATTAGGAACTGGAGGCCCATGGGGAAGCAACACCTTTGTGAAGAAGAGCTTAACCTCTCAGCTGGTAGCCCTTTGGATCCTAGAGGAAAAATCTATTTATATTAACCTTGAACCTTTGACCAACTTTAACCATTCACCACCTTTGCTAAAATCCCACTTAAAAATAGCCCTAACCCCCAAGTTTAAAAATTGTGTACTATATTTATTTGTCAAGAGAGTCATCTTGGATTAACTGAGGGGATGGTTTATAATCTTGAAGTGTGATTTTCTTATTTATATTCATCTGCTGTTGCCTGTTAATTCTGCCTTCTTGCACTCTACACTGCTACCGAACTCAGGTTCAAAAGCCAATACATGAGAGGGAAGTGTTGGTAGAAATGAAAGTTTGCTTTAATTAGAAGCCTGGAAATCTGTTACCTAGTGATCGCATTTTTATAATTAAGGTTTAAGGGGAACAGAAATAGGCAAACAGGAAAGGGGCAAAAGGGCTGTTTACAAACCCTCAACTGTCAGACATCATCCCATTTCTATGGGATTAGGGGTGAAGGTCCATCTTCTGTAACTTCTTCATGATGACATAGGACACCTTATTCTTAGAGTGGAAGGTGTCAACATGAGTTGGTCGCGTCTCCTTGCTGACATTTTTAGATGCCTCCTCACATACATGGGAAGAGCAAGCTACAGTTATTTTGTTGCCCACAAAGATATAGATTATTATTCCTCATAATGTTAATCCCATTTTCTTGAGGCCAGTTCTTGGAACTGTGCTAGCCATAGATTTAGTACTGCTCAAGGTGGAGCAGCTTGTCATGGCTACAGTTTGGTCATCATAAGTTAGCTTCTTCCCTCTTGTGGCAGTTATAGTATCTGTAAAACAACTCAGAAATGTGCATCAGACACTGAAAGATTCTGTAACTATTTTCCTAATTATTAACTGCTTGAGCTTGCTTTTTTGTGACTCAGGGAGGCTTGGGAGACTTCAACTTTTCTACAAGCAAGAGGCAGGGGGCATAGAAGGGCTTTTGTACTTGAGGGAGGGTGGCTGCAGTGTTCTCTTTGGCTTCAACACTACTGCTAACTTGTACTGCATGATGTTCTTCTACTGCTTCCTTGTACCTACATGCCTTTATGAGACTGTCTCTCTAGAAAGTCTTTCTTTGTATCTTCACATGATCAATTTGTCAATTGTTATTTAGCTCTAAAAATTTTTCCCATCTCCCACACTTGAGTCTTAACATCCTTAGATTTGACTATAATAACCTGTGCCTCCTCACGTTATAGCACTGACTTCTGGTTTCTGCCCTAACGTGGAAAGAGATTAGAATTCATCACTCCTTTCCTTACAAGAGGAAAAAAATTGGACAAACTAAAAATCAGTGACATATTGGTTCTATCAAATAACTGAGGTACAGGGCAGACTGCCACTCCAAAATCCGGAGAGATAGACTCACACCAAGAAACATAGTTGAGATCTGCTTGTATGGAGCATAAGTTTGTTGGAGCCTTACACTGGTAGGAAAACTTAGATGGTAATTTTAACAAATTATTGGAATCTGAGTGTTGACTGGCGTGAGAAGAAGCAGCTCCTGCGGTCACAGTCTTATGCAAGCCATCCCTTTTTCATTGGCTTTACCTACCCAAATTTTCATGGTGGAGATCTGAGAAAGATCCCCTTATGATTCTGACAGGGAGTAGAAAGAAGCAATCATTGTGAAACGTGCTCAGAACCTTTTCCATATAAATTGGGCTATGATGAAAGAAAATCCATGCAAATGTCTACTAATTCCTTTTGTAACCTAGTAGAAATATGGGAAAATCGATTGATGGGGGAATTGAATGTGTACCTTGTATTTCTTATATTACCTTTCTTAGGAATCTGCTTTGATTGTAGTTATCTATTTCAATAATAGCAGTAGAGAGAGATGATTTCTAAAACTTGTGTTGTGGTAAAAACAAAGCAAATCTCTACTTATTTTCATGAGGATTTGGTCATTAAATACTATACTGTTTATCAAGGGTAGTGATGACATGAGCTTTTTGAGAAAAAATTAAAATAAAGCATCATTCACTTGATGTAAGATTCATAGTTAATTCATTTAAGTGTCCTCTAATGCATGTCTCACTGGGTACTAGAAATGTGCCCACCTTATATAGAAAACTTTGCTTACAGGTTATGGGGTTAGAAATGATGAGTCAGGTCTCAGAGCTTTTTAAATTTAAAGTTTGTTGGTACTGAGACAGTAACACATAAGTTTGGTTGGCTGAATTACAGAGTGAACGCAGGGAAACCTACTCAACCACGTTTAGGTAGGTCAGATAGTATCTGTTGCTTACCACCCCGGTCACTGCTTACCCCAAGTCTTCCCTATAGAATGATAACTAACTTTCCTCATTACTCAGTTCCACATTCAATTCTTCATAACTTTCTAATGTAATCCTATGATGACATACAATTTGTAGCAAGCACCTTGGATTGCTTTGCTTACTTTTCTTTTACTGGCACCAGCATGGTTTCTCTGAGCCCTTTCAACATAGTTTCTCTAAACCTGCTTCTGGACTGGATTATTTCCTATAATGCAAGAATACCACTAAAGATGCTTCACTGAAAATAGAGAATGGGCAAAACACTCAACAAATAATAATGGAAAGGTAGGTAATATTAAACAAATTTTGTGACAGGCTTTGCATGTTTATTGTAAAATAATAATTATTTTCCTTATTTTAATTTTATTAGACAAACTATTCCTTCAGCTTAGAATTTCCTATTGAAATAGGAAATATTTCTCTTTGGAGACCTGTTTAAAAGAAAATATTTTTGAAGTAGATAGATTACTCTCCAGTGATAAAAGCTACATGATTACCATTTAGATTTTCTCTGTTACTGATTTTTGAGCAGCAGAGCCTTACAGAAGAGTATTGTAACTAAGAGTATTGTGACTTAGTTAACTGGATGAATTTCCATAGGAATTTCAAGTGCTCTCAAATGAACTCATTTTATTTTAACTACAGTATGTAAAAACCTACTTTTCTTGGATATTTGTACTCACAGGACATTACTAGCAATGACCTGAATCCGTAATAAGACAACACATTTCCTTAAATATCTTCTCTTGAGCTAGACTAAAAACTTATCATCTTCCATGAATGCCAGTACTAACATAAATTTATTTCTCAAGCAGAATAATATAAACTTAGCCCAGTGGGTCGGGGGAAATTGATGTTCTGCCCTGCCATTAAGTAACAAAGAAAAAATTCCTAATCAGCATTAGAGTGTAGGCCTATGCAAAGTAAATAATATGAACCTCCAATCAGTAACAGGTAATATACAAGGTATTATCAAAGATGAATACATTTGGGACTGACAGGAAACTGAGAAAGCTGTAAGTATAGATTTATTTTATATCAATGTTTGTATTATAATATCTATATACCAAAGTATAGTGACAGAAAAATATATCACTCACAGAATGACATTTAGGGCAGATACCAACATATAACTCTAAGATTCACTTATTCTTAAATCAGAGACCTTCATATACCTATATCATTTAAGAGGAGGATGGATGTCACATAACAAAATCTGTGGGAAAAATGTTATATGAATTAAGGTTTTCTCAAATTGATTTTAAAATAGAACATACCATATTTTGCATAGGAAAACTTATTTACTTTCATTTTCTCCAGCAATTATTTGCCAAAGCTAATTTATACTTCCAAAATAAAGTGAAGAACTTCAAAGACTACCCACAGAATATTTATACAACACATGCTTTTTACAGGGTTTACATAAGAATGTGCTTGCAGTGGAAGTGGGTGGGGAAGCAGGGACAGTGAGGGAAAGAGTAGAATTTTATATGTGGTCTAAAAAGCACTTCCATTTCCCACTTTTCCCCCTCATAAATGAAGACAGGATGAACAGCTAAAATTACTAATTGGTTTACTGATCAGTTGTACTTTGTTCGATTGATTTGCAATTAATTCTGGTTTGTGGTGCACTGAAGAGGAAGGTTGGCGCCAACCTTTGAGGCAGCTGATACTTAATACCCTGCTGGAGACGGCAGGCCAGGGTATCAATATTCGGTCTGGAGACAGCTCCTAGACCCTCGTGTGAAGAATTGCTCTGCTCCCTCTTTCTAGGGAGGCTGAACTCATGTTATTTGTTTCAAGAAACAATAAAATGTAAGCTTTATAATTTTATGTTTAATCTTAAATAATTAAGAACGAAAACACCACATACAAACATAATTTGGGAGTATAAATCCTTTTGCTCATTGTCTTTCCTCTTATCTGTGTCCACATCGAGTCATACAGTCACGCATAGGCACACTCCCAATTGGCTAAAGAGAATCTGATGAACTGATTTCTACTAAGTAAAAAAGGATTAATAAAAACTTAAGTATTAACCTTCCTAGGTTAATTTTAAATGTCATTTCCATTTTAAATATCAGAGTCAGAGGGCTGAAGAAATAAAGCTCTAATATTGAAATTACCATTATTAGACAATCAATGGGTTAAAAGTGTGGAAGGCAAAAATACCATATTCTTCTTCATGACATTGTGCATTTGCTGACTCTGCTAATATTAGTCCCTCTCTATTGACCCCCTACTAAGAAAATAATGAGTTTGGTGCCTTCTGTTCTTTTTTTTTTTTAACTTATATAGATATTTATGAAGATTGATTATTTTATTGAAGTATAGTTGATTTACAATGTCCTGTTAGTTTCAGGTATACAGCAAAGTGATTCAGTTATACACATATATATATATATTTCAGATTCTTTTCCATTATATGTTATTACCAGATATTGATTATAGTCCCCTATGCAATACAGTAAATTCTTTTAATCTATTTTATATATAGCAGCATGTATCTGTTAATCCCATACTCCTCATTTATCCTCACCACCGCCCCCCGCATTCCTCCCGTAAGTTTATTTTCTACATCTGTGAGTCAGTTTCTGTTTTGTAAATAAATTCATTTGTATTACATTTTAGATTCCACATATAAGTAATATCATATAATATTCGTCTTTCTCTGTCTGACTAACTTTGCTTAGTATGATAATCTCTAGGTCCGTCCATGTTGCTGCAAATGGCAATATTTCATTATTTTTTTATGTCATGCCTTTGGTTCTGCTTTTTTTTGTTTTTGTTTTTTTTTTTTTTTTGCGGTACGCGGGCCTCTCACTGTTGTGGCCTCTCTCGTTGCGGAGCACAGGCTCTGGACGCACAGGCCCAGCGGCCATGGCTCACGGGCCCAGCCGCTCCGCGGCATGTGGGATCTTCCCGGACCGGGGCACGAACCCGTGTCCCCTGCATCGGCAGGCGGACTCTCAACCACTGCGCCCCCAGGGAAGCCCATGCCTTCGGTTCTTAAGTGATATTTTTTCTGTCCATGTCCAATCTTTTATAAGACTTTTAACAGGGTTATTTGTTTACTGTATTGTTTTATAATCAGGAATATATTAATATCAATATTATTAAACTATATGATCTTGTTTAATAAGAATTGAAATCATAATTAATGCATATTTTTCTGGTCCTAAAATCTAAAATCCTCTTATACAGATACAAAATGTGAAGTTTCACAAAAAAAATTTTAAACATTACTTGTATATTTTCATAATGGTAAAATATCTCTCACATTAACTGCTGACTCTCTGAAACATGTGCACACATTTTTCTTCCACTTATACCTGAATAACCACTGAGTCAACTAGGATTGCATTGGGGCGCACTTAACAGGAACCTAACTAAGTGGCTTAATACATGTCTGCTTGTTGGTTTATTTTTCTTACCCGACATGGAGCCTACAGTTAGGCAAGCCATGGCTGATACTGCTAATTAAGAACTAGGCTCTTCTCTTCCTACTTTGCATCCTTAGGGCATGACTAATTTTCATGGTTGATAATCATCTGTTCCACTTTTCAAGTAGGAGGATGGATAAAGAAAAGAAGGCGAAAAGCAAAACAGCCTTGGCTGGCCCATCCAGTAACTTGAGCTCATTGGTTAGGAGTGCATCACATGGACATACCTAATTACAAGGAATTCTTAAAAGTAAATAGGTTGAATGACACACTGCCATCTTAAAACAAAGATGGAGTTCTCTTAAAAAAATGAGAATTGATATTACTTATTTAATATCTGTATTTAAGGCTCCAAGATTTTATATTCTTTCTTTTGTTTGTTTACCTTACTCTATTTGAAGTTACGTATTTAATGTTTATTTCTATCTTTTCCTAGTAAGATAAAAGCTCCAAAAGAGTGGAGACTTTGTTTTCTTTTAGCTCATTTTATTTTTAGGGCCTAGACCAGTTCTTGAAATATAGTAGTCATTTAATATATATTTGTGGAATGAATGAGTGAATAAATTTATTCATTCATCAATTCAGTACAAATATATTAAACATCTACTTTGCATCCCAATGCTAACCAGCATGCTAAGTATTAAAAATACAAACTCAAATAATGTCAGTTTCATAACATCAAAGTGCTTAAAGTTTGTGAAGAAGTCAGTCATGGAAACAGGTGAAATGATATGTGATAAAGGCCACCATCAAGGTTTGTACTGAGAAGTTTTCCTGGAGACAGGGCATCTAAATCCAGGTTCAAAACAAAAGGTTCTATGAGCTGGGGGAAGTATGGTGGGGATTAGATGGACAAGAGAGGGAGGAGATATGTTAATCCATAGGACAGAAGAATAGTATATGAAGTCAGGAGCTCCTGGTACAGTCAGGAAACCCTAAGTAGGCTAATATAACCAGACAAGAGTTTGTGTGTGTTGGGCATGGGGGAGAGGGTGGTGGGGGTGTGTTGACTGTGTGAAGAAGGTCAAAGTTGGAAAACAAAGGCCAGGTTATAAAAGGCTTATTAGTTAAGCTAAGGAGTTTGATCTTGAAGGCAAATAGAAAGTTTGACACTGGTGTATGACATGATATGATTTTTAAAGGTACATAAGGTAAATTAGAGGTAAGGAAAAAGTCGAGAGCAAAAAGACAGTTTAAAATGAGTTGGATGAGGGAATAAGGGAGATGGATTCCTTAAGAAGAGAGAAATTACATGACATGGCAGCAGTTTAGGTGGTGGGTTAATGGAACAAAGGGAAGGAAGAGTCATGGATGACATGATTTCTGAACTGGTTACACAGAAATACAGAAGGTTTACACCTTAGTGGGGGACAAAGGGGAGAGTTCGGTTTTACAAGTGTTCAATTGCATTTTCATTTCTTAATAATGTTTCTTTACCCTTTGTTTTCCTCTCTCATGGTAATTAATTGAAAATAATTTAAATTCTTCAGTTTGTAACACCCACTGAATACACTATTAGCAACATTAGAATCTTTTCTTACCTTTTCAAGTTAGACTTCACAGGGTTTTCTGTATATAGTTCCTTATAGAAAAAAAAAATGCCTAAATTAACTTGAAGCAACTTGTGGAATTAATTTTAAGTATGACATAACTTCTTTTTTTCCCCACATATTACTTCAGAAAATTTATCCTGCTATAAAGCAAGTTTCAATGAGTAAACAAAGAATGTATTCAGCTTACTCCGTTGTAAGTTTCACTTGGCAATGAGAACAGTCCCATCTCACCTGGAATATATTTTACAAAAGAGGTACCTATTTGCATTACTATAGTTTTAATTTCAGCACAGATGAGTTCTGATTTCCAACAATCCTAATCTTGAATCTTGTTCTTGTGTAATTTATTAACACCTGATAATGGAGGCCCTGTTTATAAATGGACATTTGTTTCTTTTCAGTAAGAATGTGACGGCATGCCACAGATGTATAACCAAAAGAACAAAATAGGGCAAATAATAAGTTGTTCAGACTCCGTAGAACTAATAACTTAGGTGCATGATTTGAAATATTGAAGAACAGTGATCAGAAAATGAATCTCAGACTACATATTACTCTGGAGTGCCCTTTTCACTCTATTGTGATCTTGCTTCTGGTGTTGAATGAGTTTCCAGCTCCATTTATAATCAGCTACATTAGGGACACTATAGTTACCACAGAGCATCCCCATGAGAATGGTGAGAGGGTTTCTTGACTCCAGTGTAAGAAAGTTATCTGTCACTTTATCTGATTGAGTGCTTTTAACTGATGCCAAGCCTGCTTATATAAAGGCATCCATACTTTCTCAGAGAAGCTTGTGTGGTTAGCAAGGATGTGAGGCAAGATGGAGGGGGGGAGGAGAATGCCTTTGCTGAATGAATAAATTGATCCATGTGACTTTTTTAATCCGATCTATTCATTGTGATATTTAGTCGTACAGCTTCTCAACTGGGAGAACATGAATCCTTATGGGACAATTTCATGACTTATGTCATAATTTAGCCAGCGTGTCACATTATTTATGTGTTATAAATCAAGAACCCTGATGTTGAGTCTAAGAAATCTATAGATCTAGTGCTTGATAAAGAGAAAGCTACATGTTCTAGTATTCAAACTATCAAATCAATCACTTACTACTAATTGAGCACTAGTCCAAGGACAGTAGTTGGTAGAGAGGATGTTAATAAGGCATAAGATGCAATTCTTAAGTTCACAGATAAATAATTATCATACCACGTGACATTGGTGATGAATCTACAGGGTAAGAAAATGGAGAAAACCACCATGAGGAGAAAGAGAGAGAAGCACAGAAATACAGGAGTTGAATTAAATTGTGAGAGACAGTGGAGAGGGTGGGAAAATAAATCATTATTTCTTTTTTGTTTGTTTTTTATATCACATCCTTTTTAAAAGTACATTCTCAAAAGATAGATGTGGTGCTTTAAGACAGCATCTTCTGCATGAACCACACCGCAGATCTGTGGTTCCCTACAACAGGAATAACAAATAAAAGTTGTGCTTATTAAAAACCATTTGAAGGGAAGAGGAAAAGTTTGAGTGGAAAAGAGTTCAAAAGATGCATTCTCCAAAAGCAAGCTTATGAGAAATGTGCTGTTTGGGTCTAAAGTAATTGTCAAGGTGCAACCATACCCCAAGGGACGAGTAACTTCATCACAGGTCAAGAAGCAGGTAAAGAAGACATGGGCAAGTCTTATAGACAGGGAAAAGGAGTAAATTTTATGTATGATTTGGAAAGAAGGAGTAGGAAGAATATTGCAAACAGAACAGAGGATAGGAAATTGATGAGGCTGTTAATAAATCAAACGTTATGACAGGGCCAGGTTTCAAATGCTATACAATAGAATGGGCATTATGATTGATAAGATGCTGGGATGCTACCATGTAGATGGTAAACAGTGAGTGCCCCAGACCCTCCAAGTGTCTATGCCATTCTAGTCCCTTCCATGAAACTCTCAAGAGTTTTCCCAAATCCTCAATTAAGTGCTTAAACCTGGAGGAGCAGGGTCTTTAGAACTCTGTCCCAGATCTAAGGTCACCTTCCATTCTGATTGCAGCACTAGTGCTAGTGGCTTACTATTATTCCAGCATTGGGACATCAAAAAAATACTTAAAAAATGTATTTTAGTGTTTTTCTATACCAAAATGAGGATAATGCCTTAGGAAATTTAGAAATGGGACACAAATTTATAGACTTGTACAGTTATAATGGTGCAGATGTATTGTTCTTAACAGAAATTAATTTGAAATAGGGCTCTATAGCAGAAGCACCACAATCACGTAGAAAACAGAAAATTTTCGTCAGTATCTATAAGCACTCTGTGTCTATCATTGGGCTGAGTTTTGGGAGTAATGGGAATGATATAAAATGTGTGTAGAAAAATTTAGAAATCTTACAGCTGCAAGGGGTTTTATTTTTCTCATTTTCATAATAGTTAAGCATACCGGGTAACAGGTACTAACAGGAAAATGACTATTGGATATTTTCTTTGTATTGTTTTCATGCAGCATTTTTCATATGGGTAACAAAGTGTACGTATTTGACAGTAATGGAATTTAACTTTTTCTTTCCAAATTCTGAAAGATTGTATTTCATCTCTTATACATGTTACAGCTACCAAAACATCAGGCCATACTTCTATCATTTCTTCCCCTAAGATCTTAACATATTTTACTTTAATTTTTGTTTTTACAATCTTCCTCCAGGAAATATTTATCCATTTAACTTTTTGCTCTCCAATCCTCTTTTCTCAAAGTTATTTTAATCCATTTTCCACATAGCCAACAGTTGGGTTTAATGTGGTGGTTGTTATTATCATTATTTTATATTACATTCTGCTTAAAAACCCTCTGTGGTTTTTCATTGTCTTTAGGATAAAAACAGTTTTCCACAATCTATCCTGTCTAGTTACCTTTCCAATTTTTCCTTGTGCATCTTACTCTCCTATATGTCTTCAGCCTTCCACCCTTCCACAGACACACATTCTGCTTCAGCCAACTTCTTTTACTTTTTGAAAGTGTCACATGATCCTTAAACTTTAAGACTTTATACCAGACATTCCTTCTGTCCGAAATCCTTTTATCCCCTCTAGTCTTCCACACTCAGACAACTCTTACTGATTCTGCAGATCTCAACCATTTCATCTTGAATTGTCTTCCCTATGCATGTGTAGACTATGTAACACTGATCGCCATGTCTTGAACGTCGTAGATGCTTGGCAAATATTAGTTACATAAATACATAAAGAACACCCCTCAACTTCCTATCCTCTTTTTAAATCAGTTTGGAACATGACTTTACTGAATTTTTTTTTTTCCTGTACTTGAAGAGGAGATGTCCTTTTTGCCATCCAAGGCTAATTCCTCCACAGGAACTCTCATCACCATTTCCTAAAACCCCTTACACAAAACCATCTTTCATCACTTATCCCTTCCTACTTAGATATTGTCAAATTTTCCCTATTTTCATTGAATAGGTTTTTGGCATCTTAAATGTAAGTATAAAAATAAGGATACTTATTACTTACATATAAAAGGAGACATTATAGATTTCCTAAGAGTAAATTAAAACAAAATAAATCTCACCATCCATATTTTCTTTATATTTCTATAATTCTCTGGTTGATGCCAAGCATGCTACATTACAGGACCAAAGTAAGCTACTCAAATTGCATTGTTTATTGATTGAATCCATTTGAAACATACAGCAGGAAGTAAGGGAAAAGAGATGAAGTAGGTTTACACACTTCAAAAAGGGTATAGTGGGATGGACTAACCACACTACCCAAATCCTATGGTATTTAATGTTCATATGGAAAGTAGGTGAAACTAAGTACAGAAGCAAGTAGCTTGTGAGACATTTTAGACAAGATAAAATAAGTAAAGTATATGTGTGATCATAGATAGGAAGGGATAGAAGGACCAAATAAATGATAAATGTTCATATACTCATCACTTCCCCATTGACAATGTGGATATCAGGACCAGAGTTGTAGGCATGCAAAGGCACTCAGCACATGAAACTTTCTTGGAGCCAAACACACTTGCTCTGTTAGAGAGATGCATGGCTTACAGGACAGCACCCACTTCTGCACTACCACTCCTCATGCTGCTTCTGCCTGGGATATCTGTCTTGCTTCCATCTCTGTTTGAGAGATCCTCACCACGTTTCAACTTCCTGGTCAAGCCGTCTGCCTCTAAGAACGCTTGATCTCCGCTTTTGAAATTCTAGGTGCTATTGTAGCAGAAGAATATCCTCTACGTTGCTAAATAGAAAATATTTTAATGTAGAAAATGTCCTTATCATATGTTATACATAATTATATATCTGTAACATGTGTATCTGTAATACATATATGTAATAATATGTTTGCAGATAGTTTGAATTATTGTTGAATTTGTGTTCTGTGGACCACCTGTCAAATGCTGCGCCTTGTCAAAGATATGTATTTTTCCAGGACATCGCTAGTAAATATTAATGTTTGGATTTTAGAGAAAGCGATACATAGTTTTATTTCTAGTAGTGTAAATCTAGTAGTGATGCCTGCTAATTAAATTTTGTGTGCATATTTCCTCATTTATAAATATGTATCTATATATTATAAATAATTGGATTAATTATAAAAATATGCGGTTATTTTTTATGTTCTTTGCTCTAAAGAGCTAGAATAGTTATTTTAACTTCGATTAAGGCTAGAATGAATATTTATTAAAAAGGGAATCCTAGTAAAGAGGGGAATCAAGGGTACTTTCGATATTTAAACATTCAGTAAAAATTGTTAAAGTGAAAGATTATTACCAGTATATTCTCTTTAAAAAAATCATGCAAGTATTTCATGTTTTTTTTATTAGAGAGAACTATTACTTCAATAAAAAATTGTGAGTTTTAGAAATAGTACTTAGTGATTCAAAACATAGAAAGTTAATTGCATGGTTAAATATATGTACCCAGGACCCTCTGAAAAGTTATGGTCCTAAGACCCATATAACATGTTCCTATTTTCCTAGTACTTGCTTATCTGCTTTTTATCAACAGGAGTTTTACAAGGTCCTTATTTTCGCAGGCAATTTAATAGTGAGTTGTTGTAAAGAAATCTCAGCTAGGCACTTTGATTTCCCAACATTCTAGGTTACATTCTCATTCTTGTTTTTTACTAAGGTTTTTGCTTTCAAATAATTAATCAGAATTTTATTTTTTAAGGGCTTCTTGAGTTCCTTAAATCAATCACCTTTTCTCTACTTATGGCTTCCATATGATTGCTTCGATCATTTTAGGTAAAGAAATGGAACAATTTTAGAAAAATTATTATATATACTTCAGTTCTGAATCTGTTGCTTTCACATATTACTACTTATTCAATTTTTGTTCAGAATTCTTTACACACATGTGTTCTATGTGTTGTGTGCCAATTGCAAAATGTATGAAATTATTTTCTAAACTTTTCTTTTCCTTAACAACAAATAGATTATTTTAAATTTAAATTTGATTAACATTGGGTTATTTTCTAATGAAACAATAATAATAAATTATAACAAAGGGAGAATCAAAGGCCAGAAAGTGTTCTTGCCTTCCATATTCAAAGATTCAGTAAATATTTGTTAAAGTGAAAGATCATTAAAAGAAAATATCTTTCTATTCAATTTCCCATAAAGGTAGGGGGTGGGCAGTGGGATTAGTAGTCTAGGGTTTCTTGAATTTAATTGCCTGAGAGACTTAATATGCTACTTAGTAACTTCTTTTACCTGAAACAAATACCTTCTCTGTTTCTCTCTATATAGAGATGTAGAGCTGAGCTCACCAACTGTCTGTCTTTTGTATTCCTCACTCATTCTTTTACATGTTTATCGTGTTGAGAACACAAAAATAATTCATGAACCTCAGTTTTTGAAAAGTTGTTTTTTACCTCAACAAAACCATCATTCTTCTGAATCCATATTGCCCCCCTTCTCCTTTACCTGTTTCCACATATATACATATATATATACATATATATTAGATTTCTCCCTGAGGTCTTTCCCTTGTACCTCTTTTCTTTTGTCTTTATTCTGAGGTGTAATCAACTCAAATGTCTTTAACTGTCAACTGTGCAAATGACTCCCAAATCTCCATCTTTTACAGTGAAACTTCTCCAAATCTTACATTTTCTTACTTTTAATTTTTTTTCTCATTTTTCTCCATAAGTACTGTTTCTTTACCTACCCTATTTTACATAAAATTCTTGAGGTACAGCCTTTATTTTCATCCACATTTTGTAGATAGTTTCTTTGTCTTTTTAATCTTTTATTATTGCAAAGCTGCTCTAGTTTTATTTCCCAGCCACTAGTGCTCATTAGAATTTCTTGTCTTTATCTTTGTAATTAATAAGTAGGTATCTTTTTTCATTAATTTACTTAGAACACAGTGAACCCATGAGGAGTTTAATTTGAATTGTTATTATAAACAAACTATATTATTCAAAATTTGTATAACTAATTCATGCTGCAATTTAGAATTCTAATTTTTAAAATTCAGGCCCAAATGTTTAGATATCAAGCTTCCTGACTTGAATTTAAAGATAAAAATATGTTAAATAATACCCATTGATTAATTAAAAACTAATTCAGAAGAAACAGGGACCATAAATTTTAACCTAGAAATTTTACAGGCTCTTGTTTCAAAGGAAAAGTATAATTCTTAATTTTGAACAGTGTACAGTTCTGTGAGGTTTGGCAAACACAGCCAAGATTTAAATGGCTCCATCATCCCTCCAAATGTCCTCCTAACCTTTTGTAGTCTCCTCCTGCCAACCCTAGGCCCTGGCAACCACGATCTGTTTCTTGTCTCTATTGTATTGCCTTTTCCCAAACGTCATGTAAATGGAACCATCCGTTGTGTACTCTTTTGGGCCTGGATTCCTTCACTTAGCAAAATGGATTTGCAATTCATTCACGTTGTTGCATGTATCAATCATTTTGTTACTTCTTATTGCTGATTAGTATTCCATTATAGTGTCAGTATTCCATTACATGAGGGTATCAGTTTAACCATCACCAGCTGAAGGACATTTGAGTTGTTTCCAGGTTTTGACAATCATGAGTAAAGCTGCTCTAAACATTTGCATATAGATTTTTGTGTGAACACAAGTTTTCATTTCTCTTCAGTAAATATCTAGAATTGCTGGGTCATATGGTAAATATGTGTTTAAATTTAAAAGACAAGTCTGTTTTCTAAAGTGACTCTACAGTGTATGTTTCCACAGGGGATGCATTCATGTCCAATTATTTTAAATCCTTGCAGCTACATTGTGTTGTTAATTTCTTCGTCTTTTAAAAAAAATAAAAATTTTTAGTCATTCTGTTAGATGTGTAGTGGCATCTTGTACCCCTACAATGGTGGTACAAAATTGATTTAATTTGCATTTCCCTAAAGACAAATAATTATGAGTATCTTTTCATGTGCTTATTTGCCATCTGTCTATCTTTTTTGGTGAACTGTCTCCCCAAAAGTTTTGTCCATTTCTTACTGGATTGCTTTCTTATTCTTGAATTTATGCATGTATGTATGTATACATACACAAATATAGACATATTGATATATATTTTTTCCTGGGTACATATCCTTTGTCTCATGGATTTTTCAAATATTTTCTCCTAGCCTAAGAATTATCCTTTTTTTTTTTTTTTTGCACTGCTCCAGGTGCACTTAGAGCACTTCTGCCCCTGATTTATAGTAAAACTTGCCTTTTTCTTAAAAGACTATTTTTTAGAGTACTTTTAGGTTTACCACACAATTGAGAGGAAGATACAGAAATTTCCTATATACCTTCTGTCTCCATGCCTGCATAGCCTCCCCCATTATCACTCACCAGAATGGTACATTTTTTACTGAGGATGATCCTACATTGACATATCCTAATCACCCAGAGTCTGTAGTTTACCTTAGCGTTCACTCTTGGTTGTTCTGTAAGCCTCCAGGACCTGTGGTTTGGTGTCTGACGTTAGCTTATGGGAATTCTCAATCATTATAGTTTCAAATATTTCTTCTGTTTCTCTCTCTTTTACTTCTTCTGATATTCTGATTACATGTATATTATCCTTTTTGTAGTTGTCCCACAGTCCTTGGATATTCTCTTCTGGTTTTTGCCAGTCTTTGTTCTCTTTGCTTTTTGGTTTTGAGGATTCTAGTGATATATCCTCTAGCTCAGGGATTCTTTCCTCAGCTGTGTCCAATCTACTTATATGTCCTTCAAAGTCATTCTTCATTTCCGTTACAGAGTTTCATCTCTAGCGTTTCTTGTTTTTGATTCTTTCTTCAGATTCATATCACTCTGCTTAGATTACCCATGTGATCTTGCATGCTGTCAATGTTATCCATTAGAGCCCTTAGCATATTAATCACAGTTTTTAAATTCTCTATCTGGTAATTCTAACATCCCTGCCTCCAGGTCTGCTTCTGATGCTTGCTCTGTCTCTTCAAGTTGTGCTTTTTGCCTTTTAAGCCTTGTAATTTTTGATTGATAGCCAGACATGCTATACCAGGAAAATGGAACTGCTGTAAGAGGCCTTTAGTAATGTGGTGGTGAGGCGTGAGGGGAGAGGGCAGATGTTTGATAGTCCTATGATTAGGTATCAGTCTTTTAGTGAGCCTGTGCCTCTGTACTGTGAGCTTCACAGGGTTTCCTTTTTTCTCCCCCCTTGGGTGGGACAGGATGGCTAGAGTGGGCTGGAGTGTGTTAACATATTTTCCTTCTCCCAAGGAGAAGGCTAGGCTCAGCTGGAGTTGGATAGTTCTCTTCCCCTTGGTTAGTTAACTAGTTTCACCTGAAGGTAGGCCTCGTTAAAAGGAATGGAATGGTCTGCAAATGGTTCCTTTTCAAAATGGTTCCTTTTCCCTCCCACCTGCCAGGAGGCTGAGGGGATTTCTCTTCCATATTTACTGTGGGAGTTCAGTTTACCACTCCTGGTGGCAAATCTCACAATACTGATGATGGAATCTTCCTGGAGTTTTTAATCTCTTGAGTTGTCTGCACTGAACCTTCAGCAATTTGTCAATTAAAGTTCAAGTTTTCCTACCCACCCGTGGTTCCCGTGGAGGTTTCTTTTCGTGAGTCTGCTCTGGTAAGCTAAGACTCCCTTTATCTGTCTGTGTCCAAACTTGGGAGTAGTGTTTTGCTCTGTGTCCTCCCCTATCTTATGGATGCAAGAAGAATTGTTGATTTCTTAATCTATTCAGCTTTTTACTTGTTATTAGGACAGCATGGTGACGTCCAAGCTCCTTTCATGTGGAACCAGTGAATTATTTTTTCATTCTCTTAACAATGTCTTTCACAGAGCAAACTATTTTAATTTTGACAAGTCCAATTTATCTTTTTTTCTCTGAAAGATTATATTTTTGGTGATGTAGCTAAGAACTCTTTGTTTAACCTAAGGTCAAAAAGGTTTTCTCTTGGGCTTCCCTGGTGGCGCAGTGGTTGAGAGTCCGCCTGCCGATGCAGGGGACGCAAGTTCGTACCCCGGTCTGGGAAGCTCCCATATGCCGCGGAGCGGCTAGGCCCGTGACCCATGGCCGCTGAGCCTGCGCGTCCGGAGCCTGTGCTCCGCAACGGGAGAGGCCACAACAGTGAGAGGCCCGCGTACTGCAAAAAAAAAAAAAAAAAAAGAAAAGATTTTTCTCTTCTTTTTTCTTACGCAAATTTTATATCTTTATATCTTTTGGTAGATCTTTAAATTATTTAGTGCTAATTTTTGTTAATAGGTGAGGTTTAGATTAAATTTTTTGTTTACAAAATGGATGACCAATTGTTGTCAGCAACATTATCTGAAAAAATCTCTTATTTTTCACTTAAATTTTATGCGTTTTGTCAAAAATCAATTGCCAGTATTTGTGTGGGTACATTATTGGATGTTCTATTCTGCTAAATTGATCTATGGGCCAACCTTGACAACAATACCACACCGTAGTCTGGAAATCAATTAGTGTGAGCCTTTCAACTTCATTCTTTTTTCACAGTTTTTTTTGGACAATTCTAGTTCCTTTCTTTCCATATAAGTTTTTGAATCAGCTTGTTAATCTCTCCAAAAAGTTCTGTTTGCGTTTTTATTGAGATTTCTTCAAATATATAGATCAATAGAGGAGAATTGTCATCTTAAGAATATTGTCTGCCAATCCATGAACGAGGTATATCTCTCCATTTATTTAGGCCTTGTTTGATTTCTTTCATCAATATTCTGTAGTTTTCAACCTAAAGTTAGTAAATATATTTTGTTGGATTTAATGCTATGTATTTTATTATTATCAGTGCTATTATAAATGGTACTTTAAATTTGAATTCCAATATTTTATTGTTAATATATTCAATTGATTTTAATGTACTGACCTTGAAACTTGTAACTTTTCTAAACTCACTTATTAGTTCTATGATAGTGTTTTTTAGATTGAGAGGTTTTTTTGTTGTTGTTTGTTTTTTATGTAGACAGTCGTCATTTGCGAAAGGATAGAATTTTATTTCTTCTTTTCTAATTTATATTCATTAAATTTCTTCTTTATGCCTTATTGAACTGATGTTAGGACCCTAGTACAATGGTGGATAAGAGTGGAAAGAGAGAACAATCTTACCTTTTCCCAATCTTAAGTGTAAAATGTTCAGGTTTTCATCATTAAAAGATTGTATAAAAAGATTGAATTAAAACTTTGTTCATTAAATGTGTGATAAATTGTGCAGTAAAATCATCTGGGCCTTAAGTTTTCTGTTGGAAGGTTTTTAACTATGAATTCAGTTTCTACAGTAGATATTGTCAACTGAAGGGACCCATGAACTATAAAGAGGCAAAATGCAATTTATTAATCTGGGGTCTTAGAACTGCAATTTATAAATCACAGATTCCAGAGGAACCCAGAATATTGTCCCAATAGAGGAAAATGGGTGAGGGCTTTTATGAGAAAACAGGGAAAGTTCATGCAGGGTTATACAAATTGTTTACCAAATATTTGGATTGGAGGGTAAATTTTTTCTGTACATATAATTGGGTTATAGAACACATCTCATTTGTCACTAGGGAAAGGTATATTTTCTTTGTCCTGAAAAAGTCCCATTCTCAGCATTATTTCCTTTTGGCAACTCACCAACTATTCAGCAGTTTTATTTCAGAGTCTTTAGCAAAGGTTCAGCTCAGGCAGTAAACATAGAGGTCCTTAGGTCACGTCTCATTCATTCCTGACATAGCTCCTTTCACAATATAATACTATTCAGATTATCTGTTCCTTCTTGAGTAACTTCGGTAGTTTGTGTCTTTCAAGGTATTGATCTGTTTCATCCATGTTTTCAGATTTATCTGAATACATACTATTCCCTTATTATTCTTTTAATATCTGTTGGGTTTTGAATGATGCATCTTCTCTTGTTCCTAATATTGATAATTTGAGTTTTTTCTTTTTCTTTTTTTCTTGGTCAGTCTGGGTAGAAGTTCACCAATTTTATTGATTTTTTTCAAGGAACTAATTTTTGTTTCTATTAATTTTCTTATTTTAATTTCATTGAGTTCTGTACTTATTATTTTCTCCTATTTGTTTTGTATTTATTTAGAAGTCCATTTTCAAATATTAGAATATTTTAAGAATATATTTTTGTTATCGATTTTTAAAATTTTAATTTGATTTTATATGGACAGAGTATAACCTTTGTATGATTTGTATTTTCTTTAAGTTAACAAGGTTGATTTTATGGTACAAAATATGATCTGTCTTAATTAATGTTCCATGTGCACTTGTTAAGAATGTGTATAAGAAGAGCTGTCGTTGTAAGAAGTTTATATATGTAAGTTAGATGAATTTGATAGAGAGTGCTTTTCTGGTCTTCAATATTTTAACTTTCATTTTCTGCCAATTAGTTCTATCTAGTGCTGAGAGAGGAATGTTGAGGTCTCCAACTGTAGTTGTGGATTTGTCTATTTCTCTTCCAGTTTTGCTTTATGTATTATGAAACCCTGTTGTGGGTGCATACATATTTAGGATTTCTCTGTTTTCTTTGAGAATTGAGTCCATTATCATTATGTCATAGCTCCCTTTAACTGTGGTAGCATTTCTTATTCCAAGTCTTTTTTTGTCTAATATTAATATAGCTACTCCAGCTTTTAAAAAATTTGTTTTCATGTTATATCATTTCCCATCCTTTAACTGTAATGTAAAATTACATTACAAAAACTGTATATGTAAAATGTGTTTATTGTTGACAACAGTCAGATCTTGCATTTTAATCTAATCTTACAATTTCTCTTTTAATTTGTGTGACTGTTAAAATGACTGGTATAAATTTTACCATCATGGTACCTGTTTCTGCTTATGCAGTTGCTTTTTTTTGGGTGGGAGGGGAGCTATTTTCTTTCTTTTCCCCTCCCTTCCTTTGGCTTGATTAAGCATTTATTTATGATTTATGTTTTTCTACTTTTTTATTATTTATACATTTTTAACTATTCTAGGAATTTCCTAAGTTTTACAACATACAACTTAATTTAATTAGAGTCTGCCTTTAAATAATATTACATTGCTTCACATGTTGTGTAAGGACCTTAAATACATATATTTTTAAAATTTCCACCTCCCAACCTCTGGGCTATTTTTGTCACACATATTACTTTTACATATTCTATAAACACAGAATACATTGCTACTATTTTTGCTTTAGATAGTGTGATGGTTAATTCTGTGTCAACTTTGAGAGTGTTTTTGTATGAGATTAACATTTAAATTGGTGAACTTTGGGTAACACAGACTGCCCTCCATAATGTGGGTAGACCCCATCCAGCTGAAGGGCTGAATAGAAAAAATGACTGGCCTTCCTGAGAATGGAAAAAAAATTCTCTGGCAGATTACTTTTGGACTAGAGCTGCACCACTGGCTTTCGTGGGTCTTGAGCCTACTGGCCCATCCTGCAGATTTTGGACTTCCCAGCCGCTATAATCACATGAGCCAATTCTTTACAGTAAATCTCTGTCTCTCTCTGTACCTGTATCTCTTTCTGTATCTCTCTGTCTCTGTCTCTCTCCCTCTCCACCCCCCTCTCTTCATATGTATACCTGGAGACCTCTAACTAATACAGGTAGTTACGTTTCAGAGTAATTAAAGGAAGAAATTTATTTATTTATTTATTTATTTTACCTTTGTTTATTTTGTTTTACCTTCCATGTTCAGTAAACTTCATTTCTTCGTACAAATTCAAGTTTCAGTCTGGTATAATTTTCTTCAACCTGATAAACTTCCTTAATATTTCCTTTAGTGCTGGTCTTCTAGCAATAATTTCTCTCTTTGTTTCTCTGAAAGAGTCTTTATTTTAAATGCATTTGTGAAGTATATTTGTGGGAACTGAATTTTTTCTTTTTAGCACTTTTAAATATCGCTCCATTGTCTTCACATGTGTGGATTCTGATAAGTGTAATGTAATTTATGTCATTCTTATTTCTCCATTGGTAATGTATCATTTTTCTTTTTTTTCAAGGAGTTCTTCATTTTTCTCTGGCTTTGGTAATATATACATGTGTGTGTGTTTTAAATTTATCTTGCTCAGTGTCTCTGAGCTCTTGGATCTTTGGTTTGTTATTGTAAAGTGTGGAAAATTATTGGCAATTATTTCTTCAAATATTTTTTCTTCCCATTCTGGAATTCTGATTTTATGTAAGTTATCTCATTTGATATTGGCTCAAAGTTCTTAAATCCTTTAGTCTTTTATTCTATTATTGTCATCATTATTATTATTAATTTATTTTATCTTTAGTTTGGGTCACCTCTTTTGACTTATCTTCAAGTTAGGTCTTTTATTCTTTCCTTAGCTAAGTTGCGTGTACTTTCTTTAACTGAATCTATGAGCCTGTTGAAGGCATTCTTCTTTTCTATTACATGCTTTTGTTTTCTGTTTCTAGCATTTCCATTTAATTCTTATAGTTTCCATCTCTGCTGAAATTATCCATCTGATTTTTCATTTTGCCCACCTTTTCTATTAGAACCTTTAACACATTGATTATATTTATTAAAAAAATTTCTCTCAGTTGCAACATATGTGTTATATCTGAGTTTTTCTTTATTAACCTCTTGGCAGTGAGTTGTTTTTTTCCTTTTTTTTTTCTCTACTTCATAATTTTTTGTTGTGGTTGAGTGCTATATATTTTGTGTAGAATAATAGAGGCTGAAATAAATAGTTGTAATGTCTGGAAATGGGAGCAGCATTCTTTTTGTTATTCCTTTAGTATCAGGGTTTAATTTAATCGAATGAGGAGATGAAGTGGATTTGAGGTTTGTCATTGCTATGGTTACCCTCAGTGAAAACAGGGTTCAAAATTTTCTAATGATACTGTGTTTACGTTGAGGGCTTGTATGCCAAGGAGATTTTCTCAATGCTTGCTCCATCCTCAGCTTTTATTCTTTTCTTTGTTTTAAAGCTCAGAGATTGTCTCTTTCCATGTTCTTATGTGTCTCTCAACAGCATTACCCTCTTAATTGTTACTCAATGCTTATTTGCCTGGTAGCAGGAGTTATTCTCTGTTGTTCTGGTTAAACTTCAGTCTTAGGCAGTCACTGTTTCCAAGAAGGAGAGAAATCAGAGAGACTAAGAATGTTAAACACACTTGACCCACCGTTGGTAGCTTCAAAGATGGAGAAAGGGACCCCTTGATTTTAATGCCCTTTTTATTGCCTAATTCACCTGCATGTTATCTCTGGGCTGGATGTGGATAAACTCTACATGAACTTCCTTGACATTAGATTGACCCTCTTTTAATCCATTGTTCACATTGTCAAATTTATTTTTTAAAGCACTGATAAGACTTTGGCACATCCATGCTTAAAAGCATTTCATGGTTTTTTAGTGCAATGATTCATGCATTTATTCTTTCATTCATTTGTAAAAATCGAAAATGTTTTTTGAGAATTTACTATATACCAGTTATTACCCTAAGTGATCAATCTGTACCAATTCACATAATAGTCATAACCACTTTATGAGGAAGATAGAGTTATTATTTTTTTTAAGTGAGAAAGGTAAAATTTCCAAAAGATAGATTTTAAAAGCCAGATATAAAATTCTGGAAGCCTAATTTTTAGAACTCATGAACTTAACCACCATATTATTCATTCAACAAATATCCTCTGGCTGCTAACTAAATGCTAGTTATGCATTATGCTACATGCCAGGTCTACTTGAAAAAAGAAGATAGAAAGAGAGTCTTACAGAAACAAAATTATACAACAAGAGGACTGTGGCAAAGGAAATGGAAAAACAAAAGATTAAAATGAGAGAAATATTATGAAAGAAGTTTACCAAGAGTTATTAATTTTGAAGAAAAATAAGTATAAATATTAAATAATAATTCTGAGATTTCAAAGATGCAGACCAGTAAAATGATGGTATCATAAACATAGATGAGGAAATAAAAAATGATCAAGTGAAATAGTGCTATATTAAGCCATTGAAGCTATCCATTTCTTCTTGAGTGAACTTTGGTAGTTTGTGTCTTTGAAGGATTTTTTTCATTTTATCTAAGTTGTCTAATTTATTGGCATAAAGTTCATTATTTTCAATATTAGTAGAATCAGTAGTGATAGTACCTGTCACATTCCCAGGTCAGGGATCAATGACATTCATTGACAAATATTCAGTGTCTTAAAAAAAAATTGTTTTCCATTTATTTTGTTTATTTATTGGCTGTTTTCGGCAGGAGGTAAAGTCAATTTCTTTTCATCTTTCTTGGTAGAGAGCAGAGATACATACCATAAATTGGATTTGGAAAATGTCAAGAAATTTGCATTAAAATAATTTAGTCATTAGAGAGAAGGAAATAGAATTCAAGAAAAATTCTGGATTAATATGTAATCATTGTATCTATAAATGGATGAACTGTTTAATGAAAGAGTATATAGGTGTAGAAAATAAAGTGAAGAACTCAGGAGTAGTCTTTGGAGATAAAGATTTAGAATGGAAATATTCTTTAGGGATGTCTAAATCAGTGATTTTGAGGGAAAAGCATGCCCCACTCCCATCTCATCTCCCAAGGAAGTATGGTAAAATCTCTTTGGGTGAGAAGAATTTTGTTTGAAAACATAAAGTAGGATCTATCTAACCTCCTTGTTTTACAAATAAGAAACCTAAGGTTAAAATTTTTTTTTTAAATCACGAATTGTGAGTTTGGGATTAACAGGTACAAACTACTATACATAAAATTGATCAACAACAATGCCATACTCCATAGCACAGGAAACTATATTCAATATCTTGTAATAAACTATAATGGAAAAGACTCTGAAAAAGAATATATATATACACATAAATATGCATGTATAAAACTGAATCACTTTGCAGAAACTAACACAACATTGCAAATCAACTATACTTCAATTAAAAAATTAAAATTAAAAAAATCACATGACATCACAAACATGAAGTTACTTGGCAGCAGAAATATTTGAAGCACAAAAATTATATTGAAGCAAGTATTTGCTTGATGCTGAATCCCCATTTTGGTTGATTGGGGTTGAAATATGTGGATCTACAAATTCTTTTATTCCTCCAAGTATCTGTACCTTTTGAAATGTTATTTTGTAGCTCCTGACCTCAAGATGTGAAATTTATCATTTACTCTTTTATATCTGGTCTGGTTGTGTGAATTGTGTTGGCAAACTTGTGTCAGAAGTGATGATATGCTAGTTCTGAGCTTAGCTTTCAAGAGGCATTACATTCTTCCACTCACTCTTTCTCTTCCTCTCTGCACCCTTCTCCAGAATGAGAATAAATTCAGGCTAACCTCCTGAAGGGTGGGAGAACGCATGCAATACAGACAAGTTGTCCCAGCTGAGGTTATTCTGAACAAGCTTGTCAAAACTTACCTGTCAACTGACCCCAGAATCATAAGCAAACCCAGCCAAGATCAGCTGAGTCTGATTCTTATCAGAACTGCCTAAAAATCAGCAGAATTGTATGATAAAAAAACATTTACTGGTTTAAGCCATGCAGTTTTGGAGTGGTTTGTTATACAGCAATTGCTAACTGATACATCCATTTAGCGTTCTACCAAAAAAAATAATAATTATAGTTTTGTTCCTCTCTCTTGACTAACAAAGAGTTTCACATTATTTTCCTCTTTAGCATAGTAAGAAAAATCGAGTTCATTGTTTAAAGATTTTCTGATTTAATCATGTATGTTGGCAGTTTTACATGTTATGAGGAAGATAACATGCATGTTTTGATCCATGCTCATAGTTTTGCATCTCCAACATTAACAATACACTTCCAAAGCAGATTGAAAAAAAAACAGATTAAACTTATTTCTTTCCTTTAATTCAGATATGAATTAAAGGAGTATGAATATGATGAATTTCTTTCCTTTAATTCAGATATGAATTTCTAGGAGTAACTCAACTTTTCTTAAAAGTCAGCTAGAAGTTTTGGGCAGAAAAAATGTTATCTCCTAAACCATAGCCCATTGTGAATTAATCTGTCACACTAACCTGTCATAGATTTGAAAATGTTAGTGCTATCCAGAGAGATTTGGCAACCTCTACTACATTTAATTGCAGAGTTTTTCTGTATATATGATAAGGCTTTTGTATCAGTTCTGCATCATAGAGTTATTTTCTTGAAGACATTTGGAACAAGAATTTAAGATTTAAGTTCAATCAATTCTAGAACTACCAATAAAAATATCTCAACTGAGATGACAAGCAGGTACCTTCTAAGCATTTCTAAATTTACACAAAAACAAGCAATGACAACTATATCATAACCTAATCCATTGCCTGACAGATGACACATTTCTCTGGCGTAAATCATAAGAAGAATTCCCATCTTAGAGAAGATAGAATGTGATAAAAGTATATGATAGAATTGAAGGAAATTAGTACCTACCATTTGTTGAAGGCATTCTGTATGCAAGATCTTTCTAGTTCCAAGCATTTTTATGTGGGCTTTATGTGTATCATGCCATTTAATCGTTACAAAATACCCTATGAGGAATATAGAATTATACCCCTTTTCGTATGATGACACTAAAATTACCAACCAGGAAACAAAGTCTGTGATCCCATAATCCATCAGTGGTGAGGCATGAGGCCTTGAGAAAGATGATGCTCACTCCCAGGACATCTTACCTGACCACAAAAGCTCAGCACTGTGACTCTCAAATGGGTTTGGGCACCCTGTCTCTATGATCATGAAATCACACCTATATAAATATATCACTGTTTTTCACATTGTATTATAATTATCTATTTTTGTGTTTATCAAAAACCCAAGAGTCTGAGCTTCTTGAAAGCAAGAACTATATTTATTTAACTCTGTTGACTGATGAATCAGAACAGAGAATTCTAGCTGAGGATATATTTGACCTTTTTGTTTTAACTCTAGAGAGGCCCAGCACTAGGGAATATCAGGTTTACCAAAGGGTAGATATAATATGTGGGTGGAAAAAATAGAGGATATTTTACAAGTCCATATATGGAAGAGTAGACTGGCTTGTACCTTCCAGTAGAACAGGAGCAGCTGAGGACTCTCCCCTAGGCTCAAAATGCAAGTATTCTTACCTAAACAAAGTGAATGAGACATCTGGAGGAGAGCTAGGCAGCTAGCATAGGTGACAGACCCCTAGAGTCAAGACCTTTGCATTCTGGCATTTAGAGCACCCCTATATGATGTTGGCTCCCAGATAACCATCATAGCCTCTCACTTAAAGTAAAGCCTATATATTAGCAAACCCACCTATGTTCACAGAGCTTTGCAAAACTTTATTTTGGGGTAAGTTTATTATTAAATATGAACGAATACCTATGGGTCACCAAAGATTTGAGAAAAGCCTACAATACAACATAGGCAAGAAAGATTAAGAGAAATAAACACATAACCCTAGGAGAAAAAAGAAATGATTTGAAGTACAGTATAGAACTTAAAACAAAACTCTAAGTAGAATCCTCACATAGAGTTGAAAAAAATATTATTTCTGAAACTCTGGAATAGGATGCCAATATAAAGGAGCCAGTAAAAAGAACTCTTAGACACTGAACACTAGCTTCCAAAATCTAACAAACACCAAATAGAAGAAGTATAAGTACAATTGAGGGAAACTCCTAAACAAAAGCAAAACAGCAATGAGATTCAAAAATTGAAAGAAAAAAGAGTACAGAATTTAAACTCTGGGTGGCCAAAATCTGATCAATAGTGGTTTGAGAAAGAGTAGAGAAAATGAAGAGATTTTCAAAGAAAGAGTACAAGAAAATCAAGATAAAGAGAGATTTCTGCAAACTAAAATGGCCAACAAAATACTAAACAAGATTAATGAACAAGACCTAATTAAACCTATCATGAAGTGGTAGAACAATAAATTAACAGTCACCACAACAATAATAATAATCACAAGCAGCAAGGATTGAGTGCTTACCGTAACGTGCTATTTTACAAAGATCCTCTCTGTTTTTGCCCATCCATATACCTCTTTCCTGATTTCATTTGTCCTGGATCTTTAAATTTTGCTTCCTAGATATGGGAACATATGTATATGTATAACTGATTCACTTTGTTATAAAGCAGAAACTAACACACCATTGTAAAGCAATTATACTCCAATAAAGATGTTAAAAAAAAAAAACCTTGCTTCCTTCTGGTTTCTGCCCAACCGACTAAAGCCATTTTGCCCCTACACATTATTCCAAGTATACACTTATCTCGGGATACTTCTCTTTTCCCAGAAAGGTGATGAAATGTACTGTCTGAAGCCCTGCCCTTTGTAAGGATTTCCCCTTACCAATGAGGACCACCTTTGAGTGGGTCTGTAGTTTATGTTTAGTCTGTAGTTTATATTTAGCTTGTCGTCACATGCCAAGTTGACCCATCTGAGAACAAAGTTCAAACTATATTCTTTGTTAGTTGGTCTTGGCAATCTTTCATGAAGGCATATATATATATATATATATGTACACACACCAAGGGAGAGGCATTATTTCAATTGTGGCAGATTATAGGGGTCCTAGGCCACCTCTTCATGCAAACTTACTTGTACAACATGAACCTTCTCAAGGTTGATTCCAGGTGCACTGCTTCCACTTTAAAATGGATTGCTATTGGACCTACCTAATGAATGACTTGGTAGGTCTGACAGAGTTCAACTCATGATGGACAGTTCTAGTCACATGGACAATTAGTGTCCCCATGATTTGGTAACATATTCACAGGTTCAGGGAATAGGATACAGACATCTTTGAGGGAACATTATTTGTCCTACCCCAGGTTAAAATAGTTTCAGACCACAGTACTATTCCAGAAAGATTTTGGCTAGGCTGGTGGGAAGTCCTTAGGCCACAGTTGTTAATGAAAGGATCTTGCATCTTGCAGGAATGGGACTGCATTTGTACTCTTGCTGTTCTCAGTCATTGACTGGGAGCAGTTTGTGGGAGGTGTGGACTCAGTGCAAGCACGGCAGTGGATCCAAAAGTGGAACAGCCAGTGCCATTAGTCAATTATGATCCCTGAAGAGGTGTGTTTTTATGGCTTCTATAGAGGCCTGTCAAATATCACAGTTCTTTCTGATTATTAGTTGACTTTTCAATTGCCTACTCTTATCCACCATAATTCACATAGGTTTTTCAGGTTCCTTACTGATGAATTAAATGGGAATTATTATGGACAGATTAACACAGAGGTGTGCCACCCAGATCCCCTCTGAAGAAGAACTTGCTGCCTACTTGTATGGAGTGTGGTCAGAAGAGAGTATCCGAGCTCCTTCAGAATCTGTTTAGTTTCAGAGAATTGCTTTGCTGAAGTCATGCTCATTCAACAATTGATCAGGGCAGGATATAAAAGGCCAGTGACTTACCAATGTGGAACATTCAGAAAAACATACTAAGTCCAGAACTCCCAGCTGGATTGGCCAGAATTTATAAGCTCTGCATTGAATTTTGACTTCTGCCCATAGTGCTTTATCCTCCTTCTTTCCTTAGGTGCTGATATCTAATAAATATTTTACACCGAACTCCATTTCACCCTGGTTCCAGAGAACCCAACCTACATCAGACAAGAGCCACTACCGCTTCATTCTTTAAGTATTTGAAGGTATCATAATCACTGCTACTTTACTTCCATCCCTGGGCAAATATTGTTTTTTATTTACTGTATCAGACGGGGAAGGTGGGAAGAATTTCCTACTACAGTAATTCTTACTGTGCAGGTGAAGGAACTCTTAAGAGTGTTTTGCCAGTTGTTGAGATTTATGTACTCTAAGATTCTTTCGAGCAAGTTTATCTATACTTTCTCTCTGCAGCACAAGCTGCTGGTATATTTCATGACTCATATAAGACACTCAATACCTGCATGTTGAATGAGTAACTGAATAAACAATTGAAAGAATGCAGGTACAATAAGTAGTGTTTCCTACTTAGGCAATCATTCTATTATAACTTTACTTCTAGCTATCTACTTAGAGTAGAATGGTCCTACCCCTTTGAAATATTTTTCTGCAGAAAGGCACTATATACAGAAGTCTGACCGTTAGCCTTTCGTGATTCTGCATGTGTTCTTTCTGAAAGGCCATGTGACATTATATAGTAATCCCTGTTAAGTTCCAGGATTAATTATTGGAATTCTAATTGTAGATTTGCCACTAACTAATTAAGTGGCTCATTTGATTTTTCTGAACTGCAGGATACTCATCTTTAAAATGAAGATATTAAGACTTGCTTTCCTTATGACATAGATTTCTTGAAAATAACAAATGTATTAATCTATGCAAATCAGTTACAAAGCATTTGGCTGCAAGTAACAGAATAGTCAGTTTAAAATAGTCTATTGCCTCAAATAATGAGTTAGGAAGAGGGTGGCTCCAGGTTTGACTAATTCAGTGACTTAACAATGTAATTGGGTCATTGAAACAATGGTCTTTCCCTTTTCCTCTCTGCCATCCCAAGCATGACTCTTTAATCTATGACTCTCGATATGGTACCAAGGTGGTTGTTGTGCTTCCGTGTCTCACATGCAGTTATGACAACATCTGGAAACAAGAGAAAATAAACTATTTCTTTTTTAATGCCTCTTTTTAAGATTTAAGAAAATAAATCCCCACTGACTGCCCTCATGATTTACTGACAAATAGGACTACCATGGTTTTCCTTATAACAGTGATTCTTAAGCTTTATGCATAATGATTAAGATCTTTCCATTTCTGCTTCTTCTCTGTAAGCTCAGCATTTACATTACATGGCACACTGTACACAGATGAGCAAAAGTAGTGAATAAACGCCCATGAATTTATTTTCAAAGACCTAATCTTAGTTGAGTAGTAAAAAGACAAAGTAGTACAGGCTTCTTATAATACTGTTGAAGAATGACCCACCATCTGTGACACATTGCTGAGTTACAGTTATCTTATGTCAAGGTATGAAACTCCTAATCAGGATCAAATTCTGCGGTGCTGAGAACAATGAACTAAATGCTGACACTAACTTAGATTTCTACCAGTGTACTCCTTTAAACTCTTGATCTCTCAATAATGTTTTTCCTTCTCATGTGTACCTAATCTTGCTACTCTGAAAATTGCAACAGTATACATCAAATCTGTTACATCCACATTGTGATCCCAGTGGATAGGCTCAATCTCTGTTTTCTGATAAAGACATATTTTGTCACCTGCTGGTACGTCTTATAGATAAATGCAACTTCTAATAAGGCAGTAGGAAATGAAGTAACAAAAGAAGACCCTTTTACCAGGGACCCAGCAACATGGGCAGCATTTGCATCAAAACTGTGAAGAAGGTGGCCTAGGCCTTTATAAAGAAGTACTACATGTGCCTGGGCAACAATTTCCACATGAATAAGCACATGTGCAAGGAGATTGCCATTATTTTCAGCAAGAATTTCCACAAGACAGCAGGCATCTGATGAAGGGGGTTCAGAGTGGTCCCATGAGAGGTATCTCCATCATGCTGCAGAAGGAGGAGAGAGAAAGGAAAGGTAATTTTGTTCCTGAGATCTCAGCCCTGGATCCGGAAATCATTGAAGTAGATCTTGACACTAAGAAAATGCTGAAGCTCTCAGACTTTGGCAGTCTGTCCAACCTGCAGCTCACTCAGCTCACAGTTGGATGGATTTTAAAATACTGCACGGAGCCATTTGACTCTTTCTGTAATGTTGTAATTTTGTCAAAAACCCAGGACAACAACAACAACAAAGTAGACCAAGCAGTGAATCTAGTTCTCCAAGAATTTTACCCAGTGTGACCGTTCTTCTCACAGAGATGCAAAAGAGAACCATTGTGTTTAATGAACAGCAAATGTTGATTAGGATGAGCAAGTTCAAAAAGGACAAAAAAAGAGGAGCAGAAGTACTGAAAATGAAAGTTCAAGAACTGGGTCCAAAAGGATACGTTAGAACAATGTATTTGCTCTTGTACAATTGCACGTATGAGTATTTGTGTGTGTGTACACATACAATTTTATGTGAGCATATATACACATATATACACATACATATATAAATTTATGAATAGATTACTTATTAAAGATTGTGTTTGATAGAAGTGGTCTGATCCTCCTTTGAGAGACTAAATGAGAGACATGGAAAATAAGATCAGTTGGTGGTTAGAGGCAGAAACAAAGAGGAGCTAAATCAACAAGCTCATGGTGGATGAGAAGTGCTTCTCAACAATGGGTCATGGGCAAGTGCCCACTGAACAGCATGACCAGAACTAGGAGAAGTTTTTGAATACCAGCTTCAGTGCATCACTCATGAAGAATCTGATTCAGAGGGGAGGGCAAGGAAATACATATATGTGACCAATCCCAATGGCCTTGTCAGATTATGAAATAAAGTACAAAGAAGGACTAGATAATCCATACCACCTTCATTTGTACTGTTCTCAGAAGGACCTTACGGTTCCATCATTCTATTGAGCCTGGCAGTGTGGCATGTCCTCTTTCCCTTAATTCTCTATGCATCCTTAAAATACATTGCTTCACTTGAGGAAACATGTTTGTTTTTTTTGCAACAGAATAAAGTCCAACTCACTTAAGACATCTCACCTTTCATTTACTTTACACTGATTCAAAAGAATTGCTTCTATAACTACTTATATTGAAGATGGTAATTATTCATAGAATAACAAAAGTAGACCTTGAATTGTGAATTTATAATCCAGTTCAATTTTTGAGAAAGAAATAACCTGGTTTCCATGTGTCACAGTGTCTGTAAGATCATGTTTGTTTTACAAAGGTACATATTATTGTTTCATAACTCTAATATTTAAGAAGTTCTAACACATGCCCTATTGAAAATCCAGTCCCCAAATTATTAAACTATACAAAAAATTCTGTATGACTTAAAAAGTTAAATAATACTGAAATCCACATTATGAAGTATTACAAGAAAATATGTAAGAAAATATATAAAGGTAAAATATATATAGGCTATAGCTATCGAGTGCTTACTCTGTGCCTGGTATTGTTTTCAGCTTTAAGTGTTAGACACAGACTAATTCATTTAATTTTCAAAACTACTATGTCAACAAGTGCTATTATTACCTCATTTTTCAGCTGAGGAAACTGAGGCATAGAGAGGTCAAGTAAAATGTTCAGGGTCACACAACTAGTAAGTGGCTGGATTGTGAAACAGACAGCTGAACTCCAGATGTTAACCAACATCTAAGAAGGATAAAACTTAACAGCATGTCAAGTTGAGCAGACTATTTTCCCCAAAAATGTAATCCATGTTTTGAATGTATATACCTTCGCCATTTATGCATAGGTTTTTCATGATCAGTAAACAAATCCGTAATGATTGGATTATTTTGAATAGCCTTTCCCAAATTTACTACCAGACCTCTAGTGACCATTTGCTGACCTGGAACTTGGGTGTCAAAAGTTCTTACTGATCTTTAGCCATGCATACATTATAGATTCCCAGACAAGCAAAGGGGCTTTATTTTCTGCCTTGATAGATTTATGGATTTATTTATTGGAAATTACTCACTAGAGAGAGACATTTCATTGTAAAAAACCCCCTGGTATTGATTCAGTAAAATGAGGGTGTCATCATTAAACAAATCTTCCCGAATACTCATGCTATTAAAACTAATTGACCATGTCTCTTCTTTAATGTTAGCTGTGCATTTCATGTGCTCTCTAAGGAAGGTTTTAGCTGACATTCCTACCCCATACATACAGCATCTCAGGATTATACCTCTTACTGAAGTCCTCGTGAAGGTTTTCTTCATCTTTGGATAAAAGGAAAATCTTCTAGAAATGCTAAAAACAACTATGACTTTTAAAATTATTTTCACTTAATATATCCATTATCTATTTAAAAATTTATGCATCTAAACCACTAGAATCTGAATTTTAAGAAACACCAAAGTTTTATTTATAGTATTTTCTGTGGAACATGTTAGAATTTTTTTTTTCAGTGTTTTTAACTTTTCTCAGTTACCCTGTATTAATTCTTCTGTTTGACTAATGACTTAGAGGAGAGGTCATCGTCCTCCTTGCTCTTGATAGCTTCTTCAGATAATTATTCCCCAAATCACCTGCTTAAGATAAAGTAAGAATATCTATTCACTAGAGCTAGTGCTCTATAGCCAAACCATTAGCTCCTTCTTCGTAAAGTGTAAATTCTGGCACATGATTCATGGTTTTCTCTGTCACTTGTGGACATGTCAGTATCCACATGACAGACTCACCCAATTCCCTGACTTCCAAGTTTCTTGATTTGTTTAACTCTACTTCATCCACACTACCAGTGTCACATGCTGAACACTGTCTACACCAGAAATTACTCTACTACTCCAGATCATTGAAACAAACATGAAAGTCTCTGATAAGATTTTCCTGCTATTACTGCTTGAGAGCTCAACTATTCCTACTGGGACTTTTTCTTGACTTCTTGCAGACTGTCTTCTTTCTATGGATCTAGTCCCCTCCTCTTTTTATTTTTATTCACATCCATCTTAGGCTCCATTGTCTATCATTTCAGTAACAATTACTTCTTAATGTTATATTGTCAATTTGGCAAAACCTCCACCCTGGGTGAACAAAATATTCACTTTCTCTCTATAACCTTGCAGCTGATTGTTGCATGGAAAATTATGCATTAGTATAGATTGGTACCACTGTTAGTGTGTGAATAACGAATGCCAAATACCCCTAAGTCAGCACGGAAATTCTATTATGTTTCTCTAGTTGACTCACTGTCCTGGCACTCACTTGCAAAAACTGTTTTAAACCTTCTTAATGCTCTTCAAAACTCTGATTTTGCCAATCCATTGCAATTACTCTCAACAAATGGGCATGTTTTCTCCATCACAAAGAAAATAGAAAGCATAAGACAAGAATTCACTCAAATATTCTTTAATTTTTGGACACCTGCACATATTTTTTCCTTGTTTCCTTCTTTGAGAGAAGGTGTTTATCTTCTCTCTATAGCCAACTTTTCCACCATTGCTCTGGATCCTATACATTCTAAATTTCTCAAAGATTAAGAAGGATAGTGGTTTTGAAACCACCCTGCCCTCATTCTGTGTAAGGAGAGATTTAGAGGGCTAAGAAAGAGCTGTTTGCAATAGTATGGTGAGACCTATACTATACTACCAAAGAAAAATACCAATATTCATTTGCAATAATGCTCATGTAATTATTCCACAAAGGTCAAGGTCAAATTCATGTTCAAAGAAAGAACTCAAGTGAGATTAGACTGTATTACCACTGAAATAACATTCATATTTTCTTGGTTAAAATGGGTTTTATTTTTAGTTAAACAAGTGAAACCTTAGTCCCTGATTTAAAAAATAAAGTAAGCTAGAATGGGAGCCTCTACTTTTACTCTCACACCCCTGTGCCTACAGGACACAGTGCTTCCTATTTACAATCACAAGAACTAAGAGAAATCCTTGTGATCATCTGGACTACGTTGAAATACTTTACTTGGCAAAGGCACAAAAAGAGACTAAGGTTGAATCCCGGAATGGTAGGGAAGGGAGAAACACAAAATAGATTTCTCTTGGACAGGTAAGGGGGTAGATATGAAAACTTGAAAATGGAAATTAGAGAAAAAGAGATGGTATACCCTCACAGTGAAAGTCCAAGTCTATGAATCAGGAGGGAATAGAAAAAGGCAAAATTACCTTCTTTGCATTCTGTATGCTATATTTTTCTGAGAACACGTGCTTCTTCAGTGAAGAACTTGGTTTTCTGCCTGATAACTGAGGCTGTGTTAGGTCCAGAGAAAAATAGCCTAATAAGCAAAGTGTAGGAATAGAGCAGTGATTACCTCTTAACCATATTGAGGGGGCTTCAGTGGAAACAGAGGCAAAGCTTGATTGACTTGAGAATTACTACATAATTTTTACTGGTCATCACAGTTATAGTGTGACCCAAGTGCCATGAGCATCAGAGAAATCCTTCAGAGATGTTTAAATATGAAGAACAAATTTACTGCCTCTTCACACCCTCACTGCCCCCAAATACTACCATCAAACATAGCATGAAACTCTTTAGGACAAGAAAGAAGGCCCTGTAATAATAATTACAGTGCCCATATCTGGGTACTCTTCATTTACTTATATCACTCTTATCTTTTTGTCTACTAGAATCTTCTTAACTCCCTTACCTTCTAAGACAATAATATCAGCAACAAAGTGAAGCCCTCCAGCTACCATCAGATTTCTCCTCTGTAATTACAACATTTAATAAAGAAGGGAGTAGTTGTTCCCACTCACCTTCCATATTTCTTATTTATTTACTCAGATTTGTCTTCTATCCATCCTCATCACTCTCTTGAAATCATTGTGCTAATCTTCCTACTGTGTTTTGTCAATTCTAATAATACTTGGTCTTTTGATGGCATTTAAGATGTCTTTTCCATTTTTCAAAACTCCTTTCCCTTGGCATTGGCAATGGCATTTTTTCCTTGTACTCTTTGGCCAATACTTGCCAGTCTTCTTTCCACTTCAACTTTTTCTACTTTATTCTTAAATGTTGAAACTCCTCAAAGTTTTTTCCTCATTTTCACTCTTCTTTCATGTTTTGCTCTCTCTTTAGAATATCTTATCCATGCCAATGGCTTCAATTACTGTCTCTAGGACAATGATTCTGAAATTTCTGTTTCTAGCTCTGAGTTCTCTGAATTCCATACCACTACCCACCTGACTACTACATCTTCACTTGGATGTCACAAAGGCACCTAAACTCTACATACTAGAATCTAACTACGGCTTTCTTTTTAAACTTTGTCATCTTCCAGTCCTCTTTGGGTAAATTGACATAATGATACTGAAAATTTATATTCAGAATTTGTGATGATATAGATTTGAGTTACCTTTAAGGAAAAATTCTTTTAAACAGAATTATACATGGAAACAATTTCTAGAGTGAGTGGTCTCATTTCAATAAGGTGGTTTCTCAACTGTTACTGCAGATTATTCTGGGCTATTGAATTTAAAGCAATTTTATTATGTTTATAATATATTGCTACCATGTTAGTTTTTTTTAAAAAAACTTTGCCACTTGTGTCATCAGAAAAATTTAATTTTTTAAAGTCACACAATGATGTGAATATAGTATATTTTCATTTTGGATAAAATTCTCATGATAGGAATTATTATAATTGAAAACTGCAAGTGGATTTTTAAAAATATATATCACGTTGTATCATGCCATTTTGTTCAAAAGTAATTTTTACTAAAATTGAAGGAAATGAAAAGTTGCCATCATTTTGGATATTACATTTTGGATTTCCCAAGCAGAATCATAGTATAATCTCTACTATTAAGACTAAGTATGATGTTCCATCAATTTTAATTAAGGAAACTTTCTGTGGGTTGTCTTCTGAAAAAAAAAAAAACTTAAGAATTTTATATCTCCCTTCAAATTACTGACACAGACAGAGGTGTGAGGTCATTCCTTAGACTTTTTCATCACACCCAAAGTGAAAGAGAAATGGAAGCATGATGAACATTAGCCTCATTTGCCCACTTTGAGCTTAATAAGGCACTTTTACACAGATACTTAGGGCTCTCCTGTATCTGCACTAGTTCTAATTAATGCTTGCTACCTCTCATCCCTGGGTTTAAGAACGAACCCAAGAGAATCCCATTAGAAAGAGGAAAATAATATTTTTTTGAAAAAGGTCTCTCTGAAAGATTTAATATAATTACTTTATGAAATAATATGAAATGATTTAAAAAATGTCTACATGTTTTTCATTAATATGCTCACATTCATGCTATATTTGTTGAATAATTAACAGAAATAAATGAACGTTTCTGTGTATGATGCAAACATTATGGGCTAGTCCACATTTTAATTTCATACTTGGTGCTTCAGCTTGTGCTATGTTTTTATTAGTGCTGGCCTATTAAGCTGCTAATTTATCTACTGTTGTGAAGGCCTCTGGAAATGCTGCTCCATAAATAATAGAGCAGTGATCCATAGCCACCTCCCATGTAACAGCATCAAGTCCACTGAGGCTAATAGGAACGAACTGCTGGTTGCTAGGTGCCAAAATGCTGCTTGCCTATTTAGGAAGTGATATAGTTTTGTCTCCCTGCTAAGATGACAAAACTGTAATTAGAGATTAATCAAGAGCTACATTAGTGCCACAGTTTCCTGCAGTCTGACTTTTGTTGCCCACCAGCAGTTAAGTGCATCTGCCTGTATTTACCAGTTCTCTGGAGATTTAGAAATTTATTGTAATATTTACAGGAACAGCTGCCATGCAAGTTGTCAAATCATAAAGAACTAACTCAAGAGAATGCATATAATTAACCACTCTGTGTTTATTTATTTTTAAAATGAGGCTTTATTTAGAAAGATTAAATAACATGTTACATAACCAGCTAGTTTTTTTCATTCTTGGATTTTGTTATTTTTCATTAAAACATTTCTACCAACTATACAGTAATTTATACTGGATAAATAAAGATCAATTCAAATATTGGAAGGGAGACAAGTACATGCTGGTAGCAAAGGAAACATGAATCTTGTGATTATTCTGGGAGCTGGGATGGTGATATATGTTAACATCACTTAAAGATCTATGGTGCTGTAGCGTTCTTAAGAAAAATAATATTAAGACTTACTGTGGAACTGATCTTTATTTAAATTTCACTTGATATTCCTTTACAATTCTTGCTATATCTGCTTTGGGGCAAATTATTTTTTCTTTTATATTTACATATGTTGCCCTTTGTTTTTTCAAATGCTATAGCATAGGGGCATGTTAGCCACAACCATTTTTTTTTTTTTTTGTAGAAAACCTGGTATCCTAGATAATGGCTTCTTTGTTTTAGTTGATTACTATAGCAAAGACAGTGTTAAAATTAAGACTATTGGAGTATCTTTAATCTTAAATTGTAAAGTTATGAGTAATACTAAATAATAAATGACAGCATTTTCATCGATATGAAATTATCTTAAAAGTTGAAGTTTAATTACATATAAAATGTATTTTTATTGTTCTAGTTGTATAAAAGATAGTTGTAAATGAAATCAATGGAAGCTATATTCTTATGAGTACACTTTATAAAATTATATACATATCACATACACAGACTCAAGCAACCATGTTTAAGCACATTCATAGTATGTATATTATTTTGTATTTAAAGGAAATAGACTTAGATTCCATTTTGATTCTTCTAGCTTATAGCAGAATTTTAGAGCAGTTGTAACTCATTCTAATACTAACTCTGTTGATACAATACTAGTACCATTAGAACTTACAAGTCTTTAATAACATTGCAAAACTAAAAGCTATTTCAAACTGAGTTGAGGTTTTGTGTTCAGATTTTTAATCACAGTACCATATTTCAAATATAAAATGCTCTTGGAATCACTAATTTTTGGCTCCATGGGAAAAATATAATTTTCTCAGAGTACTTGATACTTTATTTTTCCTCCCTAGAAGCAAGGAAGAAAATATTGACTGTTACTGCTGTTATTGTTTCTAAAAAATGTGTAATGTACATGTATGTACATATATTTATATGTACTCAGATAAAAATGTCAGTCATTAGAATTATAATAAAAGAAATTATAAGATTAATTACAGAGCAATTTGTGCTAAAGCACGTCAGATTTACTTTGGAGTTTGTGTTTTCGTTTTCTCTTCGGTCTAATGTGACAAACTTCTGTATATTTGAGAAATATTATTAATTTAGAAATAAAAGGTGAAATAGAAGAAATAAAATATGGAAGGAAACTCAGCATCTGTTAACTGAGAGTGCCCTGCAGGGACTAATTAAGAAACTGAAATGGATCCTGCCTGCCCTCCATACTTTTGTCTGAGGAGTATCCCTGCACTAGAGCCAACTCCCGCACTGGCAGTAGATAAACACCTGGTCATTAACAAATTCTGAAATCAGATTTTTGCTGACAATTTATACATATTAAATTATGGTATTATATAATTTTTAAAGAATATGAAACTTTGATTGAAGCAGATGAGTTTATTTTTGGAAATACCAGAGACTTCATTGACAATTTTTTATAATAATTAATTTAGCTAACATAGAAATAGTTTTGAATAAAAAAGACAATGTCCTTATGTAGAGAGTTACAGATATTTTTTAAACACTAATAATATACACTTCAAATAACTTAAATTTTTGATCACACTGATTCAGTCTATTAATAAATATATATTAAAATGTAGAACAATATAAAATGAAAACACTATTAACTAGACTCTCATGGAAGTAAAGTGTAACTAAGCTGTTAAAAATAATTAATAGGAATTTTTGTCCCTCCACAATGTGTTCCCTTCTGTTGGAAACATGGTTAGGACTGAGAGTTCTTAATGTTAATTACAGGAAGACCAGTTATAAGCTAAGGCCAAAAATTTATTTTACATAACATGTCATTATTGATGTAGAAAAGCATGTCTGGGCAATAAAAGAAATGTGTTAGCAGCTAGTCACTAGACTTGGTTTCATTATTACTATATTATTTGTTCTCCAAGGCCATTTAAGAAACATCAACAATAACAACAATAAAACTTGTTATTTTCTCGTAGAAAGAAATCCAATACAAATATTAAAACTAAGAATTGTCCATGAGCCTTGAATTATCAAATTCCAATGATTTAGAGTAAACTGAGGCTGAATATCCTACTTAACTCTGATGTACTAAGTACTTTATTTATTAATTCATTTATGTGTGAAGTGTTAAGTAAATTATTACTGCTGTAATTTAGTGGATTAGACTAAATTCATCAGAGTGAAATATGTCTTGGAACTAAGTGCCATTCTGCTATATTTTTGTTTTACGGGCTCAGGCAAATTAATTGTCCATGCCTCAAATTTCCCATATGAAAAAAATGGAGAAAAAAAAATCTACCACACAGGGTGGTTTGAGGTTTATATTATTTGCAACATGAAATGCTTAAGGTGGTACATATTACTGTTTCAAATATCCATTTTAGGAAATCAGGTAAACATAAATATGTTTAGAGAAGAAGCTGAGATGTATTTTCACCACCATCTCTCAGCTCTATCACTGTTAATATTCTAATTCGATTTATTTTTAGAATACACTCACACAAATGTATAATGTATTTACTTAAATAAAAATTCAAATTATGCAATTACACGATTTGTAATCTGTTTTGTCCCTTTGTCCCATTTAATATACTTCGAGCATTTTAAATGCCATTAAAGAGCTTTAAAAATGGACTTCCCTGGTGACACAGTGGTTAAGCATCCGCCTGCCAATGCAGGGGACATGGGTTCGAGCCCTGGTCCGGGAAGATCCCACATGCTGCAGAGCACCTAAGCCCATGCGTCACAACTACTGAATCTGTGCTCTAGAGCCTGCGAGCCACAGCTACTGAAGTCCACGTGCCTAGAGGCTGTGCTCTGAAACAAGAGAAGCCTGCGCACCTCAATGAAGGGTAGCCCCTGCTCACTGCAACTAGAGAAAGCCAGCACATAGCAACAAAGACCCAACACAGCCAAAAATAAATAAATAAATTTATTAAAAAAAAGAAAACAAAGAACTTTAAAAATAATTTGATATTTACATAATAATTCAATTAATGGATATATTATTTAACAATTTCATCATCATCATAATTAAATTACTATTATTATCACAAAAGCACTGCAATGAATATTATTCTACATATATCTTTGTTACCCCTCTCTTTAGGATAGAAATATGGCAATAACTATTATTATTGGAAAAACACAATGAAAAAAATGAAAGCTCTATTTTTCCAAATTACTTGCCCAAAAGGCTAAGCCAATTTCTACTTTTCTAAGTACCTTGTGAAAATCCTTGTGTTATCACACCAATTTCTATATTGGAATTTTTTTCATATTTGCCAATTTTATGAAAGTTAGTGGCATCTTTTAAAATTTTGCAATTCTTTATTCTTTATATTTGAATCATGATACTGAGCCGCATTTTTCACTTTTGGTCACAAGAGGAAACGTGGTATCTATGGCAACAGAAAAGTTGAAGTGTGGTTCCTGACAGGGTTTTCATGTGACAGAAATGACAGTCATCTTTGTTAAGTAGTACTATGTTAAGATGGTATCTTTTGTGTCAAATTTACTGTGATATCCAAAATTGGGGAATTACAACTTTAAAGGAAAAGACAGCTGAGCAATTAAAGTGTGTATTTGAGAGTCTTTAGACAGAGTCCTTGTGACCTGCCTTTTGGTTCAATGCTTGATTTATAAAGGCATGGACTAATGTTCCAAAATCATGATTAGAGAATTAAAAGATGTCAGCATTGAGCCTGGACTGAATATATTTCTTATTCAGCCTGGACTGAATTATACATGTGGGTAATTTTGGCTTCTTTCTTATCTAACATATTGTAAAAATGGAAAATTCAAGTTATTCAAAAGCTGGTTAGCAAAATTTAATTAATATTATTTGAAATGGCCTTTTTTCCTTCCCTTTTCATTTTTTTTAAAAGTGTACTTCCTCGGGGGCTTCCCTGGTGGAGCAGTGGTTGAGCGTCTGCCTGCCGATGCAGGGGACATGGGTTCATGCCCCGGTCCGGGAAGATCCCACATGCCCCGGGAGGGCCTGTGAGCCATGGCTGCTGAGCCTGCGCGTCCGGAGCCTATGCCCCGCAACGGGAGGGGCCATAGCAGTGAGAGGCCCACGTACCGCAAAAAACAAACAAACAGTGTGTTTCCTCGAGTTCCCTAAGACACACACACCCTACACGACACTTTTAAAAAAAATTCACTTTTGCTTTGTTTTTAATTATAGTAAAATACATATAAGACAAATTTATCATTTTTAACTGTACTGTTTGGTGGCATTAAGTACATTCACATTGTTGTACTACCATCACCACTATCCATCCATAGAACTCTTCATTTTACAAAACTGAAACTCCCCCTTCTTCCCTGACCCCAGCCCCTTGAAACCACCGTTCTATTTTCTGTGTCTGTAAATTTTACTATGGTAGGTACTTCATATAAGTGGAATTGTATAGAACTTATTTTGTGTCTTGTTTCACTTAACATAATATCCTCAAGTTTCATCTATTTTGTAGCATGTGCCAGAATGTCCTTCCTTATTAAGTCTGAATAATATTCCATTGGATGTTTATACCACACTTTGTTTATCCATTCTTCCACCAATGGATACTTGTATTCCTTTCTCCTTTTGGCTATTGCAAATAACGCTGCTGCAATAAACATGAGTGTATAATATCTCTTCAAAAACCTACTTTCAATTCTTTTGGGTATATGCCTAAAAGTGGAATTGCTGGATAATACAGTAATTTTTATTTTTAATTTTTGAGGAGATGCCATACAGTTTTGCATAGTGACTACACATACAATTTTACATTCTTACCAACAGTGCGCAATGTTCTAATTTCTCTACATCTTCACAAGTCCTCAACAATACAGCTAACTAATATATTTTAAAGATGAATTTCAGAGATGTTGAGTAAGTAGCCCAATGACATGGAGCTAATAAATGGTGGAAAAGAGATTCAAACTCAAAGGTGTATCCTTGGTTCACTATGTTACATTGTCTCAATTTTGTAAGTGAAGGCAAACAAAGCGTCTTAGTTCAGACTGCTATAACAGAATACTACAGACTGGGTGGCTTAAACAACAAACATTAATTTCTCACAATTCTGGAATATGGAAGTCCAAAATCAAGATGCCAGCGTGGTTGAATTTTTGGTAAAGGCTCTCTTTCTGGCTACAGACAGCCATTTTCTCATTGCATCTTCACATGGAAGAGGGATGGAGAGGGAGAGAGAGAGAGGGAGGGAGAGAGGAAGGGGGAGGGAGGAGAGACAGAGACTGAGAATTAGAATATGAGAGAGATAGGCCTAGCTCTCTTCCTGTTCTTGTAAAGACATTGGATTCCATCTCAGGGGCTCCACCCTCTGAGCTAATTGCTTTCCAATGGTCTCACCTCCAAATGCCATCATGTTAGGGCTTCATCATGAATTTTGAGGGTCCACAAATATTCAGTTCAGGGCATGAACATTTAATGTATGAAGGTCCCAGTTCCACATAACAAACAAATAGAGTGAATAATTATATTTCATTTTATTCATCCAAATCCTTTTTTTTCAAAGTCCCAGCTCCTCCATTACCACATGAGGACTCAATAGTCAACCTCTTCTCACTACAGATTCCTTTCCTATTGTCTATATCATTCCTTGTATTCCAATCAGTTCATCAAATATTTTTTATTAATTCAATTTTTGTATGTACATCATCTTCCTGCGTTATTAGATTCTTAAGGGCAGGAATCATTTAATATATTTTTTCTTCCCTGGTTATTTACTTTTGTATATAACATTGTTATTGATCAATTTGCATCTCATAGTTTGCTAGTAATAGAATTTGACTAGTCCTAGTAAAACCCTGCTGCTTTTGTAACATGTGCATGTATTTTTTAAAAGGCCAGTAGATTGAATGTTTATATTCAAAAAGAGTTTTACTGATTATCCTATATATACATAAATGTGTATATTTCTATATATGTATATTTATATTATCCTAAATATGCATATATATGTATATTTCAATACATATATATATTTCAATATATATTGGACTCTCTGTTATGTTTCAGTCATATAACACTGGATGGGTTCTAAAGTTGGATGAACCTGGATTAGAATATTGGAATACCAATTCTAAAAATTGCTAGCTACCTTATCTTTGAAAAGTATACTAAACTTTGATTATTTACATGGAAAATGAGAATAATCCTAGCCATAGAATTGTAAAGATTTAAAAGGGTAACACATACAAAAACTCAGGAAAATACCTACCATACAGTAGGCTCAGAATAAATGTTAGTCATTACAATTGTAATTATGAATGCTTTGTAATGATAGGTTTCTCTAAATCTAGACTTCTGTATCTGTAGGTTGGATTGTATTAGCATTTTAGGGGCTCTGATTCTTTAAATTAGCAATAATAATTTTACTGAGAAAATACACCCTGTAGTTTTGCTACTACAATACTATTGCTATTACGACTGATACTATTACACTATTACTGCTACTGCTTGGTTTTTTCACGGGGAGGACAACTAACTGTTCACACAAAGCAAAGACAGTATTTGGAAGACAAGCAAGTAAAAAGTTAGCGTGGGCACTACTGAGGGAGGAAGGAGTGTTTATCGCAGCTGAGAACAACCCCATACACACCCTGTCCACTGTGGCTCAATACAAGTCTAAGACCAGGCAAAGCAGAGGACACAAGTGGTGGAGCTCATTCCGGGAACCCTTTTGCACTGCTGGTGGGAATGTAAATTGATACAGCCACTATGGAGAACAGTATGGAGGTTCCTTAAAAAACTAAAAATAGAAATACCATGTGCCCCAGCAATCCCACTGCTGGGCATATACCCAGAGAAAACCATAATTCAAAAAGATACTTGCACCCCAATATTCATTGCAGCGCTATTTACAGTAACCAGAACATGGAAACAACCTAAATGTCCATCAGTAGAGGAATGGATAAATAAGATGTGGTACATATATACAATGGAATATTACTCATCCATAAAAAGGAACAAAATTGGGTCATTTGTAGAGACGTGGATGGACCTAAAGACTGTTATACAGAGTGAAGTAAGTGAGAAAGAGAAAAATGAATATCATATATTAGCGCATATATGGAGAATCTGAAAAAATTGGTATAGACAATCTTATTTACAAAGCAGAAATAGAGACACATACGCAGAGAACAAATATATGGATACCAAGGGGGAAAAGGGGATGGGATGAATTGGGAGATTGGGATTGACATATATACACTATTGATACTATATATAAAATAGATAACAAATGAGAACCTACTGTATAGCCCAGGGAACACTACTCAGTGCTCTGTGGTGACCTAAATGGGAAGGAAATTCAAAAAAGAAGAGATATATGTATACATATAGCTGATTCACTTTGCTGTACAGTAGAAACTAACACAAAATTGTAAAGCCACTCCAATAAAAATTTTAAAAAAAAGGATTCAAAATGTGGGAAGCAGATAGTTTTATACTCATGAAATAAACATTGACTAAAATTTTAAAAAATATAAATGTATGCTTTTTTACTTATTAATTTGAAGATTTATAAATGATAAAGGAATTGTTATATGTGATAAACATATATAAAATCAAGGCAAAAACTATGAATTTAGAAAATATGTTAATTTTTAAAGGATTATTTGTTAATAAAGGCCTTCACCAGTAATGTCAAAAGGTACTTTTTCCACTGGGGGAAAATATCCAAGTAAGGCAGAAAACTCCCACAAATTGTCTCTTCTTAGTATCTCCAGGTTGAGCTGTCTCTCAAATAGTTCTAAAGAAGAAAAATTGAAAATGTCTCTAGTAATGGCAACATTTTACATCGAAAAACATTTGAAGAAATGGATTAAGATACAGAATTTAACTTTAGCCAATTGAATGCCATCAATACATGATAGATATTCTGATAGATTATCCAGAATATCAAATAGGTAGACTCAAGATAAGAAAAAATGGGTATAAATTTTTACACATTCAGCCACACTAAAAGATATAAAATTCAGAGTCACATTTTAAAACTGGTAATATTATTTCTGTGTCTTCAATGAAGTGTCCAATTCTAAGTCAAATTTTCATAATATGATTTAATTACACATATATTCAAAATATTTTCCTAGTATACAATGATTCTTAACTGAGTGTTAAGAAGCCAGAACATTTACAACTGAATTGAAGGCACAAAATATTTTGAATACTTACAGAAAATTAGTAAGAATTATTTTCAGCATCAAATTATCCTGCATTTTTTTAAATGCTGTAAGATTTATGTGTTATCTACTGAGTTTTTAGTTTTTATTCATGTATAAATTCATGTATAAAACTGCAAGGAAGAATGAAGAAGTCAAAACAAGTTTTAAAAAGTGATTTTTAAAGTAAAAAAGTTCCCCTGGATTAGAGAAGGACACTTTATAGTTGTAACTTCAGCAGTCACTTGGGATCAAACGCTAAATCCAAAAGGCAGCTGCACAGCACAGATGAACAATTTTGTTCTCCACAATTACCTTGATTGTAGATAATCTGATTTGGACCGGTTTGTGTGTGTGTGTGTGTGTGTATCTAATCTTATATAAGAGTTGATGCCTTTGGTGGCTGAATTAGGTCAAAATACAAAAGACAAAATAGCTAATAAGTAAGAAACATCATCAAGATTTTAAATCCACAATTGTACTCTATTTCCCCAAACCCAGAGCTTTGATGAAAATTGTTTATTGCATGGCTAAGTTCTTATCTGGAAGACATCTTCTGGGCTTTGAAGATTTTACCATAGTCTTAGAAATAAAAAATTGAGCAAATTGCAGTGCTTTTCTGTAATTTTGTAAAACAGGGTGTTTCAAGATAAATTATACCAGTGGACTGTATCTGTCTTGTACCACAAAACACATGTAAAATACCTGTAATTTAGTCATTTCAAGGCATGCATGAAAAAGGTAATAAACACAAACACAGACATCCTAGTTTGCAGACATGCAGACTTCACAAGTTAGAAAGATCTCAGACTTACTAAATATCAAAGATGAAATCTGTACTGCACACCAAACTACTGAAAATTGCCTTCAAATTTAAGGTGCAATTTATTTCAAATGGGGTAAAGTTGTAGCTGGAAGAATTGAAGCATAGAGAGCTGCACCTAGATTTATTATTTTATATTTATAATACAAACCCACAAACACATACATGCAAACAACATATGCCCCAAATTATGTTCTTTTTCATTTTGAATGGCTTGATAGTTTTAATATTTAATTTATGTCAACAACTTTTATTTTAAAGGATAATATTTGTCCTTCAAAACTTTCTGATTTCCAGATTTTCTCAAGATTTTTTGGGATGCTTGGAAATTTTTTCTTAGAATAAAATTTTGTTCATGACATTAAATTATAAAACCATCTTGTCCTTATAGTAAATTAATGTCAATAGTAAAAATGTGGGCTTTTCTGGTGGCGCAGTGGTTGAGAGTCTGCCTGCCGATGCGGGGGTCACGGGCTCGTGCCCCGCTCCGGGAAGATCCCACATGCCGCGGAGCCTGCGCGTCCCGAGCCTGTGCTCCGCAACGGGAGAGGCCACAACAGTGAGAGGCCCACGTACCGCAAAAAAAATAAAATAAAATAACAATAATAATAATAAAAATGTTACTTTATTAATAAAATAAATATTTTTTTCTCTTTCAATTGACCCTGGTCTCATTTTCCTAAGAAATATATGCAACTCTAGGCAGAAAGGACACCCAAAAAATGTATAAACACAGTACAACTGCAATATTTAGGTTTTACTTAACTTTCCCATTACAAGATACTAATGTAAAGGAGATAAAAGTATTGAGATATTCTTTTTTTTTTTTTTTAAGAATGCAGACAAGTTCTCCCATGCTCACCTGCATCAGATTGTGAGTAGATTAAAACTCTATTTTCCTCGCTATTTCAGCAACAGATACAGGTAGATACGTGGAAAATTCCACAACTGCAGTATGGACACAGTTTCACTGGACAACTTGTCATATATAATACATTGCAATTGATCTCAGGAAAACAAATGTTTTGTTTTTTATCTGTTCAAAAGTCTAAATGAACTTGACCTCTCAATTGACCTTTGTAAGTATGAGAATTCATTCTCACTGTGATAATAGGACTTGTCCTATCTATGTCAATTTAGGGAAAGACATAAGATAACCAGTAAAACTCATCTTTTGGTGAAAAGTAAAAAGCTAAGAGTGGTAATGTACATGTAGGAGTAGAAGAGTTTTTACTTAGAGTGACAATAATTGTGCAGGATGTAATTGGGTAGTTGTCAGAGGACTTCTGGTTAGAGTCAGTTTTATAGAGTACTTTCTGGCATTTTTGTGTTCCTTTTGCAACCTTGGTTACTTCAAAGGCTCTACCTTTCCTTAACAGTCTTGTTTATTGCCATGATAGACTCAGGAAAGCTTCTCTATACTTCTATAAGGCCAGCTTCATGGGCTTATGACCTGTGATATTGAACAGGGCCTGTCATTCAGAGGGCTTTAAGGTCACTTGGTTTAACATCACTGTGTTGAAATTCTTGATAATATAATCTTTGAACTTATGTTTGTAAGTGAAATCCAGTGAGACAATGGAACGTGCAAGCAAGCAGAGGAGAGGCTCGCATTATGTGTCCGCCCCAGTTCTTGCTGTGTCATATGCATAGAGCATTTTTGATGCCCAGGAGCACAGAATTCCTATGGATCCATGATTGTGGGAGTTCAGTCAGGCTCAGAGTACAACATAAACATGCTACATTTCCATTCAGTTCATGAGGGCACTGACAGGAAACCACCTGTTCTGTTACTTGAGCCAGACTTGCTTTGAATACAGAAGGAAGGCAATGACCTTCTAGAAACCCAATGACCAAGGAACCCTCTTATATCTTTTAACCTGTGTTACTTCTCTATATTTGCCAACCACTTAGTTTGAAAATGATGATGTAAAAAGTAAGGAAAAGAGGGCAACCCATAGTTCCTTTCCTTTCAGTTCTTCCTTACTCGTGATAGAATATATGTGTATCAAGTGAAATAAAACCAGTTAGTTAGTTAGCTTTGTGCACTTTTCTCACTGTTCTGGAAAGAGTGAAATATATGTGCAAGCATGAGCTAAGGAATACAAGTGTGTAATTTTGGTGATTCTGTGTATGAGTTAAATGCTATTTTCTTTGCAGTTGAAACTGGCATTGCAAAGTATAAAGGTGATTGGCAAAATCCATGCTAATGATTTTAACATTTAATTTGTCTTTACTTATAATATTAAATAGAAAACTACATTATGACAAGTTGAGAGGGAGTGTGTGTGGAAGAAAAAAAGGCTTTATATTTTAATGCTTTTAATAGTAGTTTTTCATGTTTTTTGAACAAGAGACTCTGCATTTTTATTTTTCATTGGGTCCCACAAATTATGTAGCTGGCAGTATCTTTCTAAATATTAACAAACATGTCCTGAGTGTCTACTATGTGTCTACAATGGTGCCAGTCACCTGGGGTGAGGTGTGGGAGAGCAAAGCATTTTGCAAACCCTTCATTTTATTTTCACAATTAGGTAATTATGTGGTAATATACCTGTTTACCAGATGAAGAAAATGAGATTCAATGTCACAGAATAGGTAAAAGGCAAAGTCAGGATTTAATCTGAAATCTGTCTGACTCCAATCCACAAATTCTTTCCCCTCTCTTGTGACCATATAATTAACATTCCAAACTGGTATACTTTTGACAATAAAATGGGATGATATTAGTAAATACTCCAGGACTATTGACATAAACTGACTGTGTGAAGTAAACCAGGATGTGTCATCTCTCAAGCTATAATTCCTCCTCATATGTAGATGGTCACTGATTTATCTTGTATACTCCCCCTATATCTGTAGGAGGACAGGTCTTGTTCAGCACTTGATAGCTGCTTCATAAATTATTTGCTGAATAAACAATTCTTTGCTGAGTAGATCCTAAATATCATGTGGTTAAGATTTTTCCAGTGGTAAAGTACACAAATAAGTGTAGAAGTTGAAAAAAAAGAATTAAATAGAATTATAAGATGTTTCATTTTATTTCATTTAGTTTTATGCCTGATAAACTTCAGGTATTATTTCAAATTTAATAAGATATTGGCTTACAAAACAAATGGAAAAATTAAGACTCTTTCTAGGCTTCACATGTTTAAAAATTTTAGATATAGTATCATACTTAGAAAAGTTGTCATAGGAGTTTTTTTTTTTTTCTCTAAGGGATTAAATTGGATATAATCCCAACACAGTCGAAAGCCAAGTGCACATATATAAATTAGTGGAGGGATTTAATCCACCATCCAATGTGCAGTGGACTGAGAAAGAAAACTTTTTGGATATTTATGATGCTTGGATTGTTGACGACCAAATCACTTGTCCCATTATGAGTTTGTTTTTACTAGATCGTTTACTACTTTGACACAGAAAGTATCTTGTCTTATTTACCTGTGCATCCTACACAACAATCAGTGCAAGTCTCAGGGCAAAATTAGGACTTAATCAGTGTTTATGAATGAAACTAGCTATCAGAACATTTATGGAAGCTATGGATACAATTCTAAGAGTAATTGTTAAGAACCTTCTTATTAAAATGTAATTGTGGGAAGAATTAAGATACTTCCTTGATAATAAAAGATGTGATTCTCATGTTCTGGAGGCGGGAAATAGAAGTTGCATACTCTGCTAGATGGAGCCTACAGTATATTTAAATTTGAGGTATTTTAAAGAAATTTGGATATGGTCATAAAAGTTTCTTGAGACTTACAATATTTAAAGCATGATTGTCCTTTTTCATTCTATTTCTATCTCTTACCTTAAAATTATTGATGAGAAAACTTCCTGTCCTTCACTATGGTGATGATTACCATTTCTGGGAACATTGTCTCTGAATGCAGGACATACAGAAAGGACATCTCACTGCTGGATATGCTGATTCACTGGCACTAATATGTCGTTTTCAGAAGCATTCCCTCTCACAGATATTTCAGCATAGCAGATTTGTGGGTCGAAGGGTAAAAGCAGGTTACCTATGGGTAGAAGCAGATAATGGGCATTTTATCACCCAGACATCTCTCATTTTAAAGCTGCTATTCTCAAGGATTAGACAGATGACCTCCAGTCATGATTTTGATTCCATAAATTGAAATTGATTGTAATACTGTTCATTGCTCACATCTGATTATGCATGAAGTTAATGTTATGGGATTTTCTATGTGAGGTGATTTCTTAACCTTTTTTCTGCCTCAGTCCCCTTAAGTGCACTGTATTCAAGTTGCCACAGGAATCTGCTAAATTCCATAAAACTCCTGAATGAAAGCAATGAGCCCATTTAAGAAAATAGCATATATTTATTTTTAGGACTCAGAAAGCTCAAATTTAATAATATCATTTTTACAGTTAGTCACCTGGCTAGATGCTGAGTGGTACACATGGTCCCCACCTGGAAAAAGATAGCTAATTATAATAGCAATGTTGACAGTACTTATGATTATAACAGCAAACCCTTCTGTAGTGCTTACTGTATACCCTTTGTTGTTCTAAATGTTCAGATATATTAATTCATATAAGAAATTTGCATTGTTTCTGGTAAAATAAAACAAGTACACAAGTAATTAAAACATAAGTAGTTTTGCATTAAATATATAAAAACATGTACAGAAATGCCATACAGATTTGGAAGGAGGACCACTACCTAGCTGCTATAATCAAGAAAACCTATAAGAGGTTGCTTATTGGATGTCTTCCATATGCTACCACTGTGCTAGGTATATCAGAAGCCTCTAAGAAGAACATGAGATTGGCCTATGCCTCAAAGAAGTTCAGGAAGCAAGACTCATACATAACACATATTTAGAGAACCAAAGAAGGTAACATATACTTTTAAATTCCTTATATTTTTATGTTTTTGCATTTTTAAAGTATTCTCATATGTCTTATTCTATTTATTCCGCTCCTCAAGCTTACAAAACAGGTATGGTTATTTTTTTTTAACAGCAAAAGCTGAAACTGCAGAATCTGCCTGTGTAAAGCACATGCCTGTTTAAATAGAAGACCCAAAACGACTAGTAAATGTAGCCAACACTTATTGAATACTTACTATGTATCAAGCACTTAAATCCAAAAACGGCACTATGATATAGGCATATTACCAGGAAACTAGAATGTAAAGAAGTTATGCAATTTGTCCCAAATAGTGTAGTTTTTAATAGCAGAACTGACGTTGAACCAGGCTGAATTACTTGAGAGGTCTCCCTCATGACCAGTCTGCAATTCCCTATGTTGGTGTTGTCTAAATGTAAATGAAGACAGAACATAATGACCCTACATTCACCCAGTGAAAGTGATGACTCTGTGTTGCTGGAAACAAGACTATCAACATGGAGGAAAGTCTATCATTCCAGACAATAAAATAATTCCTAAAACTTTGTCTTGTACCCTGATACTCATCAACTAAGAAGTCCTTTCAGCTTAAATATTCTTTCCTTTCAGAAGCCTTCCCTTGTATGACCATGTCAGTTATCACCATTATGAACAAAGCACCTTGAATTTCAAGCATTTGATATGCTATATGGCATTTTTTTAATTAAAAGAATGGACTTGCTACCAAACACAAATGAGAAGGCTAGTCTAAAGATTATCAGCCAATGTGGTTATTAGCATACCTTGATGATTCATCTGAGTGGTTTGTTAGTAGATTTTTCTTGCTTATGGAAATAGGAAAATCACCACAATTTTGAAGGTCCGTCAACAATATGATTTAAATTCCCACTTTAACTGTCCATCAACATTATTTAAAACCTGATTCTGTGCAGGAAAATATGGTAGTCCATAGTGGTGATAGGAACAGTATATGGATTATTGTTTAACACCAAGAAAATTAATAAAGTTCAGAATTATAATTTCTCTTTGTATGAAATGGGTACACTAATAATATTTACTTTATAGATTCACGGTGTTTATATTTTTATTAAATGAGATAGTTGGATTAAAGTAATTTGGAATCACTGCCTCTTAGTAAGCATAGTATTTTTATTATAATACTACTTCTAGAATAAAGTTTTATGCTTCTATGTAAATGTGGTATCTTATGTGACAAACTTAGCAATTAATCTTGCCCAGAGATGATGAGGTCCTAATGGCATCATTATAAAGAAAAATCTCATGGAAATGGAGACTGGTTTGCAATTTATTAATTTACAGTGGAAAATCTGTCATGCCAACTACACTCTTTATGTCACCATGGTCTGTAAATGATGGTTGAAAGCAAATTTGTTAATGTGTCATTAGATGTTAAGCCATATTTGGGCAGGAATTGACTGTCATATCCCCTGCAAGTAGCCCAATGATTAACATGGATGCATATTTCTTGAAAGATTTAATAGAATGGGTTTAATGTGACTTAATAAAAATAAATTGTCATATGGACTCTGTTAGATCAGTATTGCACTCAAAAGAACTACTAGTTCATTACCCAGAAAAACAATTTAAATTTTACAACATACAGTATAATATCGAAATATCCTCTTCTTTTCCTTTGGCAATTGCTAAAAGAAATTATCTCTTTCTTACCATCTCATTATAAATTCTTTTTTTTTACATCTTTATTAGAGTATAATTGCTTTACAATGGTGTGTTAGTTTCTGCTTTATAACAAAGCGAATCAGTTATACATATGTTCCTATATCTCTTCTCTCTTGCGTCTCCCTCCCTCCCACCCTCCCTATCCCACACCTCTAGGTGGTCACAAAGCACCGAGCTGATCTCCCTGTGCTATGCGGCTGCTTCCCACTAGCTATCTACCTTATGTTTGGTAGTGTATATATGTCCATGCCTCTCTCATGCTTTGTCACAGCTTACCCTTCCCTCTCCACATACCCTCAAGTCCATTCTCTAACAGATCTGTGTCTTTATTCCTGTCTTACCCCTAGGTTCTTCATGACATTTTTTTTTCTTAAATTCCATATATATGTGTTAGCATACAGTATTTGTCTTTCTCTTTCTGACTTACTTCACTCTGTGTGACAGACTCTAGGTCTATCCACCTCGTTACAAATAGCTCAATTTCGTTTCTTTTTATGTCTGAGTAATATTCCATTGTATATATGTGCCACATCTTCTTTATCCATTCATCCGATGATGGACACTTAGGTTGTTTCCATCTCTGGGCTGTTGTAAATAGAGTTGCAATGAACATTTTGGTACGTGACTCTTTTTGAGTTATGGTTTTCTCAGGGTAAATGCCCAGTAGTGGGATTGCTGGGTCATATGGTAGTTCTATTTGTAGTTTTTTAAGGAACCTCCATACTGTTCTCCATAGTGGCTGTACCAATTCACATTCCCACCAGCAGTGCAAGAATGTTCCCTTTTCCCCACACCCTCTCCAGCATTTATTGTTTGTAGATTTTTTGATGATGGCCATTCTGATCGGTGTGAGATGATATCTCACTGTAGTTTTGATTTGCATTTCTCTAATGATTAATGATGCTGAGCATTCTTTCATGTGTTTGTTGGCAGTCGGTATATCTTCTTTGGGGAAATGTCTATTTAGGTCTTCTGCCCATTTTTTGATTGGGTTGCTTTGTTTTTTTGTTATTGAGCTGCATGAGCTGCTTATAAATTTTGGAGATTAATCGTTTGTCCGTTGATTCATTTGCAACTATTTTCTCCCATTCTGAGGGTTGCCTTTTGGTCTTGTTTATGGTTTCCTTTGCTTTGCAAAAGCTTTTAAGTTTCATTACGTCCCATTTGTTTATTTTTGTTTTTATTTCCATTTCTCTAGGAGGTGGGTCAAAAAGGATCTTGCTGTGATTTATGTCACAGAGTATTCTGCCTATGTTTTCCTCTAAGAGTTTGATAGTTTCTGGCCTTACATTTAGGTCTTTAATCCATTTTGAGCTTATTTTTGTAAATGGTCTTAGGGAGTGATCTAATCTCATACTTTTACATGTACCTGTCCAGTTTTCCCAGCACCACTTATTGAAGAGGCTGTCCTTTCTCCACTGTACAATCCTGCCTCCTTTATCAAAGATAAGGTGTCCATATGTGCGTGGGTTTATCTCTGGGCTTTCTATCCTGTTCCATTGAGCTGTCTTTCTATTTTTGTGCCAGTACCATACTGTTTTGATTACTGTAACTTTGTAGTATAGTCTGAAGTCAGGGAGCCTGATTCCTCCAGCTCAGTTTTTCGTTCTCAAGATTGCTTTGGCTATTCGGGGTCTTTTGTGTTTCCATACAAACTGTGAAATTTTTTGTTCTAGTTCTGTGAAAAATGCCAGTGGTAGTTTGATAGTGATTGCATTGAATCTGTAGATTGCTTTGGGTAGTAGAGTCATTTTCACAATGTTGATTCTTCCAATCCAAGAACATGGTATATCTCTCCATCTACTTGTATCATCTTTAATTTCTTTCATCAGTGTCTTATAAATTTCTGCATAGGGGTCTTTTGTCTTCTTAGGTAGGTTTATTCCTAGATATTTTATTCTTTTTGTTTCAGTGGTAAATGGGAGTGATTTCTTGATTTCACTTTCAGATTTTTCATCATTAGTGTATAGGAATGCCAGAGATTTCTGTGCATTAATTTTGTATCCTGTAACTTTACCAAATTCATTGATTAGCTCTAGTAGTTTTCTGGTAGCATCTTTAGGATTCTCTATGTATAGTATCATGTCATCTGCAAACAGTGACAGCTTTACTTCTCCTTTTCCGATTTGGACTCCTTTTATTTCCTTTTCTTCCCTGATTGCTGTGGCTAAAACTTCCAAAACTATGTTGAATAAGAGTGGTGAGAGTGGGCAACCTTGTCTTGTTCCTGATCTTAGTGGAAATGCTTTCAGTTTTTCACCATTGAGGACGATGTTGGCTGTGGGCTTGTCATATATGGCCTTTATTATGTTGAGGAACGTTCCCTCTATGCCTACTTTCTGCAGGGTTTTTATCATAAATGGGTGTTGAATTTTGTCAAAAGCTTTCTCTGCATCTACTGAGTTTATCATATGTTTTTTCTCCTCCATTTGTTAATATGATCTGTCACATTAATTGTTTTGCATATATTGAAGAGTCCTTGCATTCCAGGAATAAACCCCACTTGATCATGGTGTATGATCCTTTTAATGTGCTGTTGGATTCTGTTTGCTAGTATTTTGTTGAGGATTTTTGCATCTATGTTCATCAGTGATATTGGCCTGTAGTTTTCTTTCTTTGTGACATCCTTTTCTGGTTTTGGTATCAGGGTGATGGTGGCCTCGTAGAATGAGTTTGGGAGTGTTCCTCCCTCTGCTATATTTTGGAAGAGTTTGAGAAGGATAGGTGTTAGCTCTTCTCTAAATGTTTGATAGAATTCGCCTGTGAAGCCATCTGGTCCTGGGCTTTTGTTTGTTGGAAGATTTTTAATCACAGTTTCGATTTCAGTGCTTGTGATTGGTCTGTTCATATTTTCTATTTCTTCCTGATTCAGTCTTGGCAGGTTGTGCATTTCTAAGAATTTGTCCATTTCTTCCAGGTTGTCCATTTTACTGGCATAGAGCTGCTTGTAGTAATCTCTCATGATCTTTTGTATTTCTGCAGCGTCAGTTGTTACTTCTCCTTTTTCATTTCTAATTCTATTGGTTTGAGTCTTCTTCCTTTTTTCTTGATGAGTCTGGCTAATGGTTTATCAATTTTGTTTATCTTCTCAAAGAACCAGCTTTTAGTTTTATTGATCTTTGCTATCGTTTCGTTCATTTCTTTTTCATTTATTTCTGATCTGATCTTTATGATTTCTTTCCTTCTGCTACCTTTGGGGTCTTTTTGTTCTTCTTTCTCTAATTTCTTTAGGTGCAAGGTTAAGTTGTTTATTTGAGACGTTTCCTGTTTCTTAAGGTAGGATTGTATTGCTATAAACTTCCCTCTTAGAACTGCTTCTGCTGCATCCCGTAGGTTTTGGGTCGTCGTGTCTCCATTGTCATTGGTTTCTAGGTATTTTTTTTATTTCCTCTTTGATTTCTGCAGTGATCACTTTGTTATTAAGTAGTGTATTGTTTAGCCTCCATGTGTTTGTATTTTTTACAGATCTTTTCCTGTAATTGATATCTAGTCTCATAGCATTGTGGTTGGAAAAGATACTTGATACAATTTCAATTTTCTTAAATTTACCAAGGCTTGATTTGTGACCCAAAATATGATCTATCCTGGAGAATGTTCCATGGGAAGTTGAGAAAAATGTGTATTCTGTTGTTTTTGGATGGAATGTCCTATAAATATCAATTAAGTCCATCTTGTTTAATGTATCATTTAAAGCTTGTGTTTCCTTATTTATTTTCATCTTGGATGATCTGTCCATTGGTGAAAGTGGGGTGTTAATGTCCCCTACTATGAAAGTGTTACTGTCGATTTCCCCTTTTATGGCTGTTAGTATTTGCCTTATGTATTGAGGTGCTCCTATGTTGGGTGCATGAATATTTACAATTGTTATGTCTTCTTCTTGGATTCATCCCTTGATCATTATGTAGTGTCCTTCTTTGTCTCTTCTAATAGTCTTTATTTTAAAGTCTAATTTGTCTGATATGAGAATTGCTACTCCAGGTTTTTTTTGGTTTCCATTTGCATGGAATATCTTTTTCCATCCCCTTATTTTCAGTCTGTATGTGTCTCTAGGTCTGAAGTGGGTCTCTTGTAGACAGCATATATATGGGTCTTGTTTTTGTATCCATTCAGCCAATCTATGTCTTTTGGTGGGAGCATTTAGTCCCTTTACATTTCAGGTAATTATCTATATGTATGTTCCTAATCCCATTGTCTTAATTGTTTTGGGTTCATTATTGTAGGTCTTTTCCTTGTCTTGTGTTTCTTGCCTAGAGAAGTTCCTTTAGCATTCCTTATAAAGCTGGTTTGGTGGTGCTGAACTCTCTCAGCTTTTGCTTGTGTGTAAAGGTTTTAATTTCTCCATCAAATCTGAATGAGATCCTTGCTGGGTAGAGTAATCTTGGTTGCAGGTTTTTCCCCTTCATCACTTTAAAAATGTCCTGCCAGTCCCTTCTGGCTTGCAGAGTTTCTGCTGAAAGATCAGCTGTTAACCTTATGGGGACTCCCTTGTGTGTTATTTGTTGTTTTACCCTTGCTGCTTTTAATATGTTTTCCTTGTATTTAACTTTTGATAGTTTGATTAAAATGTGTCTTGGCGTGTTTCTCCTTGGATTTAGCCTGTATTGGACTCTGTGCTTCCTGGACTTGATTAACTTTTTCCCTTCCCATATTAGGGAAGTTTTCAACTATAATCTCTTCAAATATTTTCTCAGTCCCTTTCTTTTTCTCTTCTTCTTCTGGAACCCCTATAATTCGAATGTTGGTGCGTTTAATGTTGTCCCAGTGGTCTCTGAGACTGTCCTCAGTTCTTTTCATTCTTTTTTCTTTATTCTGCTCTGCAGTAGTTATTTCCACTATTTTATCTTCCAGGTCACTTATCCATTCTTCTGCCTCAGTTATTCTGCTATTGATCCCATCTCGAGTATTTTTAATTTCATTTATTGTGTTGTTCATCTTTGTCTGTTTCATCTTTAGTTCTTCTAGGTCCTTTTTAAATGTTTCTTGCATTTTGTCTATTCTATTTCCAAGATTTTGGATCATCTTTACTATCGTTATTCTGAATTCATTTTCAGGTAAAGTGCCTATTTCCTCTTCATTTGTTAGGTGTGGTGGGTTTTTATCTTGCTCCTTCATCTCTGTGTGTTTTTCTGTCTTCTCATTTTGCTTATCTTACTGTGTTTGGGGTCTCCTTTTTACAGGCTTCAGGTTCGTAGTTCCCGTTGTTTTAGGTGTCTGTCACCAGTGGCTAAGGTTGGTTCAGTGGGTTGTGTAGGCTTCCTGGTGGAGGGGAGTAATGCCTGTGTTCTGGTGGATGAGGCTGGATCTTGTCTTTCTGGTGGGCAGGTCCACATCTGGTGGTGTGTTTTGGGGGTACCTGTGGTCTTATTAATATTTTAGGCAGCCTCTCTGTTAATGGGTGGGCTTGTGTTTCTGTCTTGCTAGTTGTTTGGCATAGGGTGTCCAGCACTGTAGCTTTCTGGTCGTTGAGTGAAGCTGGGTGCTGGTGCTGAGATGGAGATCTCTGGGAGATTTTTGCCGTTTGATATTATGTGGAGCTGGGAGGTCTGTTGTGGACCAGTGTCCTGAAGTTGGCTTTCCCACCTCAGAGTCACAGCACTGACTCCTGGCTGCAGCACCAAGAGCCTTTCATCCACACGGCTCAGAATAAAAGGGAGAAAAAGTAGAAAGAAAGAATTAGTAGAAGTAGAAAGCAAGAAAGTAAGAAAGAAAGAAAGAAAGGAGGGAGGGAGGAAGGAGGTAAGGAAGGAAAAAAAGAAAGAAAGATAGAAGATAAAGTAAAATAAAATAAAGTAAGATAAAATATAATAAAGTTATTAAAATAGATAATAATTATTAAGAGAAAAATTAAAAAACAAAAACAAAAAAAACGGATGGATAGAACCCTAGGACAAATGGTGGAAGCAAAGCTATACAGACAAAATCTCACACAGAAGCATACGCATACACACTCACAAAAAGAGGAAAAGGGGAAAAAATCGTAAATCTTGCTCTCAAAGTCCGCCTCCTCAATTTGGGATGACACATTGTCTATTCATGTATTCCACGGATGCAGGGTACATCAAGTTGATTGTGGAGCTTTAATCCACTGCTTCTGAGGCTGCTGGGAGAGATTTCCCTTTCTCTGTTCGCACAGCTCCGGGGGTTCAGCTTTGGATTTGGCCCCTGCGTGTAGGTCGCCTGAGGGCGTCTGTTTTTTGCTCAGACAGTACGGGGTTAAAGGAGCAGCTGCTTCAGGGACTCTGGCTCACTCAGGCCGGGGGGGGGGGGGGGGGGGGGGCGGGGCACGGAGTGAGGGGCGGGCCTGCGGTGGCAGAGGCCGGCATGACTTTGCACCAGCCTGAGGCGTGCTGTGTGTTCTCCCGAGGAAGTTGTCCCTGGATCCCAGGACCCTGGCAGTGGCGGGCTGCACAGTCTCCCCGGAAGAGGGGTGTGGAGAGTGACCTGTGCTCGCACATAGGCTTCTTGGTGGCGGCAGCAGCAGCTTTAGCGTCTCATGCACATCTCTGTGGTCCGCGCTTTTAGCCGCGGCTTGCGCCCGTCTCTGGAGCTCCTTTAAGCAGCGCTTTTAATCCCCTCTCCCAGGTATGTGGGGAGTTTCTTGCCTTTTGGGAGGTCTGACGTCTTCTGCCAGCATTCAATAGGTGTTCTGTAGGAATTGTTCCACGTGTAGATGTATTTCTGGTGTATCTGTGGGGAGGAAGGTGATCTCCGCGTCTTACTCTTCCGCCATCTTCCTCACCGGGCAATCCTGCGGTTTTGCTGGTAGCTCACAAAAAAGCAAGTTGAAAAATGGAGCTCAGCGGCACTGCAATTCACAAACCTGGAACAAGGTGGCCATCCCCGGTTTCACATCAACATGATCTAAGGCACAAACATCCTTGTTTTTCCATTTTGTCTTTAAGTTATTTGTTGAAACAAACGGCCCGCCGTCCCTGGGACTGTCGAGGCTTCGGCCTCCGGGTCCCCTCCAGAGCTGGCAGCCTCAGTGAGGCCGCCTCCCCTCGGGCTCCGGGGCAGTTCCGTGACGGCAGAGGGAAGAGACCCCAAGCCAGGAGTTCCAGCTCTGCGGAAACCTCATTATAAATTCTTGCTCAAACTCCTAACCTTAATGTTTTCCTCATTATTTTCCTACTTTCTTTTGTTTTTTTCTTAATTTTATTTATTCATTTATTTTTAATTTTTTTGGCCGCTTTGGGTCTTCGTTGCTGTGCGCGGGTTTTTCTCTAGTTGCCACAAGCAGGGACTACTCTTCATTGTAGTGCGCAGGATTCCCATTGCGGTGGCTTCTCTTGGTGGCTGCTCTTGTGGAGCACGGGCTGTAGGTGCACAGCCTTAAGTAGTTGTGACACGCGGGCTTCAGTAGTTGTGTCTCGTGGGCTGCAGAGCACAGGCTCAGTAGTTGTGGCACATGGGCTTAGTTGCTCCTTGGCATGTGGGATCTTCCCAGACCAGGGATCAAACCCGTGTCTCCTGCATTGGCAGGTGGATTCTTAACCACTGCGCCACCAGAGAAGTCCCAATTTTCCTACTTTCTGTCTTCTCATTCTCTTACGTTCTTAAGTTTTCTTCCCCCCCCTTTTTTTTTGTTTTGAAGAGCTGCTTTTAATATTTCTAATAGGAAAGAACTCTATAATGCTTATTTTCTGTCTCTGTTAAATACCTGTTGTCTGCTGCAATTCACAGAACCATTTGTATTTTTTGCCACCCGGAAGTCCTCCACAGCCAAGATGCTCCTACCTCTCCTCCTTCCCTACTGCTTCCTCCTCCTCTTCCTGGTCCAGGATGGAGTTGGGTTCCTCCAAGATGGGGGGAATGGGGAAATTGTACAATTCATCTTGTTGGTTTTATCATTTCATAATCCAGCCAAAGCAGATACTGGTGAATTTGAATTCTCAGAGCAAGAAACATATCTGAAACTGGGTTTAACGCTTCCTAAACTCACTAGAACTGATTCTTTTGCAAATAAAGACAGAAAGAATAAAATAGGATTCTTTTTTATCATGAATGAAGTTGGCTACTAATTATCCTTCTTCTTACAACTGAATCAAACAGGGACTTCTACATTCTAACCCACAAAATTTCTAGGAAGTTCCAGTTTCTCATTCAGTCATTCTTACATGATCTGGGGGTTTACTAGAACATTATGAGATTAGCATCCCATTAACTAAAGTGATTCATTTGTGATAAGTGTTGTCCCTCAATAAAAAAAACAAATGAACAAACAAATCAGGGGGTACAATTCCTAACCCAAAATGATTCTGAGCTTATCTTTTGGTTGACTTCGAGCATCAGCCTTTATTCTTGCCTATTCCAACCTTGATTGTTGACATCTGATATAAGGAGAGTGAATTGTCTACATTCATTTTGGGTCCCAGAGAATTTGGACATTTCAAGTCCATGATTCCTTCTGATATCTCATTCTCTGAGAGTCTCCATGAGAGTAACTTTCTTTTCATCCTCTCTAACTGGCTTTAGTAATGTTTGACATATAAGTGTCCCTTTGCTGCTGTTGACTTTTAAGTCCCATTAAAATAATTGGCCAACCAGCTCTCTTTCTTACTTGAATTCTTTGTTTTTTTAAAAAATCATTTTGCTTTGTTTTAGTTCTCAAAACAGTGCCCATCACTGTAGCTGACCTGCTACAAATCCTTAAGACCTAAATCACTTAGAACAATAATTTTCATTCTTACATGCAGTTGTAAACATCATATCAGAATCCCAGAAACACTCCCTCCTGAAACATACTTTTCTTGGGCAGTCAAGCTGTCCAGCAGAGAAACGGAATTCCTTGGGAATTTGATAAATAATATATATTCTAATGCTAGAAGTACAAACTCTCACTTACCCACATATTTCAAAAGACCTGCTCTTTAACCACTTCAATAGCATTTTTCAATCAGTTACAAAGTTCTTTCTTTTCATTCATAGAAGAGTGTTCTTCATGAATTTCTTTTTTAGGTCTTGTAACAAGGTGACAATGTGACCTGAGGTTGTAAGGGCTGCACAATCTATTGTTTCTCAGTGAGAGTCTATTTCCGCAGTTCTAGAATCATCCAGAAAAAATGAGTAAAATGCCTTGAATTAGACTGAGCATGACAGCTACTATTTACTTTTCTTAGGAAAAATGGGAGTCCATGGAGGTTAGGCTAAAATTCAATTTCTAATTGAAAATGCTATAGGATATTCTCATGGACTTTCCCAATTATGTAAATTAATATAACTCTACATAAATTTAATATTTCATGTGGTATACTCTATTCTGAACAGAGAATTTTCCCCAAATCATAAGTTTAAACACAAAGTCTCCACTTCATCTCTGACTTTGAGGTGCTATTCTAAGAGCCACAATGCTTGTGTTTCCTCCACTGCAACTGCTACACTGTAAGTCTAGCCTCCATTTGATCATGGTGCAAGTGTGCTCTTGGCTTTTTGTCGTGGTCAGAAAATTATCTGTGGATCAGTGAAATGTTATATATTAGGTGCAAAATTCAGAATAATAACTTCTAAAATGTGCCCTACATAAAAGTGGACAATCTGTATGCTCTCCAAATACTGTATCGCATTAAAAAATGCACGTTTATTATTTAAAGAGGATTTTAAGACTTTAACTCTTGCGGATGGTAAATTAGCTTATATCAGACTAACCCTCCTACTGATAGCAATTATAAAGTCTGGATAAACATCTTTAAAAAAAAGAAACCTGTCTCCTTTGAGGTAGTAGAGAGCAACCTGTGGAAGATAGAAACAGGAAGACATAAACCTTTGAATTCCACATTTGGTTAGCTTCTCTAGTGAGGGCATTTGTCAGTTCTTTTCTTACATGGAAAATTAACCTGAAACATAAGATAGAGTTTTATGGGATAAGAAGTCAGAGACTGGGACTTCCAGAGCCAATATAAGTTAGGGTCAAAATCCTGAAAAGGAGGGAGACACAGAGAAAGGAGGCACCCAAACCTGCAAACAAACACCTGCAAATCCTTGATTGACTTCTGAATTATACATATGTGAGTGAGACTCACAGGTGAAAGCAGCAGTGGGAAAGATGACAGACTGAACACAAATCTGAACAACTTCTCATAAGAGTTTGGAGTTCAGATCATGTCAAAGTAGACATCCTTGCTAAATATCTTGGGCTATCTGTTGAAATTCCAGAAGGATAATATCTTACAGTTAAGATCCCTAAGGACCAGGAATAATAACTATTGCCTACTATTAAGAAAAAGTATTAGTAGATATGCCCTGAAGACACCTAAAACCAAACCTTCTACAAGATTAAAGTGACCAACAGTAATTTAACTGCCTAGTAGCACAAAACTCAATCCTATTCACAATATAGTGTTATATCCAGTATAAAATAATAATTATGCATTTATTTATCAATCATGTAAGGAAGCCCCAAAACATGGCTTATAATGATGAGAAAAGTTAGTCAATAGAAACAGATCTAGAGATGACATGTTGGAATTAGCAGAAAAGAACTAAAATTTACCATTGTAGATATGTTAAAGTATCTACAGAAAACAGTTAATGAAAGGGTGAAGAGATAAGAAAATTCAGAATATATAGAAAAACTCTATTAATAAGGCCTAAGGAAAATTCAAGAATGGGGCTATGTAATATCTGAAATCAAAGTTCATGGAGTATAATTAACACAAGATTGGACAGTACAGAAAAAGGATAAGAAGTTAAAGAGCCCTCACAAAAAATTATCCTAACTGAAGCAAGCAAAAATAAATAAATGAAAGATAATAAAGAAGGCTAAAAATGTGTAGGACATCATCAAGTGATTTAATATGAAGTTCATTTGGAATTTTGAGAAGAATGGAGAGAAATAATTGTTAGAAAAAGACTTTGAAGAAATATTGGCCAACACTTTCCCAAGGATAAAAGGAACCATCCACAAATTTAAGAAATCCAGCAAATTGCAAACAAAAGAAATTCAAAAGAAAAAAATACACATAGGTGCATCACAGTCAAGTTGCTAAAAAAAATAAAAGTCAATCAAAAAATCTTAAAAACACTGAGAGAAAAACAATAAAAATGATGATTGACTTTACATCAGACACAAGGAAGTCTAGAGAAAATGAAATGGCACCTTGACATCTTTAAAATGCTTAGAGGAAAACTAACATTTCGCCCATGATTTTTTTTAAGAAAAAAATTCTTAAAAAATGAAAGTGATATAAAGATAAATTCAGATAAACAAAAGCTGAGAAAACATGTTGCCAGAAGACCCATAATAAAAGAAATGCAAAAAAGAACATATTTAGGCTGAAGAGAAATGATCCAGATGGAAATTCAGATCCAAAAGAAGACATGAGAAGAACTAGAAATGGTAAACCTATGGGTAAATATAAGGTTTATTTTTCTTTTCAAAAATTATTTAATGATCCATTCACTGTTTAAAAAAAGATAAAAATATATAGTGATGTTTATAAGATGTATGGACATAATATTGCATAAAGTCTGGAAGAGCATAAAAAGAATTATGGTCTTTTAAGGTTCTTATGGTGGTATAAAAGAATTTATGGTAGACTGTGATGAGTGAAGGCTGTATAATATAATCACTAGAGCAATCATTAAAAATGCAAAAAGTTCAGGCAAAAATCCAATAAAAGTGATAGAATGAATTATTTAAATTGTTAATGAACCCAAAGAAAAATAGGGAAGGACCTGTAACTCGAGATATTTAGCAAGGCTGTCTATCTTAACATGATCTGAACACTAAACTCTCATGAGAAGTTGTTCAAATTTGTGTTCTGTCTGTCATCTTTCCCACTGCTGCTTTCACCTGTGAGTCTCACTCCACATATGTACAATTCAGGGAAGGAAAAATAGGGAAGGACCTAACAAGCATACAAAAGTAAGTCAAATAAAAAACAAATAGCAAACTGATAAGCTTAAACTGAACTGTATCAAATAACCACGTTAAATATAATTGAAAGAAGTATTCCAATAAAAAACCAGGATTGTAAGAACGAACTGAAAGAAATGCTAAGCATGGAAACACTGATGTGGATGCAATACATCAAATAAAGTAGACTTTACCAGTAGTAAAGAGAGTCATTTCATAATGATAGAAATGTCATGAACTCATCAAAATAACATAATAATCCTACCTAAGTATGTACAAAATGACAAAGCTTCAAAAATACTTGATGCAGTCTGAGAAGATAATAGTTATAAATACACAAATCTATATTTATGGTTAAGATATTAATACTTTTCTTTCAGTAACTGATGGAACAACATGTAAAAGTAAATATATTGAAGATTTAAACAATACTCTCAAACAACTTGACATAATTAGCACAATTAATATGTATAGACACTCCACCCAATAACACTAGAATATTCATTCACCAAGAGAGACCGTATACTGTATAGTAATAGTGTGGGTAGATAGAGACAAAGTATATATACAAGTACATATATAAGTATATACCATAGTGTGTGTGTGTATATATATATATATATATATATTATACTATACTAGATATATAGTATTGTATATATATATCTCTATATATCTCTATATAAGTGTATATGTAACAGATATTCATAAAAATATACATGTATATGTATGAGATATATACTTATAGGTATAATAGAATATGTTTACAACTATAATAGGTATATTCTTATATCTACAATCAATATATACTTATGTCTATATAGGTGTATATATGTATATATGAGTATATATATCTATATATGTGTATATCCATATCTCTCTATATATCTGTCTATAGAGAAAGAGAAGGAGAGAGACAGAGAGAGAATTTTCTCACACTACAATAAAATTAAATTAGAAAATCATACTTAAAATACCTAGAAATTCTCAAATATTTGAAAAATAAACAACATATTTCTAGATAATACATATGAAAGACCAGAAAGCACAAAGGTAATTAGGCAATATTTCAAAGTTAAAGATAATTAAAATCCAATATTTCATATTTGTGAAATGCATGAAAATTTTTTCTTAAAGAGAAATTTTATTTAAATGCTTTTATTAGAGGAGAAGAAAGATTTCAAATGAATTATGTGGCTACTTACCTTAGAAAGCAAAACATTAATAAAAGAAAATCAAATCTGAAGAAAGCAAATAACAAAGATGAGTATAAATTAATAAAACATGAAACAAAAAACAATAGAGAAAATGAGGCATATGTTAATCCTCAACATATTAACAAAATTGGTAAATTCTTAGCTAGACTGATTTTAAGAAAGGCAGAGAGAGAGAACATACAATGCCAATATCAGGAACACAAGAAAAGATAACACTAACAATTTTTAGTAATATTAAATGGATTATAAAGGAATACATTGAACAACATTATGCCAACAATTTGGCAACAGATAAAATAGACAAATTTCTCGAAAGACTAAAATTACCAAAACTCACGTGAGGTTAAACATAAAATATGAATGGTTCTATATCTATGAATAAAATTGAATTTGTAATTAAAAATATTCCCCCAAAATATCTTCAGGCCAGGATTATTTCACTGGTGATGTCTATCAAATATTGATGAAAGAAGCAATGCCAATCTTACATAAACTGTTTTAGAAAATAATAGATTTTAGAGCATTCTCTAATGTTTTATGAGACCAGCAAAACCTTGATACCAATACCTAACTGGGAATTTACAACAAGAGAAAATTGTAGGTAGCACCCTTTATGAACAGAGATACAAAAAATACTTAACAAAACTTTTCTAAACCAAATCTGGCAACATAAATAAAGGATAATAACTCCTGACAAGTGGATTTCATTCCAGAAATGCAAATTAGGTTTATCTTGTAAAAAAAAATTATTAAAAATCAACAAATTTATAGACTATTTGAAAAAAATATGATCATCTCAAAATATGCCAAAAAATCATTTGACAGAATTTAATAATAATTCCTAGTAAACTAGGAAAAAAAGTAACTTAATTGAATAAAGTGCATCTATGAAAAACCTAGAGTTAACATTATACTGAGAGGTCAGGAAGAAGCTGAGGATATTTGGTCTTATCAGCTATAGTCAACATTGTACTAGAAGTCCTAGCTAGATCTTCAAGACAAAAGAAAGAAAAAGCCTAAAAGCAGGAAAGGGGGTAACTCCTCATTAACAAAGAAAATACTACAAAATAATCATGACCATACTACTGAAACTGATAAAACATTTAGGAAGGTCAGAGGATCATGGTCACTATAGAAATACCAACCACATTCCATGTATCAGCAACATACAATTAGAAGGCGAATTTATTTGTCTTTCTCTGTCTGATTTACTTCATTCAGTACGAAAGTCTCTAGGGTCATCCATGTTGCTGCAAATGGAATTATTTTGTTCTTTTTTATGGCTGAGTAATATTCCATTGTATATATGTACCACATCTTCTTTATCGATTTGTCTGTCGATGGACACATAGGTTGTTTCCATGACCTGGCTATTGTAAATAGTGCTGCAATGAACATTGGGTTGCATGTGTCTTTTTAAATTATGGTTTTCTCAGGGTATATGCCCAGTAGTGGGATTGCTGGGTCATATGGTAATTCTATTTTTAGTTTTTAAAGGAACCTCCATACTGTTCTCCATAGTGGCTGTAACAATTTACATTCCCACCAAGAGTGCAAGAGGGTTTCCTTTTCTCCACACCCTCTCCAGCATTTGCTGTTTGTAGATTTTCAGATGATGCCCATTCTAGGCACTGTGAGGTGATAACTCATTGTAGTTTTGATTTGCATTTCTCTAATGATTAGTAACGTTGAGCCCTTTTCATGTGCCTCTTGGCCATCTGTATTTCTTCTTTGGAGAAATGTCTATTTAAGTCTTCTGCACTTTTTTTGGATTGGGTTGTTTGTTTTTGTAATATTGAGCTGCATGAGCTGTTTATATATTTTGGAGACTAATCCTTTGTCCATTGATTCATTTGAAAATATTTTCTCCCATTCTGAGGGTTGCCTTTTTGTCTATAGCTTCCTTTGCTGTACAAATGCTTTTAAGTTTCATTAGGTCCCATTTGTTTATTTTGTTTTATTTCCATAAATCTAGGAGATGGGTCAAAAAAGATCTTGTGATTTATGTCAAAGAGTGTTCTTCCTATGTTTTCCTCTAAGAGTTTTATAATGTCTGGTCTTACATTTATGTCTTTAATTCATTTTGAGTTTATTTTTGTGTATGGTGTTAGGGAGTGTTCTAATTTCATTCTTTTACATGTAGCTGTCCAGTTTTCCCAGCACCACTTATTAAAGAGGCTGTCTTTTCTCCATTGTATATTCTTGCCTCCTTTATCAAAAATAAGGTGACCATATGTACGTGGGTTTATCTCTGGTCTTTCTATACTGTTCCATTGATCTATATTTCTGTTTTTGTGTGAGTACCCTCCTGTCTTGATTACTGTAGCTTTGTAGTATAGTCTGAAGTCAGGGAGTCTGATTCCTCCAGCTCCACTTTTTTCCCTCAAGACTGCTTTGGCTATTTGGGGTCTTTTGTGTCTCCATACAAATTTTTAGATTTTTTTGTTCTAGTTCTGTAAAAAATGCCATTTTTAATTTGATAAGGATTACATTGAATCTGCAGACTGTTTTGGGTAGTATAGTCATTTTCACAATATTGATTCTTCCAATCCAAAAACTTGGTATATCTCTCCATCTGTTTGTGTCATCTGATTTCTTTCATCAGTGAGTGTCTTATAGTTTTCTGAGTACAGGTCTTTTACCTCTTTAGGTAGGTTTATTTCTAGGTATTTTATTCTTTTTTTGCAATGGTGAATGGGACTGTTTCCTTAATTTCTCTTTCTGATCTTTCATTTTTAGTGTAGAGGAATGCAGGAGATTTCTGTGCATTAATTTTGTATCCTGCAACTTTACCAAATTCATTGATTTGCTCTAGTAGTTTTCTGGTGGTATCTTTAAGATTTTCTATGTATAGTATCATGTCATCTGCAAACAGTGACAGATTTACTTCTTCTTTTCCAGTTTGTATTCCTTTTATTTCTTTTTCTTCTCTGATTGCCATGCCTAGGACTTCCAAAACTGTGTTGAATTATAGTGGTGAGAGTGTACATCCTTGTCTTGTTTCTGACCTTAGAGGAAATGCTTTCAGTTTTTCTCCATTGAGAATGATGTTTGCTGTGGGTTTGTCGTATATGGCCTTTATGATGTTGAGGTAGGTTCCCTCTATGCCCACTAAGTAATCTTAGTTGTAGGTTCTTCCCTTTCATCACTTTAAATATATCCTGCTACTCCCTTCTGGCTTGTAGAGTTTCTGCTGAGAAATCAGCTGTTAAACTTATGGGGGTTCCCTCATATGTTATTTGTTGTTTTTTCCCTTGTTACTTTTAATAATTTTTCTTTGTCTTTAATTTTTGTTAGTTTGATTACTGTGTGTCTTGGCGTATTTCTCCTTGGGTTTATCCTGCCTGGGACTCTCTGCACTTCCTGGACTTGGGTGGCATTTTCCTTTCCCATGTTAGGGAAGTTTTTGACTATTATCACTTCAAATATTTTCTTGGTTTCTTACTCTCTCTCTTCTCCTTATGGGACCCCTATAATGCGAATGTTGGTGTGTTTAACATTGTCCCAGAGGTCTCTTAGGCTGTCTTCATTTCTTTTCATTCTTTTTTCTTTATTGTGTTCCACAGCAGTGAATTCCACCATTCTGTCTTCCAGATCACTTATCTGTTCTTCTGCCTCAGTTATTCTGCTACTGTTTCCTTCTAGTGTATTTTTTATTTCAGTTATTGTATTATTCATCTCTTTGTTCTTTAATTCTTCTAGTTGTTTGTTCCTTAATTATTCTTAATTATTGTTAAACATTTCTTGCATCTTCTCAATCTTTGCCTCCATTCTTTTTCCAAGGGCCTGGATCATCTTCACTGTCATTATTCTGAATTCTTTTTCTGAAAGGTTGCCTATGTCCTCTTCATTTAGTTGTTTTACTGGGGTTTATCTTGTTCCTTCATCTGGTACATAGTCCTCTGCCTTTTCATTTTGTGTATCTTTCTGTGAATGTGTTTTTTGTCCCACAGACTGCAGGATTGTAGTTCTTCTTGCTTCTGCTGTCTGCCCTCTGGTGGATGAGGCTATCTAAGAGGCTTATGCAAGCTTCCTGATGGGAGGTCCTGGCAGTGGGTAGAGCTGGGTGTTACTCTGGTGGGCAGAGCTCAGTAAAACTTTAATCCTCTTGTCAGCTGATGGGTGGGGCTGAGTTCCCTCCCTGTTGGTTGTTTGGTCTGAGGAGACCCAGCACTGTAGCCTGCAGGCTCTTTGGTGGGGCTAATGGTGGACTCTAGGAGGGCTCATGCCAAGGAGTACTTCCCAGAACTTCTTCTGCCAGTGTCCTTGTCTCTTCAGTGAGCCATAGCCACCCACTGCCTCTATAGGAGACCCTCCAACACTAGCAGGTAGGTTTGGTTCAGTCTCCTATGGGGTCACTGCTTCTTCCCCCTAGGTCCTGATGTGCACACTACTTTGTGTGTGCCCTTCAAGATTGGAGTCTCTGTTTTTCCCAGTTCTGTCAAAGTCCTGCGGTCAACGCCCGATAGCCTTCAAAGTCTGTTTCTCTGGGAATTCCTCCTCCCGTTGCTGGACCCCCAGGTTGGGAAGACTCATTTGGGGCTCAGAACCTTCACTCCAGTGGGTGAACTTCTGTGGTATAGTCATTCTCCAGTTTGTGAGTCACCCACCAGCAGTTATGGGATTTGATTTTATTGTGATTGCACCCCTCCTACCATCTCATTGCAGCTTCTCCTTTGTCTTTGGATGTGGGGTATCTTTTTGGTGAGTTCCAGTGTCTTCCTCTTGATGATTGTTCAGCAGTTGGTTGTGATTCCAGTGCTCTCACTAGAGGGAGTGAGCACATGTTCTTCTACTCCACCATCTTGAACCAATCTCCAAAAATAAGTTTTACAATTCTATATCCAAGTCTTCCAAGGGGATCCAAAAAATAACATAATACCATTAAGGATCTTTTCCACTTATCCATATTCCTAAACTCATCAGAGCATCTGATTAAAATCTTCTCATTTTCCCAGATTTTTCTAAGTCAAAATTCCATCATATACCCTTCTTCCCCCTTTTTAAAAAATTCTTATCCATCATTCCTACTTTTCTGATGTTATTTTTATCCATAAGCAGCTCTGTGATCTTTCTCATAGTAATTATTATAATTTATTCTTCCTTGAATCTTTCCATTTTGAAGCTCTGTTCTTTAGCACAACAAAAGAACATGCCTATAATTTTGTTCAAACAGCCAAGAAATCTTTCCCCGGAAGAAACTGGGCCAGAAGAACGGTTTGGATGTTCCACTCAGGCACAGATAGAACAGAATCAAAATGGTGCTTGTGAAATGTTTTGTCAGAACAAAAGACTTTTAATGATTATAATGGTTCATGGCTTTAGGCTCAGAACATCCATAAGAGGAGTTAAGACTGAAAAGATTCCAAGGCAGTATCCAAAGCTTTCTCCAGAGTTTTAGACAAGATGTGGCTGGGCACCACCATATTTATCTGCATGATTCTCATTTTTCTAAATGCCATGACTGAAACAGTCATGTTTCAGATGGATATTTTCTTTTTTATTTTTTTGGAGGGGTCATTTTCTGTGTGTTCATTCTGTATTTTTTCCCCCAGGTCTATCACTAGCTTATACAATGAAGAGAAGAAAAGTGTTTCCCTTGGTAGATGCAGCCTAGGAAGTTCATGGTTTGGTGAACAGTGACATCGCAATGGTAAGTGCAGACCTGTATCCAGGCACAAGGTACCTGTGTATTATGTGCTCAATTTCACCCCCCATGTCCTTTCATCAAGGCCCTTTGTGCACAAAGTACACAGACATTCATAGTGACTTTGCCTTTTCTCTTTCAAGAAAATGTCTATTTTTCTTCTATCCTGATACTAATGCACTATAGTTCTTTATGCCCTCTGTATCTATTTGAGTTCTTCGTTGCAAATAAGAGAAATAACCTAGTGGAAGCAGGTTATTTCTATTTGTTCAAATTAATGGCTGCACTGCTGGTTGAAAACACACATGTATATGTCCTTTCTGCTAATTTATTTCCATGGAGCTGAATGAAATTCATGTCCATGTATCAAATGGATCTTTCCCTTTACTACTTTGCCTTTCCTAGTTTAGAGTAGTTGTTTGTGCTTTAAGAATGGGAGATCCAAGCTTCTCCCTTATGCTCTCATGTATCACCTTTTCCTCAGATAACATTGTCTTGATTCTAAATGGTATTGGAAATAAATATTATGATTTTTAGACCTAACTTCACTGTTTTGCACTTTAAATGATTTTTCTATGTAAATATTTTCCTTTTCTGTCTAAAAAGACTATGAACTTTATGTTTGTCAGAATTAAATGTTGCCTAACTATACCTAACTTTATTTTAAAAAGTCAAAATCTCAAGACATATAATGCCATTAAAGTCAAAGATATAAGGCTGCCTGTGTGAGTTCCTACATATCAGGCCTGCTAATGCTTCAGATGTGGGGCAGGGATGTATCTGTAGACTCTGCTGCTGGGGTGGATTGGGCCGCAGTGTCCTGGATATGTGACACGATGTGGGCCCCTTGTCTGTTTCTGCTGCTGCTCTCGATCAGGTCTGTCACTGCCCCAGGTTTGGGGGCAAGGGATGAGTCTCTGCCCTAGCTCTGCTGCTGTGGTCAGTTGGACCCTCTGCGCCCTAGGTGGGGATGGTGGGATGTTTCTCCCAGCTAGGTCTCTGATGTGCTGCCTCTTTCCTGGCCTTTTCACCAAAGAGAACAGGGTTTTTTGTTTGTTTGCCTGTTTTTTGATCTACACATGTTGGTGCTTCCAGGTTGTGGGCCCCTCAGGTGCCCAGTTGGAGATCTGTGGAAGATGAAAAGAAAACGCAGGGAACTCAGGACTGTGAGGCTACTTTTTTCTTCACAGCTTTCAGAGTTTTGAGTCCATTTATGATTGTGGAATTATTTCCGGACACAGATGTTTTTAGAGGGGAGGAGTCAGGAAAAGTGAGTCTGTGACATCTCACAACATTTTAAAATAAGGTTCAGTTTACAGTACACAGTTGAGCAATCCCAAGGACTCTGGTGCCTTCCATAGTGGCCATTCTTCATTGCCCATATTTTATCAGTGATTTATTTCTAAAAAGTTAGTTCTTCTGAATTTTTGTTCATTAAAATATTCCAAACCTTTTAATCTAATTACAGAATATTTTGCTAGCCTAAATTCATCCTTTCCTGCTACAGTTGTCCCTATGTATACCAATATTTAAGATATATTTCATTATCCCATTTAAGCAAACATTGTGATAATTACATGCTTCATAATTAAATATCTTCTTAAGTAAGCCCTAGCAGTTATAATAAATTCAGCTGAGTGATTGACTCTGGGATGGGTAAATATGTAGGAGAAGACCATTTGGCTTTGTTTATTAATACATCAGATAAGCTGCCTTTTGACATCCTAATAGAGACAATATTTCTCTTTTGCTTTAAAAATGAGTCATTTAACCTCCTACAGCATAAAAGATTACACTGACTTTGAGCTGACCTAGGTAGCAAAAGATCAACATATTTGCTTTGTAAATTCAATCAAGTATGAGGACAAATTTTACTTAAGGCACAAATGGCTTTACTAATGTTGAGGCCAATGCAGTTTGCCTTCAAGCTTTGCCAAAGCTTTAAAGTCAACTTTTAAACAATGATGTTTTCCTACTGTAAAACACCTTTGGATACAAGTGTCAGATACAGATAAGCCAGAAGAGTTTACCATTAAAAAGTTTGACTCAGTCCTTATATTTCCAGTAATTAATATATATTAATTTTATTTATGTGCACACTTATATGCAAATGTTATATATTTACATATGTGGGTTAATATTTTTGCTTTTATTTTTGTGCTTTCCTATAGATTTCAATTTTCTATTTTGAGCATATTTTTGATTTTATAAATAGAAAAATGTTATTTGAATGCATAAAACTGAAAGAATATTTGAGACTTATGGGGGTGTATCAGTTATGGAAACATGAAATAAGGAATCTTGCTTAATGGTATTTAAATATAATCGTTTCTCTTTGGAAAGGGTGACCCTAATGTCATGAAACACTTTGTACAAGTATGTCTATAGTGGCACTGTTGCAAATGCAAGTATCTGGGCACTACCCAAATAACCATCAATAGAAAAATAGGTAGATCAGCTCTGATATAGATTATTGTGCAGCAGCAAAAATGAATTCACTTCAGCTAAACACAACCAGAGAATGATGAAAAGTGAAAAGGGCAAGTCAGGGATTTTGTATGAGTCCATTTATAAAATGTCCAATACATGCACAGCAAAATATATCATTTGGAATACCAATCTATGCAGTTAAAAATATTCAGAAGTTAGGGAATGTTAAACAAAAGACTTAATATAGTGGTTAATGGAGAGAAAAGGAGAAGAAACTAAATGAAGGATCAGGGAAGGTTACCCAAGAGAATTCACATGTAAAGTTAATTTTCTCCCTTAAATTGATGCATATTACTGTATTGTTAGCCTTACACTTCACACATAGGTTATGAGCAATTTTTGTCTACTCAATATTTAATAAAATATTTATATAAAACCTTAAATAGTTAAAACTATAGGATCCACAGACATAAGCTAGTTTGGTGAAATGCAGTAATCTTTAAACACGTATTTAAAAAATTTTGATCCCAAGGCCTTGCTGTAGTTATTATTTTTTGTTTTGCTTTGCTTTGTTTTAGAAGACAATGTTTTAAAAATTTAAATGGATTTTCAAGTAATTTTTTAATGTTTTTAATTTTTTAATGTTTTGGGATTCAAGTTCTATTATATAGTGGTACAACAATGTAAACTTACATTTGCTCTTCAACATTTATCAATGTATTTCTTTTAGGTTAATACAGGATTGATCTTTCACATACTTTTCCTGAGGCTGTTATTTTGGGGATACAAAATATATTTTATATACTTGTTAAATCAAATTTTAATTGTATTTCCAGATGATCTACATCTATATTTAATTATGAAATCAGTTAAGACTCAGTGAAATGTCCTAAGACTTCTACATTTATGATGTTTTTTAGTTTCTTTTAATTTCTAGCACCTTTAGATATTTAGGTGTTTTGTTAATTTATACATAAAATTTCATGACTGCTATAACATCCTCTTTTATCTTTTGTCCATTTTTATGTTTAATAGTTTGACCTTAATTCTAAGGTAACTGTCAGTTTTAAACACCATTTGTACTTTCCTTAAGTATTTCTGTTTGCCCATATTTTTTTCTTTAGTATTTATAAATCACTTTATTTTAGTTTTATCTCAAATTGACAGTTTTTTTTGAGAGTGAATTATAAATTGGATTCTATGCCTTTTATCAATTTGTTACTCAGTATTCACTAAATCTATCAAAAATATTCTTAAGTTTCTGGCATGTAAATTTAACTTTAATATCCATTGTAAGTTTTCTATTTTCCCTTTCCACTCTTTTTGTCATAGCATTTGGATTTGAGTGTGGACTTATCAGTAAGTCTCCATAAATATTAAGTTAACTGAAGAAAGTCCAGTAAATGGCAAGACTTGTATTTGGGTATCCACTTCATTTGCTGGACACTATATGCAATCTGGAATAATTACAATATTAATCTTGCCTCACCTACCTGGCAGTGGACATATAAGTATCATCTCACTTATGAAGCCTTTGAGATAAAGTTTAAATATATGCTATAAATCAATATTGGATTCGTGACTCAATCATTAGTGGTTATGAATAGAAATTGTCCTTGACCACAATGGCTAGAATTATTTATTTTTCAACCTCTTAGTTTTGTTGAAGACAACTCTGATCCTTTGTAGATCTCCAGATGAACATGCTTTTTCTCCACCAAATTTCTCTTTCTTCTTGAGTCTTTCTCAGTCCTACTCTAACTGTATCCAGTTATTTTAGTAAAAGCAACAAAACTCTTAGTTTTCTCTAATTACTCCCGCATCCTGTTCATGTGCTTATATTTAATTTTTAGGCTTCTTACTGCTTTAAAATTGGTTGTTTGAATCCATAATCTACAGAGATAAGAGCTACATCATTCCTTCTGTCTAGTAGTTTACCAAATTGTGTTTGGGGTGATACTGATTTGGATGCACTGAGTTAAGCATATCTGGAAGTACAAATCAGATTTAATTATCTCTCTCTGTATCTCTCTGTATCATCTCTAGCTCACCTTTTCTCTCTAGCCTTCTCTCCAGACTCAATTCCCATTCAGACCATGACCCATATTAATTGACATTAGATGTTCAAGGAAACATCAAATAGGGTTTATTGATATTCATTCTAAAGAGAATCTAAACACTTCAGAAGGCAAACCTGGGGCGTTCCCTGGATGTCCAGTGGTTAGGACTAGGCGGTTTCACTGCTGTGGTCCTGGGTTTGATCCCTGGTCACAGAACTAAGATCCCACAAGCCTCCCACAATCTGTGCAGCACAGCCGTAAATAAATAAATAAGTAAGCAAGTAAGTAAGTAAGTAAGCAAGTAAGTAAGTAAGCAAGTAAGTAAGTAAATAAATAAATAAATAAATCACAGAACTAAGATCCCACAAGCCTCCCACAATCTGTGCAGCACAGCCGTAAATAAATAAATAAGTAAGCAAGTAAGTAAGTAAATAAATAAATAAATAAAAGAAAGAAAAGAAAGAAAGAAAGAAAATTGTCTTTGATTGAGATTCCATCCCTATAAATGAATGAGAAAAAGAAAGTTCCGAAATTTTATGGTGTAGCCCTCTTCACAGAAATGAGAAATGGCTGCCAGCTCAGTTGGAGTGTATTGCACAAAGCAAATAGAACTTTTTCCCTCTCTACTTTTATATATAGTTTCTGCAGTCTATAAAAAGGGACCTTCTCATGCAGCAAGTTACAGTGGAATTACTACAGTCACTTACATGTTTAGTGTCATTTTTTAATTGAAACTCTAAGGTAGAAAGCAGTCGACTCTGTTGTTAAAAGACAGAATATCCTAAAATGTAAGAAAAATAAATAAATAAAATAAAATGTAGCTAAATATAGGTAATTCCTCACTGTTTAAAAAATGGTGAAATAACATGTACTTTCCATATTAACCTATGCTCCCCCTCTAGTGACATCAAACTCTGGCAAAATTAATTGTCCCACTTGATGTTTACAATTTATATATTGAATACAAAACATCCACAGCATATTGACAAGCTTGTCACTTGTATCTCCGCTGAACAGTGTATAAAGCCTTTAACTAATCCTCATGAAGAACAAACTGCAAGAAATCAGTCAATATTTTGTCATTTCAATATTACTACATTTGCCCACAAAATCCTATACAGATGGAGATAAAAGCTCTACTACAAGCAAAGAGGGCATTTTTTTTCCTTTGCCACAAAATATTGATGAAGTGCTTTATTGAGGTGGAGATCTCATTAATTATTTGATTTACAGAAAAAGAAGGCAGAGGGAAATGAGTGCCCTGGCTAATACCATGATGTACCATCTTGAGACTTAAGATCTTTTTAATGTATTCATCAGGGGTACATCTGAAAGAGGAAAGAGTGAGCTGAATGGGTCCATTAATTTAATTGAAGCAAGCTCAGACAAGAGATAAAACATCCCAGCCGGCTTCTTTTCATGCAGCATGAACGCTGTAGTAAACAGGCAGAGATCCAAACACACCAAAAAGAAATAAAGGTACATGGAGACTCTAGAGACTTCAAGGCCACATAATATCAACAGATGCAGGGGTGAATACACCCCGAAGAGCCCTGTCTTCATACACCACCCTGTCAGTGTTCCGTGGGCACTGTCTAGGCTTTCTTGTGAAACTCTGAACGACTCTGAGGCTACATGTAAGTAATTTAGACTTCCTAAGGCAAAGTTGGATTTGTTCTTTTTTTTTTCAAACTTCTGAGAAATAGACTCCATCTCCTGCTCTTGAAAAGAAGAGATGGAAGCAGGGAAATGGACTTCCACTGCTCTCAGAGCAGTTTTAAATGATATTGCTCTCTTTCAGCTATCTGTTTTTGAAATGTAGCAGTCAGAAAATTCTTTTAGTCCTGAAGAGGTTGGAGCCTCTCAGTGCACTCAGCATTTGTCTTTCAGTGGTCAGCATGATTGTACACAGCACATTAATTCAGTCCCAGGCTGTGCACGAGAACACAAAACAACCAAAGAAAGTCTCCCAGTGAACACAAAGCCTGTCTATTGCAAGTTATTTCATGTGATAAAAAACATTTTCATCTGATAAAAACAATTTAGTGTGTTTAATCAAAATTGTATTATATTCAGATGTGCATGAAGTCCTTAATACCGTCATTTAGAGGCAAACCATGATGTATGCATTAAAAATCATTAGTCAATATCAAACTAAATGTATAGTTTTCATAAAAGTGTTAGAAAAAAATTACCATTAAAAAGTGCTGCCAACTAGTTTTCAATGTGTGAAAATAAATGAACAATTCCTAAAAGAAATAGTATCTTTTAGTCATATTAGATTCTATCCAATATTATAATTTTAATGACAATAATAAGCATGATGAATGAAAATGCTTTGGTGTCGTGGCATGCAAATTTTAAATGGTGACAAAATACAGGTATTTTCGTATTAACAACTAAGAGATATTTTCAGACCTATAAATTATGATTAAATTTTGGGTACTAATTTTACAGCTCAGTAAAAACACTAGAAATCTTTAAAAACAAGTAGTTTTAGGAAAATGAGACAGACTGTAATGATTAAAGTAATTGATTTTTTCATATTTTTTTACAGTGCCGATGAGGCATTTCTGTTTTTGTTTTAATTTTCATTACTTTTTTATTCTTCAAATGTGGACAGTATTTTCTTTTCAAAACATGGTAAACATTTGTCTTGTTTAGAAAGCTACTTCATCAAAAGAACTCATTTCTTATCAAATAAATGTTTATGTGGATTACCAGTACATAAAATAGCTGAAATAATATTTATTATGGAATTATATAAATGTATTTTATAAGTTCAATAACATCACAAGGGAGTTCTAATGAGTTAAATATATATTCTATATTTGGGTATGTAAGTAACTTTTCAAATCATCAAAAGAAGAGGGGCAAACCAAGAAGCAGCTAATACCATGCTATTTTAGACCCAGATGGGGTTCAGCAGAACCCTGTCCCAGAAGAGGAAGGGCAAAACAACACATGTGCAATGCTGACCAGAGCAAGTGCACCCACCCCTTCCAAATGACACCTCTCAGAACCAAACAGCTTCCCTCTCACAGACACAACCACTGAACAATTCCTGATACATTTTATACTAACTGTTACTTTATTCAAATTGGTGTTTCCACTTAAGTGTAAGATTTTCTTCTACCTGGCCTTGAGTCACCAGAAATTTAAAAAGGGAGAACTCCTGTGCATCCATCTAAAAGTTGGCATATATTTAGCATTTATCCAACATTGCATTTGAGAATGAAATAAGTAAATACATTCTACAAGTAGCATAGGTTTTATTACTCATAAAACTAGGGTATTCAATTTGATTTTACAAAATGTACGAATAAATTAGTAGATACCATATGAGGCAATAGATAAATTAAATCATCTCAGTAAAGCTTTTCTCTGTTCACAATTATTTAAATAAGTATTATTGTATATGGCTCCTTTCTTGAGAATATTATATTTAAAAATAAATTTACATAGATTTCTTGATCATAGCTTATAAACATTATTGTGGTAAGTATGTAAAAATATAACTACTATAAGATTGCATGAAGACTATGAATTATTTTCATTATTTGCACAGTTAATCCAGTTTGCTATAAAACAGTGTGACTAGGGCACAGCAATGAGTATTGGCTGAATAAATGGCCAAAACATAATTTTCTTTGGACTTACTCTCAAGTTCTTTGGCAAATTCTTCCTAAATCATCAATGTCATCATCATAATCTGTGTTAGTAATAGATGTAGAAGAAAACAGTCATTTATATAATGCTTAAGTATTTTTTTTGTTAGATATTATGTGAAAAAACCCCAGTATAATGGTTGAGAGAATAGGCCTTAGAATCAGCCTGCCTGAGTGAAAACTAGGCCAAATTACTTAATTTTTGTGTATCTTGGTTTTCTCATTTATAAAATAGGGCTCATATTATGTACCATATAGGATTGTTGTAAGGATTAAATGAGGTGAAATATGCAAAACTTTCATGGCTCTTTTATATGGAACACACACACATATACACACACATACACACATATTCACGCACACACTGCTTTCTTGGATTTCCATGACACACTAAAATGCTGATTCTAAAATTATTTTGTTATGATAACTATATAGTGATACATTACTAACTATTTTTGTTTGAGTATTTTTATTCCATACCAGAAAATGAGTGTATTTGCTTCCAGGATCTTTAATCTACATTTTGGAAGAAATAATATTATACTTAGTTTGGAAAAGATGTTATCACAAAAGATATTCTGTCAGTATGCATATTTAAATATTATTAAAACCTCTGGCCAATTTTATAGCTGTAGCATTAATTTTATATATATGACTGTGTATACATAGTACTAAAAAGCAGAGTAGTAGAGCAGTTAGGTGCATATACTTTGAAGAAAGCCACCACTTGTTAGCTATAGAATAGGTGGAGTTTGAGATGTCCAGTATTGAAATAATAATTCAGGTAGTCAATTGGATGCATTCTTCTAGAGCTTAGGAGAAAAGTCTGAGCTGGAGATATAAATTTGGGAGTGCTTTGCAAATAGATGGCATTTAGAATTATAATCTTGGATAAGATCACCAAGAGAGTAAGTACAGAACTGAGTACTGAGTCCTCTATCACTCCAACATTTAAAGGTTGGGGAGAATAAGAGGAAGGAAGGGGAAAAAGACTGAGAAAGAACTGAAGGAAAAGAAAACCAAGTGAAGAAGGTATATCAAAGAGGAAAGATATCAGCCCACCTAAATATTAGTAGGAACAGAAGAAGAATGGCTAGTGACCATTAGATTTAACATAGGGATATTGTTGGTCACTTTGGCAAAAGCAATTTTGGTAGAATATACTGGTGAAAATTTGATTTGATTGAATTTAAGAGTGAGAGAGTGAGGGATAAATTAGGAGTTTAGGATTAACATATACACAGTACTATATATAAAATAGATAAACAACAAGGGCCTACTGTATAGCACAGGGGACTATATTCAATACCTTGTGATAACCTACAAAGGAAAAGAATCTGAAAAAGAATATATATATATATATATATATATATATCTGAATTACTTTGCTATACACCTGAAATGAACACAGCATTGTACATCAACTACAATAAAAAATTTATCTGAATTTTAAAATTTGAAATGTAAAATCTTACACTGGCAGCTTTGCCATATCGATTGAATAGCCATGGAAAAATGAAAAATAAACAGTATATGTGCACAAAAAACAGAGTGAGTGGCTGCTAGTTTGTATAGATAAATACTTCAAGGCAATGGAATTCTCTTTACCAAAGCAAAACAACAAAAACAAACACAGCAAATATTAAAATACCCTAAGAATAAAACTCTAAATAATTGCAATTAAAAATCAGGAATGAAATAAGGCTACTCTCTCAGCACTGGTATTTGATATGGTCTTCTAGTTTTAGTAAAGCAATAGGAAAAGAAAATGAAATAATTATCAAAACATTGGTAAAGAAGATATAAATTTATTTTTTGATGATATGATGAAAACCCAAGAGGTTCAAAGTGAAATTTTACAAAAATTAATGAATTACATGAGTTACTTTGACTCGATAAGTACAGAAAATAAATATCTTTTCTATAGTCTAGCAATTAGCACTCAAAAATGTAAATGGAAAAGAATTATTCATAGTAACTTAAAAATTAATAAAGCATATAGAAATAATTTTAATTCAAAAATCATTGTATCTCTAATAAAGAAAACTTTTAAAAGACTAAAGTATAACTAAAAAATGGAAAGAGAGGCCATAATCTTAGAAAGGAAGACATCATAAAATTGACAATTCTCCAAATATTTTTCTGTAAAGTCAAAGCATAAAATTTTTAATCAAGTATATTTTTTCAAGCTTATAGTAAGAATAATTTTTTAATGATTTTCAGTTAAGAGAAAGCACAACTATGGGTCTTTGTCTTACCAGGGAATTCTGTAAAGCTACTGTAATGATTCTATTTGATATTGCCATAGCTTCTAGGAATAGAGAGAGAATATAGAAACAGATCCCACTATAAGTGACAATGTAACTGGTAGTGAAGTAAAGCAAGAACATTTACTATTTTCTTTTAAAATCTGAGGATAAAGGAAATATTCAAAATGAAGTCTGGAAGCACTAACAGTATAAAAGAAAAAAGTATATATACATATACACACACACGACACATATATATGAAGTATATGTAATGTGTATGATTTTGTAGAGTAAATGATAGCATTAACAGATCTAATAGATAATAGATTTGGAGGGAAAGTATTTGCAACATATTGAGAATTTCTGTGATAACCAAATATCTTTTATAAATTAGGAAAAAATTCAATAAAATACGAGCAAAGAGAATAAAGAAGAATTTTACAAAAGAGGAAATCCAAATAGCCAACAAACATATGAAAACCTATTCAAATACAATAGCAGTCAGGAAAACACAAATAAAGGAAGAATGAGGTATTAACTTACAGACAGTTTAGGAGAAATTGAAGTGTAATTGATACAGATGTGAGGAAACCAGCATTCTCATAAATTGCTACAAGATGTGTGGGTTGTTGGAGATTTTTTTTAAAAAAAACCAAATTGTTATCATCTATTGCAATTAACCATGTAATGATGTAAATAATTTTTGACTCGTCAATCGTACTCCTGGGATTCTATACCTCAGAAATAAAAAACTATTAGAACTCAATCACAAAGGACATGTATAGTAACATTTTTCGTAGGAGAACAAATGGAACACATGAACACAAACACACACATCAAAAACAAAAATGAAAAGGTTTAGGAAATGTCCACAACATTCACACTATAGAATAAAAGGCTGCCATTAAAAAGAATGAATTGCAAATAAGTCCGTTACTTTGAAAATTTTTTACCAGATATTGTTGATGGAGGAAAAAAATCAGAAAACATGTATATGATAAGGCTCCATTTTGTAAAACAAACTGACAGAAATATTAGTGGTGTGTGTGTGTGTGTGTGTGTGTGTCTCAAATAAACTTAGAGAAAAATTATGATGGTTGTTACCACAGTGAGGTAAAGGAAGGCTTTTTTTGTTTGTTTGTCTGTTTTGGAGGAAAAGACTGAAAAAGAGCAGTGCAACAGTATGTGTAATATCATATTAATCCAGTTTTGTAAAATTTTCTGTAAATGTATAGTTAAGAATTTTTTAATAAAATAAAATAAAAACTCTGTACCAAATTAATTGATGCAGTTTGTGGAATAACTCATAGATTTGAAGTATATTTTACTTCTAATCCTTTAAGAGTTTTATAAGCCCACTCTTGTTTTCCTTATGAATCTGCTTGATTATGAAGATAAAAAGGTAATATTAAACCTGGTTTTGTGGAATTAATTATCTTGAATTGTCTGATTGAGAATATTATACTTTCTGACCATTTGTGTAATTCAACATTGGGGTTCCTTTGGCTCTGATCCCTTTGGCAGTCTCTTGCATAATAATCTCAGAAATCTGGAATATTCATAGGCTAAAATATTTTTAGCCAGAAGACAGAAGCTATTATTAATAAATTAGTGCCCTGTTAGGCTGCTATTACAGACAAGTACATAGAAATGAATAACTAAATTATAGTGTTATAAACAATTTTTCTTTTGCTCTCATTTAGAATATCCCCCAAACTTGGGACAGTTGACTAGTTTTAAGACTGTATATCAGAAAACCTGGATTCTAATTTCTTTTCTACTACTAACCAACCATGAATCTGGATTCTAATTTCCTTTCTACTACCAACCGACTATGAACCTGGATTCTAATTACCCTTCTACTACTAACTAGTTATTTATGTCAGTTTATTTTTCACATTTATTGGGCAGGATTACTAATATTTAAGCTACATAAGTTCACAAGGATTTTTGGAGTGTGGCATCTTTGAAAAGGAAGAGATGTCTGGTGCAGTTCTTATTAAAACAGTCATCATAATTAGTCATAAAGATAAAAGTAGAAAATATATTTTTATAGCAAAAGAGAGACACTTGTGTTCAAATAGTCAATATTATACTAGCAAAGGTGATTTTTATTTATTTTATATAAAAATGTATGACCTACAATATTTTATAATATATTTTATATAAAGCACAATTTCTTTGGGATATTAGATATTTACGGTAGAGAAAAAGTGGTTTGTAATCAAATATATTTAGAGTAATCCCTGAGTAAATCCATATTGAACAGGCATCATTTTTGTAGGAATTCTCTGAATTTTTATTATGCTTACACTTTCTGTAATTTTCTCAGAGGAAGATAGAGGATGTACTACACAAACATGCTTCATGACCAAAATTTTTTCCTCCAAGAGTTTCCAGGTTAAGCATTTTTTTGAATGACATATGAGGAAATGTTGAGCAAGATGTCACATTTTCAAAGTAAAGTTTAAAGTAAATAGAAATAAGCCAACAACAACAACAAACTTTTTAAAGACTCAGATACAATCCCAAACTGTATATAGAATGCATATTTTTGGCTTAGAGGTTGTAAAGATACAACCACCTGGGACCACAACTTTTCCTTCCAAGAACTGCTTTAAAATCATTTTAGGAAAAAGAAATTATTCATGGATTAACTCGAAGTATTTCTTCCTTATTTTGCAAAGTGCCTTTCAAAGATAATGGGGTGAAACAAAGATCATAATATTGAAATATAAAAAGCAAGTGCCTGCATGCTGGTAAATTTACCTCTTGGAGATGTAATCACCCTCTCATTTGGCATTTTCATTTCTGCTTTTCTGTCTTCAATTGTCACTATATCTTTATATCTTGCACTGTTTTAAAGGCACTGTGGGTGCTCAGAAAGTCATGAATAGCAGTAATAAGAAAACTAATAATACAGAAAGAGATTTTTCTATAGGTTAAACTGTGAGAAGGAATGTTGAGATTAATCAGAAATCAAACGTATCAGAATTATGAAACCTTCATTTCAGAAAGAGAAAAAACAAAACAAGTCTGTGGTACTTGAGTTATCTCATTTAACACCATTGTGTTGAGAGGTTCAAGGCTGGAGAAAGCTGCTTGGAGGAGGATGTTGAAGCTTGCCTTTTTTATGTTGTCTGTACTTAAGTCAAGGCATGACATTGGGCCCCTTTGTTAGTCAACCAGGTATTGATGGAAAATCTTGACATATTCTTGGTGCATTCTAAAAAGAAAAAAATAATTACACCATTAAACATAAACCCTAACGGAACTGTATTCACAGTGGCATTACTAATGAACATTTTCATTTCCAGCGTGTAAGTATATTAAAAGTAGAAGCTAAGGCATTGATATAAAGATTTGTTACTATTAAATGAGCATACCATGTGGCTCATTATAGTCTTTTAAAAGTAAAATCAAATTAGTTTTCCAGCTGTTATTTTCTCACGAACTACTGATTTGGAGATAGCCTAGCTAGAGATGGCAGAGATGGCATCTGATGACTAGAAGAAGGCTTCATAGTGACACAGATGCTCAGAGAGTGAGAATGGGCAGTTATGGGAGTTGACAAGGACATGGAAAGGGATGTCATAAGACATGTTAATGGAAGAGTTTTTTCATGAAATAACACTCATCAATTTTCTCTTTCTGTTTTCTATATTATGACATATTTAAGGTTTTTTTGCACTATTAGCATATAACGTAGAATTATGGTCCGGAATTTATACTTCTGATTTCATAAATAACCATATTCATGGTCCGTCAAAATGTTGAATATGAAAACATTTTTATTTTGAGGTGATATTGAGGAATTATCTTAGCATATATTATAATATTTTATCGAGAGAGAGATGTCTTTTTTGATGGGGGTAGGCAAGTTTCAGGTCTTTGACTAAGATGCCTTGCTTATATAAGAAATGTTTCTATTAATTTTTAAAGAATAATTTTATGTGATATTTCATCAAGAAATTGAAACAATTTTCATGAAATATTATGTATGTACAATTGAATCCATAACCAAACATCTTAGTGTTTATGTTTCAATATTTCCTTGAACTGAATAAAATCTGTGACTCCTTAATCTTGGGATTTTTCCCATCTGGTTTTCTTGATAATCACTCTTCTAATGAGAATCTATCACATTCTCATAATGAATGCAACATAGTGAATTAAACTACGGCTTCCTTGAAACACATTTTTCTGAAACTGTATTTTATTTATCTAATGCCACCTGACATTTCTGAGATCTGGGTGTTAGCTGGCTGTTAACTGATCTAGGATAGCCTTAGCTGGAGTTACCTGGAAGGCTTGGGTGTGTCCCATGTGCATCTCCTCTTCCAACAGGTAACTGGGGCAAATTCTCATTGTTATGGCAGAAGGTAAGAGAAAGTAAGCTCAATTATGCAAAAGCTTCTCAAGAGTCTACATTTCCTACCATTCCATTAGCCAAAACAAGTCACATGCGTGAATTTAGAGTTAAAATATAGTCTTTTTTATAGTCATGCTGCCCGCTCGCCTCACAGTGCACAGGGCACTGTAAAGTCACTTGGAAAATGGATTAGATACAGAAAGTAGTGAAGAGCTGGGGCCATTTGTATAATGTTTTACTCCATTCATGGTAATTTACAAAAATCAGATATAAGGACTAATGTTTAACTAATTATGTTGCATTCTTCCTGGAAGATCATTTTTTTCTCAAAATATAAATGTTTCTAAAACTACATGCTAAATATACACTTCCCCTTTTAAAAACAGTAGTTATTGAAGGAAAGAACTCCTTTAGATATCCATATTGACCCTGCTGCTTACTAAAATGAGCATATTACTATAATACCATATTACTGTTTTGTTAAGTGGTTAAGATAATGATTTTCAAATTTTAAACATTAGTTTATGGGAACTTATGCAAGGTGGAGGTGAAACTAGACAAGTATGAAAGTGTAAGATAATCAACAAAAAAGATTATTATTTTGGCAGTGAGCATTATGTAACAATTTACAAAGTAATTTTCACTCATTGCATAGAACATTAATAAATTTGTGTCAATACAAATGATATATATATTTATATATAATTGCAGTACTAAAGCATACTTAAATGGTACTAAATAACTAAAATTAAAACTATATAAGTGTAATCTGTCATGGACTATTCTGCCCTTGAGGAAAAAAAGTTGCAATGATTCTGATGTTCTGTTGGAATTTAGCATTCTATGACATTTTTATCTTCCATAAATTATAACTCTTTAAGCCTCTAAAAAGGCAATTTGATAGTGTTCATCTGTTAAAACAAAACACCAAAGACAAACAACAAATAGAAAAAATTTGTGAAAGGTAAGTATAACTATTCAAATTATTATAGAGAGCTATTAGAAAGAATTCAGATGATAAGGACAAATATAGCCCACACACGGAAGGATTTTCTTACTAATAAAATGACATTTTAAAAGAGCATAAAAATTTTTAGATGAGACATCTCTGGCTTAACTGAATTTATATCTAGGAACATTTTCTCTTTTAGGCATTGTTGGCTCCACATATGCCCCAGAAAGCGTTGAGTCTAATTATGTTCTCTGGTTTCAATCTACCTTAAAAAACAAATACATTGGTTATGCTATCTGTCTGTATCTACTTATACCTTAGAGAAATTTCCATCCTAAGAGAAACTTATCATACATAAAACTTCTACTAAAATAGAGCTTATTTACATATAATAACACTGCAAATATTATGCATAATTTATTTAAATATTTTTTTCACTCTCTAGATTAGAGGTATTTATAGAGGAAGTTCAAAAGTATTTTAAAGTGTTATAGGTATTTACAATAAAATACTTTTTAGAAGACAAAATAATGGAGGGAAAAAAATAATAGGAACTTAATACATAGAATAGAAAGGAAAGTATGATACAGAAAGGAAAGTATATTGAAGAAAAGTAACCAGTAAACATACAAAAGCATGAGATCATGAAGTACCAGCGTGTGCTACGTTATTCTTTCATGAATAGTTATATATCCTGTTGAGTATAACTGAATAGGGAAAAATTGAAAATGCTTAAATAATTATAGAGTAATTCTTTCATATGTCTAAAACACTCTGGGCTACCAAAGAGAAACACACACACACAAACACACATTTGACTAAGACAATATTTTTAAAGGAGTTTATGTAAAGAAAATAACTCCTATACATCTCATGGTCTAACATTTGTTTTAGAAAGGTTTTACAGATGCAGTGAAGATTTCTTGTTATGCCCTTAATTATTAAATCAACATTTAAAATGTGTCAAATTATTTACTCTGGAAGGTAAATTAAGTCACAAATAAAAGTATTTTCCCTATTGACAGTTCCTTTCTATACAGTCATTGATTTGAAATTAGGAAAGATCATGGTTTTGAATGTGTTATATAAATTTAGATATTTTGTCCTATCAAATCTAAATGTGCTATACAACAGTGTAATTTAGACATCTTGGCTCTTTGATTTCATAAAGTAAATATTATCATGCTATGTACACTATAGGACACTCAATAAATCCATGATAAATTAATAGAAGAAAGAAAGCAAGGAATAAGTAGGCAAACAAAAAATGTTTGCATCAATAAAATGTAAACAAACCTTTGAAAATGTGCTTGTATGAGACAGAGTTAGTAGGGTAACTTTAAATATGAGATTTAAAATCAATTCAACATGGAAACTAATATGCAGGAATGAGTACTATCTATTTTTATTTCAAATAATAAAATGGATTGTGTAGCAAATCAGTAGGAAGTCATATTTCCATTATAATTTATTCTGGTAAAAAATTCATAGTTGTCAAGGTACTCAAGGTCTACTCTTTTATATAAAACCTTTCTTAGTCTCTCTTTTATTATTCAAATAGGTTGCTATGGAATCATTGATTTCTGATACTTTATTATCAAAACACATCCTTTGACACTACAAAGAAAATGCATAAAGTTTCAGCGAAAAAATAAAGGTTTGAGATAAAATTAAAATATCTAGTAGAGATTATAAAATATACTACTTAAAATTTAATTTGTTTTTAAAATAGAAATAAAAATATTAGGGTGTTTGACCCCAAATGCAAAATTCTTGATATGCAAATGTATATAATATTAAAATAGGTAACATTACCCAGACATACACACAGAGACACATGGAGTTTTTTTTCTGTACTTAATTACAGGAAAGTTAAGTCTGCTGCTTCAATTAAACATGTATTTAAAATAGTTACAAGCAAATTGCTTAGGTCTATATGAATGAAATAAATCATTTTTATAGAAAAATAAAATAATTAAGAAAAAATATCTCATGAAGTAAAAATTATAACAAATCAAATAACTGGATAAATGGAAGGTACAGTTGATTCAGTTAATTGTATTCAGCAAGCTACTATTCATCATCAAAGACTTAGAACATTATGCTTGCCTGAAAATATCTATTTTTAAACTAAATGCATTTTTTGGAAATTATTTACTTGAGATCCCTTATCTTTCCCCCCACCCCGCCCCAGCTTTATTGAAATATAATTGACAATGAAAAAGTGTACATATTTAAGATATACAACCTGATGATCAGATATAGGTAAATATTCACCATAGCCAAGCCAATCAACATATCCATCACTTCACATGTTTACCATTTTCTTTTTCTTTTTTTTATGGTAAGAACATCCAAGATGTGATCCCTTAACACAACACTTCATTTGTCCATATCTTATTTTGAAACTTTCAGGATAATGCCTCATGCTTGCACTTATTTTCCCTAGGTACATATTTTTAATTCCTTTATTAATAGGCCAACTGAGGAAAAACAATTTTACTGAAAGTAAATTTATGAAAATGAAACAATATTTTATTTTCTGAATTGTTCTACTTGTAATTTTAGAGCCAGTTGTCATTATAAGTAATGTAGATACTCCATTTTTGATATATTATTCACACTGTAAGGTTTTCTTCTGTAAGTGGCAAAATAAGAATATATCAAGGGTTTTGTAGACAAATCTTTAGTCTTTAAAACTTCTACCTATATCTTCCCAAAGATATTTTTTGGAGAAAATCAGCATACTTTTTTCCTTTCTGAGTACTTGAAATAGAAAAAAAAATTAAGATATAGATATAGCTTTCTACAGGTTTTAAACAATGAAAACATTTTAATAGACATACTTAAATAGCAAAATAATTTTAAAATAAAATATGTATGACTATCAAGTGTTGACTAGGATACAGAGAAATGGCTATGTCCTAAAACTGCAGATGGCTTAGCCACTTTGACAATTATTTGAAAGTATTAAGTAAAATTGAAAGTGTGCAAACTGTATAAGTTTTCAATTTTACTTTTAAATATTTGTCCTCCCATACATGCACAAGGAGATATGTACAATGGTTAATTGGAGTGGCAAAAGAACAGATAATTAGAAAACAATATAAGTATCCCTCAATAGGGGAACAGATAAATTCATTGTTATTTTTGTACAATGAAAAATCTTGAAAGCAGTGGGAGAAAAATGACACTTCACCTATATGTGAAAAACAATTCAAATGGCAGCAAATTTCTCCTAAGAAACTGTGGGAGCCAGAAGGAAGTGGCACATTTTTCCAATGCTGAAACGTAAATTCTGTCAACCTAAATATAGTTAAAGAAGCTCTCTAAACAGAAAGGAAGTGAAAAAAGAAGAACTCTTGGAAAATCAGTAAAAAAGAGCAACAGAATTGAAAAACATGGGTAAATTCATGTCCTTCTCCTCTTGAGTTTTCTAAATTATGTCTGAGAGTTGAAGCAAAAGTTATAATACTGTCTTAAGTGGTAATAAATATATGTAGAAAAATATTTAAGAAAATTATATCAAATGTAAGGGAGGGTAAAAGTAGGTACGATTTTCATATTCCCTGTAACTGCCAAAATAACAACAGTAGACTATGAGAAGCTATGTGTCTATTATGTAATATTTAAAACAAAGCAAGGCTATACAAAAAGATACTCTCAAAAACACTATGAAGAAATTAAGATGATATCCTAAAACATGTTGAAATAACCCACAGTAATGTAAAGATAAACAGATGAATGAGTCACAGAAGCAAAACATCAGTCACTAAATGATAAAATGAAAACTTATGCCCTAATATATTATAATCACCTCAAATATAAATGGTCTAAATATACCAATTAAAAGGGATTCGCTGAATGGATTAAAAAATAACTTAATATGTGTCTACAAGGAACTTGCTTCAAGTATAAAAATATAGAAGTTTGATATTAAATAGGTGGAAAAATATATGCTATCCAAATAATAAAAGAAATCAGGGAAGATTATATTAATATCAGATAATATAGACTTTAGGGCAAAGAAAGTTACCAGAGACAGAGTGAGGACACTGCGTAATGATAAAAGACTCAATCTACCAAAAATACATAGCAATTCTAAATCTGTATTAATCACAAAACAGAGCTGTAAAATATATGAAGCAAAACTGATAGAACTGAAAGGAGAAATAGACAAATCTATAATTATAGTTGATGGCTTCAAAACCGATCTCTCAAAAATCAATGGAACAACTAGATACAAAATTAGCAAGGACAGAGAACTCAAAAAGCAAAACAAAACAAAAATCCAATAGCCATAAGGATCTAATGAGCACTTATAGAACACTCCACCCCAAAACATCAGAATACATTTTTTTTTTAATTGCCCACAGAACATATACGAAGGTAAACCATATCATGGGACATAAAATACACCTAAACACATTTTTAAGAGCTGAATTCATACGTACGTACTGCATTCTCTGACCACATGGGATCAAACTAGAAATCAATAACTGAAAGATAATAAGATTATCTCCACACACTTGGAATCTAAGCAGCACACTTATAAAGAGTCTTTTGGTCAAAACAAAAGTCTCAAGGGAAATTAAAAAAAAAATTGAACTGAAAGAAAACGAAAATAAAATATGTCAAAATTTGTGGGGCACAGTTAAAGCAGTGTTGAGAGGGAATCTTATAGTACTAAAATGCTTACATTAAAAAAGAGGAAAAGTCTCAAATTAGTACTATAAGCTCTTGCCTCAAACTAGGAAAATAAAACCAAGTAGTCAAGAGGAAGGAAATAATAAAGATAAGAGCAGAAATCAATGAAACTGAAAATAGAGAAAATAAATGAAGCAAAAAGCTAGTTCTGGAGGAGCTTCAAGATGGCAGAAGAGTAAGACGAGATCACCTGCCTCCCCGCAAATACATCAGAAATACATCTACATGTGGAACAACTCCTACAGAACACCTATGAACGCTGGCAGAAGACCTCAGACCTCCCAAAAGGCAAGAAACTCCCCACGTACCTGGGTAGGGCAAAAAAAAAAAAAAAATAGAAAAAACAGAGACAAAAGAATAGGGATGGGACCTGCACCAGTGGGAGGGAGCTGTGAAGGAGGAAAAGTTTCCATACACGACGAAGCCCCATCCTGGGCAGAGACTGCGGGTGGCAGAGGGGGAAGCTTGAGAGCCACGGAGGAGAGCACAGCAACAGGGGTGCAGAGGGCAAAGCGGAGAGATTTCCGCACAGAGGATCGGTGCCGACCAGCACTCACCAGCCCGAGAGGCTTGTCTGCTCACCCGCCGGGGCAGGCGGGGCTGGGAGCTGAGGCTTGGGCTTCAGAGGTCAGATCCCAGGGAGAGGACTGGGGTTGGCTGCGTGAACACAGCCTGAAGGGGTTAGTGCACCACGGCTAGGCTAGCCGGGAGGGAGTCCGGGAAAAGTCGACCTGCCGAAGAGGCAAGAGACTTTTTCTTGCCTCTTTGTTTCCTGGTGTGCGAGGAGAGGGGATTAAGAACACTGCTTAAAGGAGCTTCAGAGACAGGCATGAGCCGCAGCTATCAGCGCGGACACCAGAGACGGGCATGAGGCGCTAAGGCTGCTGCTGCAGCCACCAAGAAGCCTGTGTGCAAGCACGGGTCACTATCCACGCCTCCCCTCCCAGGAGCCTGTGCAGCCCGCCACTGCCGGGGTCCCGTGACCCAGGGACAAATTCCTCGGGAGAGCACACGGCATACCTCGGGCTGGTGAGGCGTCACGCTGGCCTCTGCCACCGTAGGCTTGCCCCGAACCCTGTGCCCCTCTCTTCCCCCGGCCTGGGTGGGCCAGAGCCCCCGAATCAGCTGGTCCTTTAACCCCGTCCTGTCTGAGCGAAGAACAGATGCCCTCAGGCGACCTACATGCAGAGATGGGGCCAAATCCAAAGCTGAACCCCAGGAGTTGTAAGAACAAGAGAAAGGGAAATTTTTCCCAGCAGCCTCAGGAGCAGCAGATTAAATCTCCACAATCAACTTGATGTACCCTGCATCTGTGGAACACCTGAGTAGACAACAAATCATCCCAAATTAAGGAGGTGGACTTTGGAAACAATGATATATATTTTTTTTTTTTCCCTTGTTCTTTTTTTGTGAATGTGTATGTGTCCTAGGAGTTGTCCTAGGATTCTGTCTCTCCGTTTTTTATTTTTGTTTTTTAGTATAGTTTTTAGCATTTGCTATCATTAGTGGATTTGGTTGGGTTGCTCTCCTCTTTCTTTTCTTTATTACTTTTTAAAAATTTTCTTTTTAATAATTATTTTTTATTTTAATAAATTTATTTTTTTAATTTTATTTTATCTTTCTTTCTTTCTGTCTTTTTCTTTCTTTCTTTCTTTTCTTTCTTTCTTTTTTCTCCCTTGTATTTTGAGCTGTGTGGATGACAGGCTCTTGTAGCTCCAGCCATGTGTCAGGGCTGTGCCTCTGAGGTGGGAGAGCAAAGTTCAGGACATTGGTCCACAAGAGGCCTCCCAGCTCCATGTAATATCAAATGGCGAAAATCTCCCAGAGATCTCCATCTCAACACCAACACCCAACTCCACTCAATGACCAGCAAGCTCCAGTGCTGGACACCCTATGCCACACAACTAGCAAGACAGGAACACAACCCTACTCATTAACAGAGAGGCTGCCTAAAATCATAGTAAGCCCACAGACAACCCAAAACACACCACTAGACATGGACCCTCCCACCAGAAAGACAAGATCCAGCCTCATCCACCGGAGCACAGGCACCAGTCCCGTCCACCAGGAAGCCTACGCAACACACTGAACCAACCTTAGCAACTGGGGGCAGACACCAAAAACAACAGGAGCTACGAACCTGAAGCCTGTGAAAAGGAGACCCCAAACATAGTAAGTTAAGCAAAATGAGAAGACAGAGAAACACACAGCAGATGAAGGAGCAAGGTAAAAACCCACCAGACCTAACGAAGAGGAAATAGGTAGTCTACCTGAAAAAGAATTCAGAATAATGATAATAAAGATGATCCAAAATCTTGGAAATAGAATGGAGAAAATAAAAAAAAAAAAACGTTTAAAAAGGACCTAGAAGAGCTAAAGAGCAAACAAAGAGTGATGAACAACACAATAAATGAAATTAAAAATTCTCTACAAGGAATCAATAGCAGAATAAGTGAGGCAGAAGAATGGATAAGTGACCAGGAAAATAAAATAGTGGAAATAACTACTGCAGAGCAGAATAAAGAAAAAAAAATGAAAAGAATTGAGGACAGTGTCAGAGACCTCTGGGACAATATTAAACACACCAACATTCGAATTATAAGGGTCCCAGAAGAAGAAGAGAAAAAGAAAGGGACTGAGAAAGTATTTTAAGACATTATAGTTGAAAACTTCCCTAATATGGGAAAGGAAATAGTTAATCAAGTCCAGGAAGCACAGAGAGTTCCATACAGGATAAATCCAAGGAGAAACACGCCAAGACACATAATAATCAAATTATCAAAAATTAAATACAAAGAAAAAGTATTAAAAGCAGCAAGGGAAAAACAACAAATAACATACAAGGGAATCCCCATAAGGTTAACAGCAGATCTTCCAGCAGAAACTCTGCAAGCCAGAAGGGAGTGGCAGGACATATTTAAAGTGAAGAAGGGGAAAAACCTACAACCAAGATTACTCTACCCAGCAAGGATCTCACTCAAATATGACGGAGAAATTAAAACCTTTACAGACATGCAAAAGCTAAGAGAATTCAGCACCACCAAACCAGCTTTAAAACAAATGCTAAAGGAACTTCTCTAGGCAAGAAACACAAGAGAAGGAAAAGACCTATAATAACAAACCCAAAACAATTAAGAAAATGGGAATAGGAACATACATATCGATAATTACCTGAAATGTAAATGGATTAAATGCTCCAACCAAAAGACAGACTGGCTGAATGGACACAAAAACAAGACCCGTATATATGCTGTGTACAAGAGACCCACTTCAGACCTAGAGAAACATACAGACTGGAAGTGGGGGGCTGGAAAAAGATATTCCATGCAAATGGAAATCAAAAGAAAGCTGGAGTAGCAATTCTCATATCAGACAAAATAGACTTTAAAATAAAGACTATTACAAGAGACAAAGAAGGACACTACCTAGTGATCAAGGGATCGATCCAAGAAGAAGATATATCAATTGTAAATATTTATGCACCCAACATAGGAGCACCTCAATACACAAGGCAAATACTAACAGCCATAAAAGGGGAAATCGACAGTAACACAATCATAGTAGGGGACTTTACCACCCCACTTTCACAAATAAACAGATCATCCAAAATGAAAATAAGGAAACACAAGCTTTAAATGATACATTAAACAAGATGGACTTAATTGATAGTTATAGGACCTTCCATCCAAAAACAACAGAATACATTTTCTTCTCAAGTGCTCATGGAACATTCTCCAGGATAGATCATATTGGATGAGTACTGATTGTGGGACATGATTTTTATTATTGATGCTGTTCTTGGTTGTTGTTTGGTTTGCTTTCCTTTCTTATGATAAAATTCCCTACATGTTGTCACTGAGACCAGCGGACTCAATTTGCCTGGTACTATCCTGGTTATCCCTTAGTCACGAGCAAATTGGAATGGTTGGCACCATAACAGAATACAATATTCAGCAATTAGCAATAATTTCTTTATGGCATAAAGGTTATATTACATTCTGTAATTCTATCTGTATTGAGAGACATACATAAATATTCCATATAAATTGTATAGTTACTATTTGCATTAACTAAGTAGATTTATAAGGGAAAGCTCCAGTTTTAGGTGGTACAAAGCCATTTGCTGAAGTGAGTTTGCTCTTTTATTGACTTGAAATGTGCATCTTTCATTATCCCCCATGGATATTTAAATAATAAACTTTCTTAGAGAAGACAGTAAGTATAAGTTTTTGAAAATTTCTTAATGGTATACAAAACATTTTAGAGACAAGCTTATAACAGAGTACTTAAATATCACTTAAAATTTTACTTTTGTGAAGTGTGGGTGTTACTGCTTTAGTTAATCAACACCATAAAGATGAAATATTATATATTTCTTGAGTGAGCTTTTGTGGCAGACTGTGCTTATGACTTACAGTTTGATATAAAAACAATTGTTTTCAAATACCATGAGACATTGTTTACTTTGTATTAAAAAAGAAAGGCTTCCTTCAAAATCAGCCTGACTGCTCCTGTTTTTCTGACTTTTCTAAAGTGTAATTGTAAGCTCATCTCTGATGTGGGATTTTGTTTATGCCTCTTAGACTGGTCTACTTCATCCTTCTTTCATTGGCCAACACATGGGCTTTGTCAAGTTCAACTCCTGTCATGATCCCATTGACTATAAAGCATTCATAAGAGAGAAAGTGCTCTCCACTGGAACATGTGACTGGTAGAGCTCAGGAAATGCAGGGTCAGTTATATATGCATACATACAAACATTTAGTATATTTAATATATAACATACTGTATCTTTAGTAATTTGAATGGCTTTCTACCAAATTGGAGATTCATGATTCTAAATGTTTGTGTTACTAATTTAATATTGTCATTCTATATTTCATCTATAAGACTATTGATTTAGAATTACAACACATCTATAACTGAGTGCTTCATTATGGAAAACGTAACTCAGTTTGCTCTAGAATTTTGTTTAGCTGTACCTGTATATACAGTTGTCCAAGACATATTTTTAATAAAATCCTTACTTTGGATTGTGGTTTATTTATAACGTTTGCTTCAAAGAATTGCTTTATTATCATTTTCACAATCCAGAAATTTTTAAATCATCAACCTTTAAAATCAACAATAACCTTTATGTCTGGTTTTTATTATATTTCTATTTTGCAACCGAGAAGACAAAATTAGGATTTACAAGTACAATTTATAGACTCCAATAATAGTAGAATGGTTAAAACTTCATAAGACAATAAGGTATTATTTAGTTTAGATAAAGAGCAGCAACTGAATATTTATCTTAAATAGCTAAATTAAGTTAGTAAATAGGCCACACATAATCTAGACATTACAGAAAAAGAACTTCATTCTTAATAAGTTTCTCTCATTAATAGGTCAGCTGTTTATTCATTTATTCAAGCAGTGTTTATCAAGGGTCTCCTATGTGTCAGCACAGGGATGAGCACTAGCAGAATCATGAATATCCATAGTCACTATCCACATGGGTCTTAGAATTTAGCGGCTTTTGTGGCAGTCCTAGAAAACTTAAACAATATCTATATCTGTATCCGTGCCTTTAATTTTATCTATATATTCATATCTAATTTAACCTATATGCTCTGATGGCAGGAAGAGACTGGAGAGTTCTCTGAAGAGTATTATTTCACACACAATATTTCAAATTCAGGACGCAGTCACAACACAGAGAATTCTGTCTTTGTGCTGATGTTTTGTTTTTCACTTTTTACTTCTTTGAAAAATAATAAGCTTTTGATTTAGACATGAGAAAATTTACCCTCACATAAGCATGTCTTCTTTGTTTTTTTTAAAGTAAAAGTAGGGAGCTTGATAAAGCATGTTATTTTTCCTTTGGAATTTCCTAGTTCTTTGACCTTCTTAATTGATACAATTCCTTTAGAAATATAAAATATAACAAGTCAAAATATTTTAGTTACTTTAGGGTTTCTTTTTCTTAATTACTTGGTGAGGTAAGAATGGGATTTGTTGAATGAATGGAGGAATCAGGATTATTAGCGAGATTAGAAAGAAACATAGCTCAACAAAATGACCTCTCATCTTTCACATAGATCATTGCAAGATTTTTCCCTCCTGAGCCCCTACTTTCATTATTGTCCCCCTATAACTGATCCTTCATGTCAGTGATAATCTACTTCTATATATTCAACTATATCTTTAAACATATTAAAGTAAAAAGAAGAAAATTAAAATATGTTCAATTACCTTTCTGCCCCAATGATACCTGTTAGGTGAAAAAAAAAAAAGAAAGGCAAGTGTGGCCAGAGAGATTCAGATACAGAAAGACTGACAAATTTTTGATGATTTTTAACCTTAGTGATGGGTTGAAACAGTTCAGTTTATTATTCTACTTTGTGTATGTCTGAAGTTTTTCAGAATAAATTTAAAATATTAAATATAGTATATAGTTAAGATTAGAATAATCAAGTATTTTAAAGAGATGAAATATGAAAAGTCTCCCATTGCCCCGAACACTCTAGACATCAATTTCATGTAATTCCTAATGTAAAAATGTATATAATTACATGTACGTAGCCACCTATATGCTCCTTTTATAATAATTACACAAAGGGAAATTTAGGATACATATTTTTCTGTGTTTTGCCATAAGTACATGTTATTTTGGGCTTTGCTTGTTTGCTTATTCACACATATAGAGTTATCACTGTATGTTAAATATAACTGCATCATGATTATTTTATGGATGTATCATGCTTAACTGAAACAGTTCCCAATTATTTGTAGTGTCGCTATTAAAGACTATGATGTAATAAACTTCTGCCTATAAATCAGTGAAATTCTGTGAGTATATACTTTAGTTTAATTCATAACAGTGAGGTTGCTAGACATATACATTTTGAATTTTGATGGATGTTATTAATTTTTCTCCATGTTGAGACTACACATGGGTAAGGGAAAATATCAGAAGAAGGGCACTTCCCACTGCAAATCTCCAGGAAAGAGATGATGGTGTCTTGGACTAGAGTGGAGGTCATGGTAGTATTAAGAGGTGATTGGAATCTGTAAAATCAAAGTTTTCAAGCGACAAGAATTGTGTCAGCTTCTGGACTGTGAACAGCAGAAAATAATAGTTTCTTCAGAAGGTCCTTTAAAGAGTGCGTTAGATCAAACCAGTTGGATAAATTTTCAAATTTTGGGCTCAATTTTATGATTGCCAGGAGACATTAGGGAACTTAGGTTTACCTGTACTGCATTCAATTAAATTTTCCCAAAAGGATATTAAGGCTTTTTCCTGACAAAAGGAGGCAAAAAGGCTGGGTGGGCAAAAACTTAAGATGTAAATTACAGCTTTATATTTTACTCTGAGTACACTCTAAACACCTTAAGATAATCTACAAGCCCGTAATAAGCTAAAGCATGCCTTCCTTGATTTTTCTCATGTAATTTTGGCCTTCACACTATGATCTAGTCACACTGGCCATTTTATGTTTCTTCTTTTATGTTTCAAGAATCTTTATGTCCACCTCCTTGAATTCCAGGGCTCAACTAAAATACCATTCTTTTCTGTGAATCCTATCTAACATAGCTAGTCTCCTCCCCACAGTTTCTCTTATCATATTATGTTTCAATTTCCATGCTTATGGATTGACAGAATTAATATTGTTAAACTATTCATACTATCCAAATCAATCTACAAATTCCATCCAATCCTTATGAAAATGCCAATGGCATATTTCACACAACTAGAACAAAGAATTCTAAAATTTGTGTAGATCCACAAAAGACCCCAGCCAAAACAATCTTGAAGAAAAAGAACAAACCTGGAGGTAACACACTTTCTGATCTCAAACTATACTACAAAGCTATAGTAGTCAAAACACATTGTGGTACTAGCACAAAAACAGACACAGATCAGTGGAAGGTAACTGAGAGCCCAGAGATATACCACACATATATGGACAATTAATCCATGACAAAGGAGCGAAGAATATACAATGGAGAAAGGACAGTCTCTTCAATGCATGGTGCTGAGAGGACTGGACAGCCACACACAAAAGGAGGAAACTAGACCAATATCTTACCTCCTACACAAAAATTAACTCGAGGTAGATTAAAGATTGAATTTAAGACCTGAATTCTGAGAAAAAAATGTAGACAGTATGCTCTTTGACATCAGTCTTAGCAATATGTTTGTGAATCTGACTCCAAAGGCAAGGGAAACAATTGCAAAAACAAACAAATGGGACTAAAGCAAAATAAAAAACTTCTGCATAGTGAAGAAAACCATCATCAAAACAAAGGCAACCTCCTGAATAGGAGAAAATATTTGAAAATTATATATCCAGTATGGGGTTAATATCTGAAATATATTTAAAAACTCATAAAATTCAACAACAAAAAACAAGCAGCTTGATTAAAAAATAGCCAGAGTTTCTGAATAGACATTTTTCCATAGAAGACATACAGATGACCAACAGGCATATGAAAAGATGTTCAACATCACTAATTACCAGGGAAATGCAAATCAAAACCACAGTGAGCATCACCTTTCACCTGTTTGAATGGCTGTTATCAAGAAGACAAGGAATAACAAATGCTGGGGAGGATGTGGAGGAAAGAGAATTGTTGTACACTTTGGTGGGTCTGTAAATTGATGCTGCCACTATAGAAAAGATGTTCTTCAAAATATCAATGATAGAACTTCAATATGACCCAGGTATTTCACTTCTGGGTATTTATTTGAAGAACACTTGAAGAACATTTGAAAAGATATATGCACCCCTCTGTTCACTGCAGCATTATTTATAACAGTAATGGCCAAGATACATAAACAACATAAATGTTCATTGATGGATGAATAGATAAAGAAGATGTGATGCAATACACACACACACACACACACACACACACACACCACACACAAAGGAATATTACTCAGCCATAAAAAAGAATGAAATTCTGCCATTTGTGACAATGTTAATGGACCTTGAGGGTATTGAGTGTATTGAGTGAAATAAGTCAGGAAGAAAAAGACAAATACTGTATTTTTTCACTCAGATTTGGAATCTAAAAAATGAATGACAAACAAAAACCAAAAGGAAAACAAACTCCTAGATACAGAGATCAGATCAGTGGTTACCAGAAGGGAAGAGGGTCATCTCTATGGTGATGGATAGTGACTAGACCCGTAGTTGTGATCTCTCTGTAGTGCATAGAGATGTTGAAGTACAATGTTGTATACTTGAAACTTACTTAATAAAAAAATACATATAATTTATTTAAGTAAATTTGTATTTAAAATATTACCATTTCACTATGTAATCATTACTAAACTATTATTACTGAGATATTTTAAATTCTTTTTTTTTATATACTAATGCTTTGTTTTCCAATGTAATTTTTCACACTTACAGCACATCTCAATTTGGATGAGCCACATTTCCAATGCTCAAAAGCCAAATGTAGCTACTATATTGGACAGCAGAACTCTAGAACCTCACCTTTAATTTTAAAACATTCTGATGTTAGACTTTTCTATTACATGTTACTTTTGGGTAGATCTTCTTTTGAAAAAATATCAATAGAACCTACATTGAATGAAACACTAAGTTATAAGCATATTTTTATCCAACAGTATAACACCCATAGGTGGGCATTATGAATTTGTAATCCTCTCCATCATAGGTAAAAAATGTGGAAATCTTTTTTATTTTCCATATATGATATCACCTTGATCTTGAGTCACCCTCTGTCATTGATCGTGACATCAAAAACACAGACACATGCAGATATACACAACATACAACCAAAATCTGATATTTGAAGACTAATTTGGCACTTTCTAATTCAAAATATTTTCTTTCTAGTTCACTCAAAGTTAACTCAGTTTCTTCAGGATTTATTCTTGACACGCCTATTGTTTTCCCCTGAGGTCATTCAAGGCTGCATGTAGCTTATGTTTCTCATGGTGAAGAAAGTGAACTGCTCCTTTTGTGTTGTTCTTTAATCTCCACTTTATTCACTATCTAAATGTCCTTAGCCAAGTTACCTTCTGCTGTATTATCAGAGCATGGCTGAGTCCCATTTGTTCCACTTGCTTCTTTGTTTCTTGCCTTGGCTTTTGCTGGCTATCCTTTATATTGTTAGGCCCAGTATAACTCCCACTTGATCATCAGCTAAGAAGTCAAGCCTCACCCCTCTCCACGGCCTTTTACCTGATGAACTTGATGGAAATATCCCATAACGTCCTCATTACTCTGGGGCATGCAAGAACCTTAGAATTCCACACCTGACACACCAAAGCAATGAAGGGCTGCAGCACTATTTCAGATCCTGCATAGGAACCTCCTTCAGCCACTGAAGATGCTGCATTAAAGGCAGAGTTCTACTAAAAGTGGGCTTTTGCTCTAAAGAAATAAATTGAGGGGGAAATGAGAAGGGAGAATACATAAGACATCATTTAAAAATATTTTCCTAGTACAGAATTTAATTAGACAGTTATAAGAATTAGTAGACACAAGTTCCATGGGCAAAAGGAGATGTTTCCATAACGCCATTAAGAATGCATTTAAAAAATTATTTTGAAAACGTTTCATGTTAGTTAATTTTTTTCTCAAAGTATTATTATTATTGATTATTATGATTCAATAAGGTTTTAAGAAAAAATAACACCAGAGAGACAGAGAAAGAGAGCGAGAGAGAGAGAAAGAGAGCGAGAGAGAGAGAAAGAACTTTTTTTTTTTTTTTTTTTTTTTTTTTGGATGCATGCTCTTACAGGTCTTATTAACCTCAAGCCATTTTGGGCTTCGGTAATACCCCTAACATTTTTCTTAAAATGAAGATATTCTTCCATTTAAAATTATCTTTTAGTGCTGGGGACAAAAATAAATCAATCCCTAGCTATAATGATTGAAAGTCTTTGAACTTTTCAAACTGAATCAAATGTCACATGAGCTATCTTTCATCTTATAGCTATTATTCTAACACAGTTCACTTAAATGACACTCTGTCCACAGAATCATCATCTATTTTTGACCCATTAACTTAGAGCTTACTCATTTCTTACCAGAAAATTATTCCCCCTCTTCCAAATGATTATTTCTAGAACTAGTATTTTCCTTATTTTAGAAGCCTGTGTAAAAAAAGGGAAGCCTGTTTCCCTCCAACTCCCATAAGCTTTAACTTTGTTATTAAAACTCAAAGCAATAACAAATCCAGAACAATTTTATGACATTTTTATATACAGAAAATATTATTAGTGCTTTAAATATTTTCAGTATGTGAATAAACAGAATTATAATTATTTTACTACATTTTATTTGTTCAATTTTGATTAATATATTTTACATATTTTTATACTAGCCATTCTTTTTCTTTCCCAGCTTCACTGAGGTATAAGTGACAAATAAAATTGTAAGATTTAAAGTGCACAGTGTGATGATTTGATATACGTATATATTGTGAAAGAATTCCCCTCATTGAGCTAACATATCCACCACCTCACATATTTATCTTTTTTTTTTTTTGTGATCACATTTAATTTCCACTCTTTTAGTAAATTTCCTGTATTTTAAATGTATATTTTTTATATACAGAAAAATATTACTGATCAACTCATTCTAAAATAAGGCATGGATGGCTCTATTTCCTCTCATTTAGGATCTTAAATAAATGATATCACTGTAATGAAGACCATTATCACAGAGCTGTTTCATAAAGTTCATATAGTTAAAAATATATGTATGTTTTGTTTACCATTAGTTATCACTTGAACCACAGCAAAACCTCAACTTTAAAAGGAAAATGGTTAATAAATACACATACATACCACTAGACCTAACATAACATTTTGTAAACTAAACTTTATTACATTCTGTTGTCATTACAGAAATGCCAAATAACCTATTGATTCAGTTTTACCAATATGACACTAATATTGAAAATGATAGTAGAGTTGTTCTTATGTTTACACAGAAAAAAGATGAGGAGGAGACTATAAGTAAGGCAGATCATCTACATATTAAACCCATGAAGAGCTATCTCATTACTTTATAACATCTATTCAAGGTGGGAAAAAAAGCATGATTTTGAGTAAAATTGTTCCACTTGTTTAATAAAACTTACACATGGAAAATATTAGGATTTATATAGTATGCTTTACAAATAATTCAGTTTTTTTTCAAATGATATATTTCCTTACTATATTCAAGATTAGACTAATGCCTGCTTCTAACCTTCACCAGAAGGCAAGCGTATGCAAAGTCATTATTACTTCTGAGCTTCGTCATCACCTAGTTGGATCTTTGACATTTACTGGACTAAATAATTCAAATTATTTCTTTTCTTTTCTTTTATTTCTTTTATTTATTGATTTTTGGCTGTGTTGGGTCTTCGTTGCTGTGCACAGGCTTTCTCTAGTTGTGGTGAGCAGGGGCTACTCTCCGTTGCGCTGTGCAGCCTTCTCATTGTGGTGGCTTCTCTTGTTGCGGAGCAGAGGCTATAGGCATGTGGGCTTCGGTAGTTGCAGTATGCGGGTTCAGTAGTTGTGGCTCATGGGCTCTAGAGCGCAGGCTTGGTAGCTATGGCACACAGGCTTAGTTTCTCTATGGTATGTGGGATCTTCCCGGACCAGGGCTCAAACCCATGTCCACTGCATTGGCAGGCGGATTCTTAACTGCACCAGGGAAGTGTCACCAGGGAAGCCCCAAATTATTTCTTTACTTAAGTATAATCTGTCATTTACTCTATTAGAGTATCTGTCCAAAATGTGTAAGAGTCAGCATACAGTTATAATCAGTGCTTATTTCGTTATATGATTGACTCTAGAACGTCAGGAGAATACTGTTCTCAGACACTTAACACTTGAAGGTGAAACACTTTGACAGAAAAGGTACTCTTAATTTTAAGATTGTTCCAACTCATCCAATTCTAAGTGAGGTTAAGTATCTTTATTCGTTGACTAGGATCACTGTAAGCACTTCATAACTTCCTTATCACTCTGTAAAGCATGCAGATTTTAATGGTGAAAAGTTTGATTAATTTTAAAAGTAAAATTAGTAATAAAGGGATTAATACCAATTTGTACTATTTTGAAAGTATCAGATATTTATACATGACCTTAAAATTTCTTATTCCTGTCGTCTTTAAGCTGTGATTCATCAGACTGTAGCCTACTGTTCTCTACAGTTGAATTTCATGCAAATATCTTTTGACCATTTTCAATAAAGAGGCCAATCTGGTGAGCATAGAGCTCCTATGACCCCTGAGTTATTAATAGCTTTTATCTTTCTGTGTAATTCCTCTGATAAATGTTTTTGTCTTTCTCCTTAGGCTCCTTAACCTTCATTCAGACTTGAACAATATTAGAGGTTCAGTCTTCTTGGTGGCAATATCCTGTCTCTCTAATTTTATGGTTTCTCAGATACATTGACACATTTGAGGATGCAGTATTTTTTTTAAAATTTCAGTGTCACACTCTTATTATAATATATTATTTGCTTTCACCTGTGTGTTTTCCAAATGAATGTACTTTAAGTACTTTTTTAACTATAGTGTCTCTTTGCCTGTACTTAAACAGATGTGATCATTTTTTAAGTGGAACATATCTGGAAATAGCTCTTCTATCATTTCCCTATTGAGTTAGATTTCCCACATTCTGAAACAATGGACATGTCAGATTTTTTCATTCACTCCTTTTCACCAATGTGAAATTTGCACTTGATGTCATTCTATACTATTATCTCAACCCAATTGGTATTTTTAGTAGTTCTTAATATTTTAATAATTAAAGATCAAATTGTACAAAGATATCATTAAACATGTTCTTGAGATAATTCCCATTATGTACACAAAGATGTACAGATTTAGTCCGATCTTTGCTTTTAAACATTGGGTTTAAGTATTTTGTGAGTTCATATGGAATTGCTGCCCAATTGTGCAGCAGTCAGAAGAGTGACTTCATTGTGCTATGAGTGCAGTCAGAAGAGTGGTCAGCTGTCAGCTTTTGTGTCAGTAGCAGAGAGCTGTTTTGCCTGAGGTCACATCCCTTCCTGGGACAACCTGCATTCAATAATTCATCAATGGGTGGAATAAAATTTCAGTTTTCTTGGTCCTACGCAGTCTGAACTGCAGTTTGACTTCTTTCTCTGCCCAGTCCTGTCAGTCCTCCTCTACTCCCTACCCCGCACAGCTGCAACACTTGGTAAAGCCCAATTTCATGATTTTTGTATGCAAGTGTAAGAGTATGGTGGAGACTTACTTCACTGGAATGGTACAAAAAGGAGTCAAGATTGTATTCATATTACATTTTCTGTATGTTTTTCCTCTTGGAGCAAACTCAAGTTTAGACATATGAGAATGAGCTATAACAGGTCTCTCTGTAGACACACATCTGGGGTAGAGGGAAAACCAGGCAGGTGGTATATTTGAATGGCATATCTAAATACTAGAAGAGTGAGGTGATAGAATCTAACAGATAATCTTTGCAAAGCCACCTTATAAATACAAGAAGTTAGTTCTTTGGGAGTGACCTCTTTCAACATCAGTTACTACCAGCCACAAATAGATCTATAGTATTTTACAGTCTTATAATAGTAAATTACCATTCAAGGGCTTTTCCTTTCCAGGTTTCTACGGCAACCTCTCTACCACATACTCATTAGAAAGAAGTTCTATTTAATTGATCTACTAAATGTATTGCTTAATAGTAACTGTTAAGCAGTCTTTTGTTTCCAGGTCATATTTAGGGTTCACATATTTGCATAAAAGCATTTCGTTAGCTGAAACCAATCATTACTAGTAATTTTCTTCCTTTAGTTTAAAATAACTAAACCCTCATTGAGATTTTCTGAATAGCAAATATTTATATCTTGGAGAATAGGCTTTCTGTATGAGCTTGGCTTGCTTTGTTTCTGTGAGCAGCAAGAAAATTGCAGAGCCTGAAAATGTTAATCAGGGAAGACAAAAAGAAGGTGTCTTTTTCTCTGGTTGAAATGCAAATTAACAGTGACGCTAACTATAGGCCATATCCAATATTTGATAACAAAGTTGTAATGGATAAATATAATTTACAATACACAGTAGTTATCCACTGCATAACTTTCACTAATTAGAATTTTCACATGTTCCTTTCAATGCAGTTGAGACATTCTTAGCTGAGTTGTTTCTTGTATTTCAAGCCCACCCAAAGGACCAAGCTTAAGAATGCACTGGTCATAAGCTTTACATTAGACTAGAAATAAACACTAATACAAATGATAAGCCCCTAAGTTAACTGAGGGTTTAGGGCAGGGTAGGGAGCTAACACTTGTTGGAATACAGAACCAAGTATATTCTAAACATTAGACTAGGAATTTGAAATGTTAAGGCGCTCAGTTGTCAGAAACATTATTTCCATTGCAGAGACAAGGAAGATAAGTATCTGAAAAATTTTAAATCAACTGATTAGTTCATTCAATAAATATTAATTAGATATATACAATATGTCAGTTAAATTAAAATTAATTAAATTAATTAAAATTAAACTACTAAAAAAGACAAGCAAGCATTTATACTCATGAAATATACATACTAGCTCCATTGCATTCAAAAAAATAAGCAAGTATTTGAATGCTGTTATGTGCCAGACAGGTGCGGGGCAATGTGACGTCATATCACAATGTGATATTCTATGTGATTATGCTAATTAATTGTGGAACGAGGTTTTATACTCAAGTCTCTGATTCCATATCCTATTCTCTTTCCATTGTGATCTCTATGTTAGAATGTTTATTTTAGCCAAAAAGAAGAGACATCACCATCTCTGGTCCATCTCTATTACTACTGATGTTAGTAGTTGTTCTTCCAGAGACCTCACTTGCCAAAGCTCATATTGCTGCCTTCCATTGGGGGGAGAATAGTTTCCCACACCATTGGCTCCATTGTTCAGAATTGCCTGAGATACCAATTACAATATAAAACAACTAGTTACCCAGAGGAAAGAAGATGAAGTGAAGGGAGAAGTAGTTTAGGGCATGGACTTCAGGGTTCACTAACTCTGAGATCAAATGTGTGTTCTTTAGTTGTACAAACTAGAAAAAATGGCTCAATTTCTTTTATCTAAAAACTGGCAGTAATTAATACTATCTGTTATAGTGCCTGGAATATCATGAGCATTGCACAATATTTTTTGTTGTTGTTTTTATTATTTTTGTTATCATTATCCTTCCCTTAGACTTATGAGCAGGAGTAGAGTGTTCATATAGAAGGAAATTCTATATCTCTATTTTCCTTGGGAAACAAATTACAAAGAAATATCAAATCATACATCTACAAAAATACCTAAAAATACAAAATAAGTTTTGAAAGGTGATCAGAATATTTATGTTTGGGTAACTAAGTTTGGGTAACAAAGAATAAAAGGAGCAAAACTGGATGAGTTTGACAGGAACAAGGGTACCTGAGTGACTCAAGGAGAGCTGAAAAGTGATTATAGTTATTAACTTCCTTCTTCTGAATCTTGACTCTGGCAAGCGGAGTGAAATTTTTCTTTGTCAATTGAGGGAATGACAAGAGAAAACATAAAATATTGTATAGGTATCACAGGCATTATTTTAAGAGTAGTGGGCCATCCTGCATCCTGCATGATGTTATCATTGAGGAGGTAGATGTGGTAAATGCCTGCAGTAATAATTTTAGAACACTGGGTAGATAATGTTCTAAACATTCTTCTACCAACCACAAAACCATGTCCAATGTGTTGTCAGTTTCATCTCTCCAATATCTGGTGTTTGTGTGTAATTACTCATAAAATTGAAATAGAAAAAGTACTATTACTTTTTCTACTTTTTAAGAGCCTATTTCAGGCTCTTACTGTCAATATTCTGGTCTATGGCAACTGCCTCTTTCTTGAAAATTCTGACTCTAGTTTATCTCCTTTTCAATTCATTCTTCAGGGATTTCAAAAGTGTGTTTCTTTTTGGAAGTTGTGATTAGGGAAATTCTATTTTTCATCAAAGTTCAATCCTATTACCAAGAGGGCATTTGTTTCCAAAATAGATTTTGTTTTCTAATTTTAAAAGTAATGCATGTTCATAATATATTTGGAAGGTATAAAGAAACAAAAAGCATAAGAGCACCACATCTAATTTCATCATCCAGACATAAATATAATTAACAGTTTTAAATATATTTTTCAGACTAGCATATGCTGCCTTACATCTTGAATACAATTATATGTTCAATATAACTATTTTTAAGCAAAATGTGATATAAATGCATGATGTCTTACAATCTCCTTTTTCTCTTAACTATACATCAGGGGCAAATTTGCATGTCAATAAATATACATAATTATTTAATAGTTGCATATTTATTCAATGGATATTCAATGATTATGACCTCTGTGCTATGCTCCAGTGAACAAATAGTGAATAAATTAAACAGAGTTCCTGTCCTTGGTAAATTTGTCATGCATATAAATTAGTATTCTTATTTTCTAGAAGAAACATACTATTGGAGTTGTTCAAATTACTTCAATTTCTGCCCTCATGAAATTTATAGAGTCTGGGAGAGGCAGACATAATTACACAAACATTAATTACAGTTCTTTTAGATTCTATAGAGGCAAAGTATAGGGCTCTCTGCGAATATGCAACTAAGGGGTTTGAGCTCCCGTTGTGTGGTGAGGGGGTTTGCTCTGACAGCAGAAGGATGAGTAGCAGTTAGGTACAGGGTTAGAGAGGATGGTCTGCAGGGGGAGGACAGAGAGTGTGAAAGAACAGCACAAGCGCACTCATCTTGTGATTTTTCAGAGGTGTTACTTAAGATCTGTGAAATCATAGAGGAGAGGCAGCACCATTGAACTCAACACATTTAGTCACAGACTCATTAGCATTTAATATTCTCCCCAACTCTCCTTTCCTCCAGATCCATTCTGCTCCAACTTTGCTTTTCTTCAGAAAGTCCTTATTTTTATTATATAATTCTCCCAGGAATGTTCGTCATCCTGGAACATTCAGGATAGTCTCTAACTCTGATTTTCTCACAGGGAAAATGGGAATTTCAGTTTATTAAAGAGATTATGTTTTGACTATGTTTAATTAGATTGGTGTTATTAAAGAATCATTTTGGAAACTTTAAAGATTATTACTCATTTGTTTTAAAATTATTTCTCTAAATACTGGAGAAAATTAAAATCAGTAAAAAAGAGACAAAAAGCAAATCAGAAAAAAATATGAAAACATGCTAAGCATACGAAAGAATAACACCAACAAACCTTTTTGTAAAAATGAGTTACATTTTCCTGTTAAGAGACAATGAATCTTAGATTAGCTGAAAATATGTCAAAGTTTATGATATTTATAAGCAAGATGATGCAAAATAACTGGAAACAATTTTAAAAGGAATGATATTTAAGGTGTATGTGGCAAAAAAGGAGGAATTGCAACATCTGTATCAAAGTAAATGGAAACAAAATATTCTATATCAATAGAGAAAAATGCATAATGAAAATATAACTGTCAAAAAAATCCCACATGCTAAATAGCATTATATTACAACATATAAATGAAAATTGTTAAAAAAAAACAGAGTTGATCAAAACGCAGTAGTTGCAGCAGAGTTAACAATTCCTCTAAGATTTTGATATATGAAGACTATAAAGATGGTTTGAATATTATAATTAACGCCCCTGATTAAAAAGGTACTTACCCACCTACATGTTATGCTCTACTGTATATACACATACAAAAATGCACATATATACACATATATCTGCATAACCCATGATACATATTACATATTATATACATATTACATAATAATGTATATACATTTCTGGTTTCATTTTCTATTATATGTATTTTTTTATATTATTACATGTTATAATATACTATGTATTATGTTCTCTATTTCTTGTTTGGAATCATGATTTGAAAAGTATCTTCTCTTAATAAGTTATATATTTATGGTTATATAATACATAAGCGATTAGCTGAAAACAATTATATATTTATGAGTATGTGCTTGTAATTATATGTACATACATATGAAAAAGAAAGAGGCAGCCTTACAAATAATTATTTAAAAAGAGAAAAAACATAATAGAATGATATAGAATGTGATCATAGGTGTCTCCTCAGATCTAGAGAACATGCAGGACTCTGGTGGGACACCTTGATGCCCAAGGTGACAGGAGGAACCTCCAACCGAACTGGTAGGATGTGGGGGGACTGAGGGGGGAGGAGAAGTGGAGGCAGGACAGAACCAGCGCCCCTGAGGGGTGGCTGAGAGGGGGGAGGGGTTCCCACTCCTCTAGAGACCCTTGGCATCTGGGATTGGGGGGAGCACGGCCAGAATATCCCCTGCCCAATTGGCCAGAGAAGTCTGCTCAGCTCTAGGGCTGGGTCTTATGCCCTCAGTGGCCCCCTCTGGGCTGCGTAGGACCTGAGGGCATAGGAGGGATGCCGGGGAGATCAGGAGAGGCAGGCAGGGAGGGACCCTCCAGGACCAGAGGAGCAGGAGAGGAGCAGAGGGTGTTTGTCCTGCACACTCAAGCCTGGGAAACCTACTGAGCTCCTAGGCCAGTCTCCAGCCTGCCAAAGCCCCTCCAGGCCTCATGGGTCCTGGGGACATAGGAGGGAGGCTGGGGGAGAGCAGGAGAGACAGGCAGGAGGGGTCCCCCAGGACCAGAGGAGCAGGAGAGGAACAGAGGGCATTTGCCCCACACACTCGAGCCCAGGAAGCCTGCTGAGCTCCCAAGTGGGGTCCCCTGTGCTCTGAGACCAGAGGTGAGAGGCACACCTGGGTCCCTTTTGTTCTGTTGAGCCTAAGCACCCCCCCCAGGGCCTTTTCCAGCCCTGTTGGTCCTAAGCATAGGTCCCGCCCTGCACCCAAACCCTGCCACTGCTTAGGCCGTGCCCTCCACAGCCAAGGCCTTTTCCACCTTTTTTTTTTTCTCCTTCTCTTTTTTACTACTGTGGTTCTGTTTTACCTTACGGTTGTTATTTCATCTATATTTTTATTTTTGTATTCTTTCTAACATATCTGTCAGTTTCCTAGTCTAATTTTATTTTTTAATTTGTTATTGTTCTCTCCCCCACCTTTTTATTCTTGCCACTCCACATGGCTTGTGGGATCTTGGTTCATGAGCCAGGGGTCAGGCTGAAGCTCCTGTGGTGGGAGCTCCAAGTCCAAACCACTGGACTAACAGAGAACCTCAGACCCCAGGGAATATTCATCAGAGTGAGGTCTCCTGGAGGTCCTCATCTCAGCACCAAGACCCAACTCTACCCAACAGTCTACAAACTCCAGTGTTGGAAGCCTCAGGCCAAACAACCAGTAAGAGAGGAATACAATCCCACTCATCAAAAAAAAAAAAAATGAGATGGCAAAAAAGTATGTTACAGATGAAGGAACAAGATAAAAACCCACAAGACCAAATAAATCAAGAGGAAATAGGCCATCTACGTGAAAAAGAATTCAGAGTAATGATAGTAAAGGTGACCCAGAATCTCAGAAATAGAATGGAGGCACGGATTGAGAAAATACAAGAAATGTTTAACAAAGATCTAGAATAACTAAAGAACAAACAAACAGAGATGAACAACACAATAACTGAAATGAAATATGCACTAGAAGGAATCAATAACAGAACAACTGAGGCAGAAGAGTGAATAAGTGAGCTGGAAGATAGAATGGTAGAAATAGCTGCCAAGGAGCAGAATAAAGAAAAAAGAATGAAAAGAATGAAAGACAATCTCAGAGACCTCTGGGACAACACTAAATGCACAGCATTCGAATTATAGGGGTCCCAGAAGAAGAAGAGAAAAAGAAAGTGTCTGAGAAAATATTTGAAGAGATTATAGTGGAAAACTTCCATAACATGGGAAAGGAAATAGTCACCCAAGTCCAGGAAGCACAGAGAGTTCCATACAGGATAAACCCCAGGAGAAACACACCAAGACACATATTAATCAAACTAACAAAAATTAAATTCAAAGAAAAAATATTAAAAGCAGCAAGGGAAAAACAAAAAATAACATACAAAGGAAACCCCATAAGTTTATCAGCTGACTTGTCAGCAGAAACTCTGCAGGCCAAAAGGAAGTGGCAGGATATACTTAAAGTGAAAAGAGAAAAACCTACAACCAAGATTACTCTACCCAGCAAGGATGTATTCAGATTTGACAGAGAAATCAAAAGCTTTTCAGACAAGCAAAAACTAAGAGAATTCAGCACCACCAAACCAGCTTTACAACAAATGCTAAAGAAACTTCTCTAGGCAGGAAACACAAGAGAAGAAAAAGACCCAGAAAAACAAACCCAAAACAACTAAGAAAATGGTAATAGGAGCATACATATAGATTAAAACCTTGAATGTAAATGAATTAAATGCCCCAACCAAAAGACACAGACTGGCTGAATGGATACAAAAACAAGACCTGTGTATATATTGTTTACAAGAGACCAACTTCAGATCTAGAGATACATACAGACTGAAAGTGAATGTATGGAAAATGTTATTCCATGCAAATGGAAATCAAAAGAAAGCTGGAGTAGCAATACTCGTATCAGATAAAATAGACTTTAAAATAAAGACTGTTATGAGAGATTAGGAAGGACACTACATGATGATCAAGGGATCAATCCAAGAAGAAGATAAAAATTATAAATGTTTATGCACCCAACATAGGAGAACCTCAATACATAAGGAAAATGGTAACAACCATGAAAGGGGAAATTGACAGTAACACAATAATAGTAGGGGACTTTAATATCCCACGTACACCAATGGACAGATCATCCAAACAGAAAATAAATAAGGAAACACAAGCTTTAAATGACACAATAGACCAGATAGATTAAATTGATATTTATACAACATTCCACCCGAAAGTGGCAGAATACACTTTCTTTTCAAGTGCACACAGAACATTCTCCAGGATAGATCACATCTTGGGTCACAAATCAAGCCTCAGAAAATTTAAGAAAATTGAAATCGTATCAAGCATATTTTCTGACCACAATGCTATGAGATTGAAAATCAATTACAGGAAAAAAACTGTAAAAAACACAAATATATGGAGGCTAAACAGTGCACTACTAAATAACCAAGAGATCACTGAAGAAATCAAAGAAGAAATTAAAAAATACATAGAAACAAATGACAATGAAAACACGATGACACAAGACCTATGGGATGCAGAAAAAAGAAGTTCTAAGAGGGAAGTTTATAGCAATTTAATCTCAATTCAAGAAACAAGAAAAATCTCAAATAAATCTAAACCTACACCTAAAGCAACTAGAGAAAGAAGATCAAAGAAAACCCAAAGTCAGTAGGAGGAAAGAAATCATAAAGATCAGAGCAGAAATAAATGAAATAGAAGCAAAGACTACAATAGCAAAGATCAATACAACTAAAAGCTGTTTCTTTGAGAAGATAAACAAAATTGATAATCCCTTAGCCAAATTCTTCAAGAAAAAAAGGGAGAGGATTCAGATCAATAAAATTAGAAATGAAAAAGGAGAAATCAAAACTGACACCACAGAAATACAAAGAATTATAAGAGAGCACTACAAACAACTATATGCCAAAAAATGGACAACCATGAAGAAATGGACAAATTCTTGGAAAGGTACAATTTTCCAAGACTGAACAGAAATACTTAGAAAATATAAACAGAGCTATCACAAGTAATGAAATTGAAACTGTAATTAAAAATCTTCCAACAAACAAAAGTCCAGGACCAGATGGCTTCAGAGCCGAATTCTACCCAATATTTAGAGAAGAGCTAATACCAATCCTTCTCAAACTCTTCCAAAAAAATTGCAGAAGGAGGAAGACTCCTAAATTCATTCTATGAAGCCACCATCACCCTGATACCATAAACAGAAAAATATATGACAAAAAAGAAAATTATAGACCAATATCACTTATGGACATAGATGCAAAAATCCTGAACAAAATACTAGCAAACAGAATCCAACAACATATTAAAAGGATCATACACCATGATCAAGTGGGATTTATCCCAGGGATGCAAGGATTCTTCAATATATGCAAATCAATCAATGTGATACACCATATTACAGCTTAAGGAATAAAAACCATATGATCATCTCAACAGATGCAGAAAAAGCTTTTGACAAAATTCAATACCCATTTATGATAAAAACTCTCTAGAAAATGGGCATAGAGTGAACCTACCTCAACATCATAAAGGCCATACATGACAAACTCACAACAAATATCATACTCAATGGTGAAAAACTGAAAACATTTCCTCTAAGATCAGGAACAAGACAAGGATATCCACTCTCACCACTGTTACTCAACATAGTTTTGGAAATCCTAGCCATGGCAATCAGAGGAGAAAAAGAGATAAAAGGAATCCAAATCAGAGAAGAAGTGAAACTGTCACTGTTTGCAGATGACATGATACTATACATAAAATCCAGATAAAGATGCCACCAGAAAACTACTAGAATTATTCAGTGAATTTGGTAAGGTTGCAGGATACAAAATTAATGCACAGAAATCTCTGGTATTCCTATACACTAAGAATGAAAAATCAGAAAGAGAAATTAAAGAAACAATCCCATTTACCATCACAAAAAAAAGAAACAAATACCTAGGAATAAACCTACCTAAGGAGATGAAAGACTTGTACTCAGAAAACTATAAAACACTGATGAAAGAAATCAAAGATGACATAAACAGATGGAGAAATATACTGTGTTCTTGGATTGAAAGAATCAATATTGTGAAAATGACTGTACTACACAAAGCAAACTACAGATTCAGTGCAATCCCTATCAAGCTACCAATGGCATTCTTCACAGAATTAGAACAAAAAATTTTACAATTCATATTGTAAAAGCCCCCGAATAGCCAAAGCATTCTTGAGAAAGAAAAACAGCGCTGGAGGAATCAGGCACCCTGACATCAAACTATACTACAAAGCTACAGTAATCAAGAGAGTATGGTACTGGCACAAAAAACAGAAATACAGATCAATGATACAGGATACAATGCCCAGAGATATACCCACGCACATATGGTCACCTAATTTACGACAAAGGAGGGAAGAACATGCAATAGAGAAAAGACAGCCTCTTTAATAAGTGGTTCTCGGAAAACTGGACAGCTACAAGTAAAAGAATAAAATTAGAACATTCCCTAACACCATACACAAAAATAAACTCAAAGTGGATTAGAGACCTAAATGTAAGACTGGACAGTATAAAACTCTTAGAGGAAAACATAGGAAAAACTCTCTTTGACATAAACCACAGCAAGATCTTTTTTGACCTACCTCCTAGAGTAATGGAAATAAAAACAAAAATAAACAAATGGGACCTAATGAAACTTAAATCTTTTGCACAGCAAAGGAAACCATAAATAAGACAAAAAGACAACCCTCAGAATGGGAGAAAATATTTGCAAATGAAACAACGGACAAAGGATTAATCTCCAAAATATAAAAACAGCTCATGGAAGTCAATATCAAAAAAACAAACAATCCAATTAAAAAATGGGTGGAACACCTAAATAGACATTTCACCAAAGAAGACATACAGATGGTCAAGAGGCACATGAAAAGCTGCTCAACATCACTAATTATTAGAGAAATGCAAATCAAAACTACAATGAGGTATCACCTCGCACTGGTCAGAATGGCCAGTATCAAAAAAATCTAGAAAGAATAAATGCTGGAAAGGGTGTGGTGAAAAGGGAACCCTCCTACACTATAGGTAGGAATGTAAATTGATACAACCACTATGGAGAACAGTATGGAGGTTCCTTAAGAAACTGAAATAGAACTACCATATGACCCAGCAACCCCACTACTGGGCATATACCCTGAGAAAACCATAATTCAAAAAATCATGTACCACAATGTTCACTGCAGCTCTCTTTACAATAGCCAGGACATGGAAGCAGCCTAAATGTCCATCAACAGATGAATGGATAAAGAAGATGTGACATATATACAATTGAATATTACTCGGCCATAAAAAGAAACAAAACTGATTTATTTGTAGTGAGGTGGATGGACCTAGAGTCTGTCATACAGAATGAAGTAAGTCAGAAAGAAAAACAAATACTGTATGCTAACGCATATATATGTAATCTAAGAAAAAAAATGCCAGTGATGAACATAGCGGCAGGGCAGGAATATAGACATAGACATTGAGAATGGACTTGAGGACATGCAGGGGAGGGGGAAGCTGGGGTGAAGTGAGAGTAGCATCGACATATATACACTACCAAATGTAAAATAGTTAGCAAGTGGGAAGCAGCAGCATAGCACAGGGAGAGCAGCTTGGTGCTTTGCGACAGCTTAGAGGGGTGGGATAAGGAGGGTGGGAGGGAGGCTCAAGAGGAAGGGGATATGGGGATGTATGTGTGCATGTGGCTGATTCACTCTGTTGGGCTTAGAGGCTAGTGCAGTATTGTGAAGCAGTTATACTCCAATAAATATCTATTAAAAAAAGAAAAGAATATGATTATATTATGATGTCATATATATGGAAATGAAACAATTATATATGGTAGTACATATTGCTATATATTATTGTTATTTATATAATTATATAGTATTATAAATTATAAATAACCTAAGTAATATAATTGAACATTCTATACTTGTTAAATATATGTAAATGTGTAGTAGATGTGTGCATTTATATGAATGTATTATATTTGTACATATACATTAAAATATATCATGATAGTAATTTTACTCATTATGAATAATTGCCATTATGAATGAATATTCATTTATTTACCTATTCATTTTTCAAGGGAAATATCTTCTTAAATCATGATTTTAAAAATGAGAAAGAAGCCATAATCATAAACACTAGCTTTGTAACTACATTGTCACAAACAACATTAAAATTTGAAAACGAGATAAAAATAAAAACATATATGATGATACAAATGTAAGGATTTCACAGTAAATCCTTAATATAAAGTGTTATCTTTAAAATCAGTATTTAAAAACCAATAATCCAGTATAAAATTTGATAATATTTACATACCTGCTTCTAGGTGAGGCAGTTAATTTGAATACATCTGTTTACTTTCTAGCCTTACTGAATATTTCTATGTGCTCGTATAGGTATCCCGCACTTGTGTACTTCATAGTGTTTCTGATGTTGAATTGTAATTGGTTTTTCTTCCTTCTCCATTAGACTATTAACTTCTTTAAGTTGTGGTCTGTATTTGAATCATCATTTTATCTGAATGGCCTTGCCTGGTATCTACTCTACTAATGTAAAAAAAAGAGAGATGAAAACCATATGAGGAAAAGAGAGAGTTGGAAAAGATGAGATTGTGATAAGAAGTTATTGATCATTGTTCTTTTTAATTTTAAGTGTCTTTTTAAAAATTGGAGTATAGTTGCTTTACAGTGCTGTCAGTTTCTGCTGTAGAGCAAAGTGAATCAGCCATACCTATACATACATCCTCTTTTTTTTGGATTTCCTTCCCATCACCACAGAGCACCGAGTAGAGTTCCCTGTGCTATACAGTAGGTTCTCATTATCTATTTTATACATTGCATTGTATGTATGTCAATCCCAATCTCCCACTTCATCCTCCCTACCTTGGTATCCGTATGTTTGTTCTCTACATCTGTGTCTCTATTTATGCTTTGCAAATAAGATCATCTTTACCATTTTCTAGATTCCATTTATATGTGTTAATATACAATATTTGTTTTTCTCTTTCTGATTTACTTCACTCTGTTTGACAGTCTCTAGGTCCTTCCTCATCTCTGCAAATGACACCATTTTGTTCCCTTTTATGGCTGAGTAATATTCCATTGTATATATGTACCACATCTTATTTATCCATTCCTCTGCTGATGGACATTTAGGTTGCTTCCATGTCCTGGCTACTGTAAATAGTGCTTCAATGAACATTGATTGGGGTGCATGTATGTTTTTGAATTATGGTTTTCTCTGGGTATACGCCCAGTAGTGGGATTGCTGGGTCATGTGGTAGCTCTATTTTTAGTGTTTTAAGGAACCTCCATCCTGTTCTCCATAGTGGCTGTATCAATTTACATTCCCACCAATAGGGTAAAAGGGTTCCCTTTTCTCCACACCCTTTCCGGCATTTATTGTTTGTAGATTTTTTGATGATGGCCATTCTGACCAGTATGAGGTGTTTGAATAGAACACAAGTGAGCTCAGAATTAAAAGTATGTGAAAGTAGTATTTCAGATATGCTTTTTGTTTTCTCTTTTTCTTCTTACATATATATAAGAAATATATACATATTTATATATACATATATGTATTTAGGTCCAGTGCCTAATTTACTATGCATATAAATTACATTCTTTAGTCACTGGTAGAAGTGTACTATTGGTTTCAGTTGAATTACTTCAATTTCTGGAAATAAATGTATTTTTACATTTAAATTCAAATTGTTATTGACTTAGTTGTGATGGATTCAAAAAGAAATTGAAATAAGCCTTTAAATGTCTATCTTCCAATCTGTCCCTAATAGAACAATCTTTATTCCTGGAATTGAATCATCTAACTACTCACAACCCCTAGATACTTTTCCACCACATTTCTAAAACATTATGTTTGTATCTTCCCTATTCTAAAAAAAGAAAATATATTCTTTAAAGACAATTCAGCATACTTTCCAGTAAAAGTATACTAAAAAATGAAGGAAATGTGTAGCATATATCAACTTGCTTGACTATTTAAAAGTTTTTCCAAAAACATGTTTTAAAAAAACTTTTAAAAAATTATTAGAACTTCAGGGCTTCCCTAGTGGCGCAGTGGTTGAGAGTCTGCCTGCCGATGCAGGGGACACGGGTTTGTGCCCCGGTCCGGGAAGATCCCACATGCCACGGAGTGGCTGGGCCCGTGAGCCATGGCCGCTGAGCCTGCGCGTCCGGAGCCTGTGTTCCACAACGAGAGAGGCCACAACAGTGAGAGGCCAGCGTACCGAAAAAAAAAAAAAATTATTAGAACTTCACATAGTTATAGACTGTCTACTATTTCAAATTTTTTCTTTTATTTTATCAAAGTGTTATTTCAAGACAGTTCTTTAAAATATTCTTTAAATTTCTAACTAGTTCTCTATAGCGGCCTTGGAACATGAATTATGTTATAGCATAATTCCATTTAAAATTATTAAAACTAGATATTATATGTCTAATTTTAGGTATTAATTATATATAATTATACATCTAAATGCAGTATAGTAATTATTTCCTTTACTTTTTTAATTTAAAAGAATATCTTTTATATTACTTAGGATGTCAATATATTCATATAAATGTATGTTTCCTCTCTGTGCACAATAAATCTTTTTTTACCCTTTACATCCTTAAAAAATTTATTGTTTGTAACAAATATTTATTTGCTTGATTTATAACAATACCATTCATAGTACATACATAAGGAGTTCTAACAAGTAGTTTAATTTTAAAAGATGATTTTTTTTCACATTCAAAAAGTGAAATTCCTGTATTATATGGAAAAACATAATGTTATTTGGTATAAATTATCCTATTTAAATAAGCTGTTGAAAAGAAATCTACATAATATCTGCTTTTTCTATTACTTTATATTTGATGACCTCCCTATTCAGAGATGACTAGGTAAAAACTCAAGTTCTTAAGGAACCATTTAATATAAATCTAACATGTGCTAATTTGAAAAATCTATAACAATGGAAAAGAGTATCAACCAAAAAGCAAACCTCCTTTTCCCTGTGCCCCTTAATCCCATTCTCCCATTATAACCACTGTAAATATTTATTTCTGTATTTCTTTAAATCATAACTAGTTTAAAAGTGAATCGTCTTTGTTCCTTAAACCATAGATAAGAATTCTTGGAATTATTAATTTTCTAGTCTGGTTAAGGACAGAAGTAAAGCCTAGTTAATGGAAAATGCCAGGATTTATAATTCATGATGTCCTCTTTCTCTGGGCTACTGTGCCTCTACCTACCTGTGCCTGTTTTTTTACACATCATATTTTTTATTATTGATTGTATAGATGCTATCAGAAGGTCTGAGCTAATGAGAAATATGATTTGACTAACGGTTTAGAATTACTCTGACAGATCAACAAGAGATTGAAGGGACAAAGGCAGAAACAGGGAGACAAATCAGGAGACCACTGCAATAACCCAGTTGAGATATAAGGGACAGTGTCAGCAGGAGGTGCTCTGCGCTGGTCAGACACTGTATATCTCCTGAAGTTAATCCCCAAAGATGCTGCTGCTGGTTTGGTTGTGGAGTGTGTGAACGAGACAAGAGTCGGGGATGGTTCTAAGGCCTTTGGTCTGAGCTATTAAAGGACAGAATTGCTATTTACTGGGATGGGGAAGACAGTGGGGAAAACAGGTTTGGGGGGAAATTAGGGAATATGTGAAACTGAATATCTCAAATGCCTTTAGATATTTATCCTGATTTTCTATTGCTAAGATACCAAATAAATACTTATATTAGGTTCCTACTGCTGTCATGACAAATTATTGCAGAATTTTTGGCTTAAAACAACATACATTTATTATCGCAGTTATAATAGTGCCAAAATCTAAGTACAGTATGATTCAGCTGGTTCTTCTTTCCTGGGTCTCACAAGACCAAAATGAAGGGGTTAGTAGGCAAAGCTACCTTCTATATAGGAGGCTGTCGGGAATAATCCACTTGCAAGTTCTTTCAACTTGTTGGCAGAATTCAGTTGCTTGCAGTTGAGGTCTCCATTTCCCTGCTGGCAATGAGATGAGAGCCACCCTTCACTTTTAAAGCCCTTTCTGACCTTTGCATATTGCCCACTACATTGAAGCCAGAAATGTCCTTCTTTCTCACACTTGAAATCTCTCAGACTTCTGTTTCTGCTGCATAGCTCTGTGCTCAGCCAGAAAAAAAAAAAGTTCTCTGCTTTTAAGGGCTCACGTGATTAGATTGGGGCCACCTGGGTAATTGAAGACCTATCTTATGATGTCATCTTAATTACATCTTCAGAATCCCTTTTGCCATGTAATGCAACATATTCACAGATTTGAAAGAAAGAAGTTGACATGAGGGGGAGAGGTCATTCTGCCCACCACACCATCCAAATGGATATTTTAAATAAGCAATCAGACATATCATGAATGGTATTTATGGGAGCAAACATTAAAAAATGGAGAGGAGAGTCATCAGCCTATAGATAGTATATCAAGCTGTGACACTGGATAAAATCACACACACACACACACACACACACACACACACACAGACACACACACAAAGTAGGTAGATAGAAAAGAAAAGAGGTATAAGGACTGAACACAGTATTACTCCAGTACTAAGAAATTTGGCAACCAGGAAAAAATTGCAAATGAGGAAAGGAAGAACATATGGGCAGAGAGGCAGGTAAAAGACAGTACATGAGAAATGTCTCTTCTGATTGTTTCTATTGAATATCTTCTCAGTGAATTAGCAAAGTCATGGGCTAAAAGGGAGGGTTGAAAAGGTGTTACAGATTAGAAAAAAGAGGAAAAGGAATAAAATAGAGAACTAAGTAGAGTGGAAGTATAAATGGATTAGAAAAATGCAGCTTAATTGTTTAAAATGATTAAATCAGTTGATGACATTTAACCAGTGTTATTGTTTTACATTGCTTTGCAATGTCTCTGTATTTTCAACAGGGTTTTTTCATAAGTACCTTACCTTTTTCCCCATTTTAGCTTATTTATACTTGCATAGTTCTCCAAGGATGCCTCTGAACTCTGATACAAAATGTGTCCCTTCCAATTTCTTCTGTTCTTCAAGTTTGCCCAAATGTCAACTTCTCAAAAAGACCAACCACAAACATCCTCCTCATACCTCCTCATTTGTATTACCCTGCTCTAGTGTTCCTTATTTTCATAGGACTTACTTTCTTACATACTAATTTAATTATATATTGTTCTTACTATTCATTGCCCTCCCACCCAGCTCTATAATATAAACCCTACAAAAGTAGAGATCACTGTTCACTGATGTGTCCAAAAATCCCTGAATAATGCTTAACACATGGAAGACAATTGACACATATCTACTGAATGAAGAGATAAATTTTGAGTTGCCTGTGAAGTCTCTAAGATGAGCTTGGATTACAGAATTTGGATACATATTTACATATGCAACTCTGGAGTGCATAAGACTAGTTTGGACTTTTCTATATTTTTACAAGTCATCAGTGTATTGTTACTACTTGAAGCCATTTAGATTGATGCAAAACTATTACACGTGGAAAATAAAATGAAATCTAAGCATAAATATGGAAAGCAAAATGAAGTCTAGTATTCAATTTCAGAATTCTGGATAGTATCAGCATTTATGGAAGTGGCAGAAGACCCCAGTGATATCACATCAGAGTTATTGTGCTGAATCCTGCAGGCTATATTTCCAAAGGATATTGGTAGAGCAGAGAAGTTCCATCAGAGGATGAGCAGGGCAATGAAGAGTCTAGAAACAAGTTCAAGAAAGTGTAGACATTAAGCCTGAAAGAAATAAAATTCCCCAAGAAGAAAATAAAGTGGTTTAAAATTTTAGGTAAAAGGAGGACTCTTATTAGAACCAGTCAGTGAAGATTCATGGGATTCAGATATGGGGTTAATGAAAGGAAGATCTTGATAGCAATTGGAGATGCCCAACTATGGAAGAGGTTTCCAAATGCAGTGTCCACTATCACTGGCTGTTTGAGTTAGTGACAGATTATTGGCTGGGTCAGGGCTATTATTTGACTGGTTGAGAGTTTGCACTAAATAACCTCTAAGGTCCTTTGTACATTGTAGATTGACACCTATGTAGCACAAAAGTTAACTTTATGTAATGAGTCAACCTATCCTAATTTTTAAATCAGAACAAAACAATGCCTTAAAATAAAGCAGTACACATTTCTTCATAAGTGAAACTTATTTTCTTCTTTTTTTAATGTTCCTTTACGTACATGGTTTTTTATATTTTAAAATATTTTTCATTGAGATATTTTTAGCATAACATAAAACTGCATAATCTTACATTTACTAGTATTAGTTATATAACTATAAACTGAGTTTTTCTTTCCCTGCATGATCTTAAAATTGGAAATGTCAATTAAATTTTACTTCAGTAATTTTGTTAAGTTGGGCAGATATTTTGCTTTTCAGTTGTACTTTTCATAGAAATCCACCGCTTTCAAGTAGCACCTATATGATTGTTACTAGCCACGAAGACTATGATATTTACCCACCACTTGTATCATTCTCTGACAATCTTGCAGTAGTGGCAAATGTGATTCAAATATGGATTTCAAACCTCCATTTTGGTAAGAATTTCTTGTGGAATTACTAACAACTCGTAGAATCCAAACAAAATAAGACATCACAAAACCCCCTGCTATTTGGCTGTGGTAATTGTGTTTTACTCTGCATTCCTATACCCATTAGCCATGAAGTTAAACTAGATTTTATACCTTCCTTTTGAAATTAAGGTAGAATTAATAGAATCTGCTCCTGGAAAAGTGTCAAATGTGAGCATTTTTCTCTAATTGTTTTAGGATCTTATCTTTGCCCATAAGGTAAGTAGGTAAGTTCATCAGCATCTGAATCATTACGTTCTCCTAAGCACTGTAGGAGAAAAGGTTTTTAAAAAGTTTTCAAAATTTTGGGTGACTTTTTCTTGAATAAAATACAAGTTTCTGTTATATCTCTTACAAGTGATACACTAGGCATATTTTTTTCTTTTTTTCTCTTTTTTTAAGAAAAATAGCCACAGAAAACTGTGATGAGCAATATCTGGGCATTTTTTTTTCTTCTTAGTTCGTTAATGAAAAGCTTTTGAATCTTCATGTGCCCAGCATTGTGGTGAATACTGGGGAATCGAACATGACTGCCTGAGGAGTTGAACATAGGCCATAAACCCAGTTACTAAGAGCCACATCCTTGCTCCATCTCATCCCATCTGCCTTTACCAATTGACAAGCAGAAGAAAATAAATCTACCTGCCTTAGTCTGCTTAGTGTTCCAAATACATTAGTTAAAATGCAAATTTTGATAAAAAGACATTAAAAAAAAGGATAAAGTAGCATGGTGAGAGATACTCCGGACACAGACATCAGTGAAACCTCCGTCCTTGGGCAATAAGTGCAGAGTAAAAACTCTATGCTGACTTCATGATAAGCTTCAAGGTGAAGATTGTTGGCACTTTTATCTTTTTATTGCAAGCTGCCTTAAATCATTTTAGAAACACGCTGAGCACAAATAATGGCATTGTAACGTTTGTATTATATGTATCTAGTTCTAAGTAATAATATTTCTTTTTGAGTATTACATTCAAAACATCAAATTCTGTCTGCCGCTCATTCCAGGAATATCATCTTTATGTGGCTTAAACTATCCGTGGCTACTAAGTTCAACTGAGCATTCCATCTTGGTTATTAAATTAATCCATCTTACTTCATCTGGAATAATTTTTTATTCACTTTTTAAAGCATGTGGCTCAATAGCAAGGATTGAAGTCAAAGATTTTTCATTTTATTGTCACATGAGATCTATTTAAAACTACTAGGCATTTAGTCTATTATAACTTCTGTTTGCTGAAGCAGTATATTATGGTAGAATCATCAATTGTAACCTTGCTTTTTAAATTAACTAAGGAAATATTGTTTAAAATACATAAAAAGTTACATTAAACAGTGCCATTCCATTCATTACAGTTGGATATAAATTGGGCGGCAGTCATTTGAAATATTACTGATATATCTTTAACTCCTTTCCTTTTTCCCGTTCGATATTGTGCACATCTGGAGAGCTGGCAGAAACCAGTGGTGTAGCCTCAGCGAGCCTAATGATGCCCTAGTACACTCTCTGTCTCTCAGCTTTTGTATAGTTTCAGCCCCCTTTAGAGGAACAATTCAATAAGCACTGCTGTTTTGAAACAGTTCAATTTAATGAACTGCTTAGAAACTCTTTCCTATTGCTTGTTTTTAATCTGTTTCTTTCTTAACCATCACACTTACATCGTGAGATAAAAGTGAAATATGTTCAGTAGCTACAGCTGAAAGAAGGGCTCTGCCAAGTGGGTTCTGGATGTGCTCACTGGTACTTTTAGAAGGTTTGGATGGAGAGACTGTAGACTGATCAACAGCAAATGTCATCTCGGTCACAGTTTTGCCGCTGCTGCTGGCACAAAGATATTGATTCTCTACTTCCATATCTCTTTGATGTCACCTAAGAGCATTGACGCAGAAAAAAATATATATCAACAGATTTGGCCAGACATGCAGTGCAAGGTGTTTCTCTTGGTGGCAAGTGTAGCCATGGAATTTTCTTTTTATTCCAGTATTGGAAAATAACCTGTCCTCTGATGCTATATGGTTGTTTTAGATTAATGTCGTTCAAATTTTGTGGGTGTGAGAATCTGTATAGACTCTGTAACCTGTACAGTATTAACATTTTCCTAGTAAGAAGATTAATTTCTTAAAACCCCCAGGACTCTAAGATTGTATTTTTTCACTCTATTTAAAAATCTAGGAGAAACATTACTGCCATGAATGTTTCCATGTCCTTTAAAAGAAATCATAGTATATGTGGCAGAAGTTCCTGAAAAGTTTGAATTATACATAAGCTCTCATACCATAGTTTACATGGGAGCCCATTTCTGTTGAAATACATTAGGCTTTTGGGCTTGTTTATGTTAATGAAATTCTTTTTACTGCCTCTCTTCTGCATTTTATGGACAAGCACACACCTATAGTTTTACATGTATCAGAAAATACCTTGTCAGAAGAGCCTGAGAATTTATTTATGAACACTTTCCACAGATGGGTTAAATCTCACTGATGTGCTCTTAATTTCAGGATGCAGTAATTCAATGCTGTGTCTCAACCTTTGTTAATCAAGACTGCTTAGCTGTCTTTTTGCAAAACAGAAGCAAATGTTATACTTTTATTAGAATAAGCTACTTAAGAGATTTACATTTTCTCTAGTCAATGCTTAAAATCATCTTGAAGACTGAGAAATCTATCAAAAATATCATCCAATATAAACAGACTTGGATATTTTTATAAAACTAATAGGCCTCTATCTTGTCCTGACTGGAATTTGCACCCTGATAAATACTGAGCTGCTAATCTAGTCAACAGATGCTTAAAAAGATCCTTCGGAAGCAGCATGGCTTTTCACTCCCTACTTGTTCTATGACAAATTAAATTCAATTGAAATGTTGGCTTCTGGAAACACAGTTGAAAGAGATCACGTGACTTTCAGCTCTATATCACAACTGTCTGACCATCATTTAATCATAGGCAAGTTTTCTAAATTACTATATGACTATGTTTTTCACATTTGTGGCATTTTGACACTAAAGCATTTTAATATTTGTCAATGTCTTCCTCTTTAAATTGAGATACCATGCTTGAATCACCTGAATTCTATTTGAATTGCCTCATGAAAGGAAAAAATTAAACTATCTAGCCACAGAAAACAACTTGTGACCCAGCTCTATGATAGCACTGTGGTAACAGCACTATGATGTGAGTTGCAAACACTGGAGAGAAAATAAAATCTCACAGTGGGCTGGCTGTATCCCTGGAATCCCCAACATGTAATTATATCATAATAATTCATGTTTTAAGTTTCATCTAAGGGCTCATATTGAGCGTTATTGGTATAATTTGCTGAAGAGTAAAATTTTAGAGAAGTATATCAGGGCCCTAAGGACCTAGATACTAGTAAATAAAGTACTGGAAATACTGTTTCTAAAGTGTTTTTCTTAATTTGTTTTTAATTAAGATTATATTATCACCATTTGATTAGATTTTGAAAACTAATGTGCTGAGAAAATTCTCTGACTTTGCAAACTCTTCAGTGTTCTCTTCAAACAAGGAAAATATGCTTATGAGCAGTTTAAATTAACTGAAATTTATAATTCATAATTGGGCACTCCTTGAGGGTAGTCACTTTGAGATGTTCAACAATAGCATAAATGATGGACATTAATACTATTGATTTTCCAAATGCAGAATGAACTACTGTATTTTTTGGTCAAAAAGTTAACAGTGATTTCCTAAGAGGCGATTTTGTTTTCTTATTTGAAAAAAAAAGCTATATATATTTTTTCTTCATTGAAATGGAATGATAAGTATATATACATATAGATGGTGGTATAAAGATGTCGTCCATCTGGTTTTATAAACCATAGTTATGTTATCATGGATAGAACCAATTTTGAAATCATGAGCTCTGATTCATCCTTGGGCAAAATAATTGTCCTCCAACATTTTTATTTTCAAGCACATAAAGAATACCCTGGTGTGAACCTTAGAGAATTATATTCTATACTCTCTAAGAAATGTATCAATAGATGTTTTCTGGAGAGGTTCATTAGTTGTCTTTCATTAGGTTGTTAATATGTTATGTGACCACTGTGGGCCATTTTGATTTGGCAACATTCACAACACAAAGCAGGGACCTATTTGCAATCATTTGGGTGACATCTTACCCCCTAGCTTGTACAGTGACTGGACACTTGACATTTGTTACACAATTAAATTAGGGTGTTTTTAATTGTTTACATTATATTCTCATAAGTAAAAATAGAAAACAAAGACAAAATTCTAAAATTATTGTAGAATTATAGAATACAAAATTGAGCCACAAAATGAAGAAATGTAGAGTTTAGTAATACATATGTAACATGCCAAATAGCCTATAAATAAATGTAAAATAATGAAGATAAAAGGGAAGAAAAAAGTTTAAATTCTGATGTGATTTTGAGATTTCCAAAACCATAGGTTATAGATATATATCTGATTATTATAAAGTACAATTCACTGTAAGAAAATAATATACTATTTCTTCTGCAAAAGGTTGAAAGGAAATGGACAATGGCTAGCAACACTGAGCCAAGAATTTTATTTCTTGATTTTGTCATTGGCTAATCAACTAGCTAAACTCATCAAATTCAGTTATCTAAATGGTGAATACATGTCCATATCCAAGAGGGGATTCTAATCTAAAAGCAGTTAACAACTTAATGTCTACCTCATACTTAGAATTTATAAAGTTTAAATTTATAATCAAAAAGTTTCATTTTAATCTGGATGAAAAGATATATCAGGAAATTACATGAGGCAAATACCTTAATATATGTCTAAATATTACATTAAAAAAAAAATCAAAGCACTGGTTAGACAATAAACCTATGATGGAAAGGTGACTTTCCCCTGGTCATTTAATCTAAATAGCCAACACCCAGATGTGTAACCCCAAAACTGGTTGTTATTATATTAATCATATTTTCTTGATTTAAAACAACCTAATAGAGGATTTGTGGCATCTCAAGGATGACTAATTTTTAATGCTAATTCTCATTTAAACATTTTAAATCTTCAGTCTGTTAAGGAAGAAACATTTTGTAGCAGATTAAAAACAAGCCCCCAAATTAGGAATTCTAAGCTTTAAACCTCCCATCTTTGGTCTCTTTTATGACCTTCTTGTGGTAAAGAAGAGCATAAGCATCGTAGTTGCAATATTAAGCATATATTGTGAATTTTTGTTAACTCTTTAATTGGCTGTACTGAAGACTACTTGATAATTTCTGAATTATATATTTTTTAAAAGTCAAATCTATTAAAGTGTAATTCATATGTGATAAAATTTACCCTGTTTAGATGTATAGCTTGATGAGTTTTTGCAAATGTACACAGTCATATACTCATATTTCTATCACCCCTAATAATTAGCTCATGCTCCTACCCTTAGACTCTGGGCACAACTAATCTAGTTTCTGTCCTTTATAAGCCTGCCTTTTCCAGAATGTCATGTAAATGGAAACATACAATATATAACCATTTGAGTGTGAATACTTTCATCTAGCTCAATATATTTGAGATGTATCCATCTTGCTGCACTTCAGTAGTTTGTTAGCTTTCATTGCTTAGTAGTATTGTATCATATGGATGTGCAACATATGTGTTTTTAGACCAGTACTTGTGTTCTAGTTTTCAGAATGACCCTAAATGTAAAATAGTGTTTTAAGAACATAGCAGGACGCTAGAAAGTTTTTTTTTTCTTTTCATGTTGTATATTTTAAGAAGGCCTTCAGAATAGAAAATTGCGTATGGTCTACCCTCTAAAAACATGAGCATCAGTACTTTTGTAGAAAAGCTCTATAATAAATAGAAAGTGCATAGGCTTTCTAATCAACATCAAAATTCGCTTGAGTATGCTTAACTTTGAGTCCATCAGCAATGACTTTGGCTTGGCCACTGCCAGCGAAATATGTAATCTAATCAGGGAGAAGCTGATTCAGCACAGACAACTCCAGAAAAGACTGTCCAAGACCTTTCTGTACACTTGCAGGCATCATAAGTAAGATTTCTTGGCTCTGGCCTCTGTGTTTTCTCCAGTGCCAGTGCTCTTGCTTCTTCCCTTTGGCATTATTCCATCTTGTAGATTTGTTAAAATCTCTGGCTCAAAAATATTTTTTTCCAGCTTCTTACTGTGTTTACACCTGAACTGCTAAACACAGCTACCACTTAAATATTGTTAAAGGAACAGTGATCTATAATGGCCATTTTATACCATGAAAGCCCTGAAAAACACTAGTGATCACTGCCAAGTTTGACTCTCCCTGTAGAGCCTACTGTGGGAATTACCAAGCTGAAGACTGCACACTCCAAATTAAATTCTCCAGCTACATTAATCCACAGCTAGAGAGACTCCATTTACCCAGTTCAGCTCTATGCCAATGTCCCTTATGTTTAAATGCACAGCACAGACATAATTCCTCGTCACATAACAATTTTACAATTTCAAAGAAGGATTTTCCTTCCTACTTACAGCATTAATATTACTATTTATTAGGACTGTGTAAGGCATTGACCTTGATCTGCTAAGAGTTTTTTTTTTTACATTGTATTGATTATTGTGAATGCTTATTTATGTCATGGATGTTAGAGGATATCTATCACACAACTTGTGCCCCATACCACCAAAGATATGACGTTGTACAATTTCAGATTAATTCTGAAAGGCAGGTTACCTTTAAACACAGCTATTTAAATAATGGAAGTAAAGACAAAATAGGTTTGGAATGAGAGAAAAACAAAAGAAGGAATTTCAGAATTTCTCAGTGGGTTGCAGCTTATAGCAATTGATAAATCCTGTGATCCCTTTAAACCCAAGAAATAAACCACTAGGAGGTTAATGATTTTGATAGACTCTTCCATGCTCTACTTTTAAAAAAATATAATACTAAATCTTCTTACCTATAGGGAGATTGATCAATTATATATCATTGTTATCAATTAACAACTCGATAAATTTAAATTTTAATAAAAGTACTTGCATGTTATTTCCACCCTAACTTCAGGAGATTTTCTTGATATTTGCAAAAATTCCTGATCCTACCAGTATTATTTATTGCAACTCCAGTTTCCATGGATAACTCTAAGTCAAGTTTTATCATAGTTAAATCAGTATTAACTTCTTAAATTAACTTATTATTACAAGACTGGTGGGCATAATGAAAGATAAGGGTGGCTCTAGAAGAGAAATATTAGAGGACAGCTCATTACATTCATGGCAATCTACTCAATGTTCCAAAATTCCCGAACAAAAATGGGAAAATGGAAATGTGAAATCTGGTTTTTGTTCCTAGGTTAGCCTTGGCTCGGTAATTTTCCAAAGCATTTCTGGGCATTGTTTAAATGTGGCAAAATGCAGAGGTATATGTGTTATATTAATATACTAGTGAATTTAGGGAATTAACAGCCCATCTTTAGAAAATTCCTTAAAGGGAGAAGAGATACAGAGAGAGCAGTATTTCAGGGGAAGTATTTAATTTTGTGTTTTTTCATACATTAAAAAAACTCAGTGAAATAACTATATATCTACCTACACCACAGCAGCTTTTCCATAACCATAAAATGAAGTAGAGTGTAAAGGTTAGAAAATATTTTGCAAATTTAAAATAAAATTCAATGGTTAAGGAAAAATGACACATGAATATTTTTTTCTAAAGTATTCAAGTCCATAATTGATTTTGGTTGAGTTTCATGATGAAATTGCTCAGTCTTCATACTGTCAAGATTATAAATTTTATTTGTACCTTTACTATAAAGTTGCTTATATATGCATGCATAAGTAGAGAAATTTTTAAAGAGGAGATGAAGGAAGTCATCTTGTAAATAAGCTGATTCAGTATATTTGCCTCAAGTGTTTGACAAATTGCTGGCAGACTAAGGAACAGAGGAATGTAAATTTAGATCTAACTAAGGCTTCCATAAATATACCAAGAGAGAAATCAAATGAGAAAACACAGTTGATTTGGACATGGGCATGCTTATGTTAATAAAATATCAGGAACTTCTTGTATAATACACAGAACACATCAGCAATGTCAGTATGTCATGCAGAATGCTTTAAATATAGTATCCATACTTTATTTTTATGTATAAAAAATTGTACGTAGGTATTTTGCCCATATTAGTTTATTAATTATTTGTATAAACATTTACTGTATTAGTGTTTAGAGTAAAGCAAAGTTATTACATTGTTTATTGTTTTCCTCTATCAAGTCTATTAATTTAAAATAATTTTATAATTATTTTTAATAAGAAAACTGCTTTAACAGTAGTTACTTTGTTACTCATTCTTTTCATTTTATACATTGAAAAATGCAATAATAAATGACAAATATTAGGTAAAATGTCAGTCTTAATTAGTAAAGTATCAATATTAGTGATTATTTAATTCTTTTTTTTTCACATAAAATTAGATATGTTAACATAAGGCAATAACATGATCTTGCTCATTGTTAACCAAGCTGTGTCCTATAAAATAATAATAGGTGTTCCTTTAAAATAATTATATTTCAGCATTTTTCTTCTAAAGTTTATTTTAAATCCATTGTAAATATTATATTACAACCAGATCTTAGTTTCTAATAGTATCCTCCAAATAAAGGAAGTCAGAGTTCCTTGGAGAAATGGCTGATTCTGGGACTAAGATAGTTAATTTCAAAGATGATCCTGGAGCATCTTGTAGTGAAAAACAACTTAAGAAAATTGCTATAAACACACACACACAAATAATGTCAAAAGAACGAGAAACATAAAAACCAACTGAAAAAGCTCCTAAGGGCCAAAGCTAGAAAAATTTTAGCAACAAATTAAGTAATACTGGATTACAACCCAAAGTATAATACTGCTATAAATAAATGACTTTATATACTCATATAAAGAAATTATTGAATAAATAGCCTAAAAAATTCCAATCCCTTCACATGGGTTAAAAAAAATAATTCTAACAAAAAACGTTAAAAGCAAAATGATAAAACTCTTAGGAGAAAATACAATTAATTAAAAAAAATACTGAAGTGGGAAATATCGATATCTTCCAAAACACAAACACATCTCAGAAATGATAAAGAAAAAATATTGATTTCTTTATGTAAAAATGAAAAAGAAAAAACCCAACAGATAGAGCTCCAAATATAAAAATAACAGCTAAATATAGAAGTAAAAGTGTATGCCAAATCAATGTTCAGCTTCACTATGGTTTAAACAAATGAGTTTTACAAAACAGTATAAAATCATTATGCCCCATCAGATTAACATACATGCAAACATACTCACACACACAATCACACAAAATATGAGAATAGGGTGTAGAGCAATGACCACTTATATATAGTTGTAAGCTGATTCAGTCTTTTGAAAATGCTATTTGGAGATATTGTTTATAATTTTAAATGAACACGTCTTGGAACCAAATAAACTTCTTCTAGTAATTTACCTAAAGAAATAGGTAATATTTGAACTCAATGATGCATCCTCAAGAATAGTCATGCATCATGTTTTACAACCAAAATGTTAATAAATAAATAAAACACTACTTATGTGTCCTTCAATGGAAATAGAATAGAGAACATAATGGAAAACCGCCTTTAGAAAATATTCTGTAGCTCTTAAAATGTCTTAGATTTATATGACATAGGAAGAACTCTCTTAGTAATTGAAAAAAAATTTTCAGAAAAAACATTTTAAGTTTAAGAAACTAATTATTAAGAATGGTTACCTTTGTAGAGAGATGTGGAATTGTGCAGGTGAACAGTTTCTAGAACTCACTTTTGAATCTTCTATTTCTTCAGATCTGGAAGTTGTTTTGTATTGCATATGCAATTAATAAGGCAATAACATAAAACATGAATTATTATATACTTTCATACCTGGTTCTTTTACTCTTATTTATATAATAAGGATAAATAATTAAATATTAGACAATTTTTAATGATCCAATTTAGATGATTATGTTTTTAATGATCCAATTTAGATGATTATAAGAAAGGAATCAGCTTACAAGTTATTTCCCTTTCTGATAAAGAAAAGCACAGACTGTTCTTGTCAATTAAATTCAGAAGCCAAAAAGAGTCTTGTTTTAAAATAAATAATGATACTGTGTTAATTTTATGTTAATCACAATTTATTCAAAAATATTTTCATTCTATTGTTGATACTGTAGTTTCTACAGGTTTATTCAAAACCCCTTGAATACTTTTGTGCTTTTTAATTAAAACAACTCCTACCAATAGCACAACTCTGTATTAATCTATATTAATCTTAAAATCACACATCCAAACAAATAACATTTGCATGCATATTAAAGTCATTTTGCCATTCTAGGCCTAGATAACTGCTTGTCTTTCCTATCTTAAAAAAGCCATGAAAAATATGAATTTTTGATACTAATGACCCTGCATTATTCTAGTATACAAGCTTAAATAAAGGACTTTGGAATGAGTAGAGTATCAAGTTCCCAAATACTCCATTACTCCTCTACCTAACTCACTGTTTATTTTGTCTTTAAGCATTATAAAAATCCAAAGAAACAACCTTACATTAAAGATTAAATTTTAATGAATCAGAAGCAATTATATCTACCAAAATAGTGAACACCTTTATAACACAGGTATAGAACTCCTCCAAATAGACTCTGGGGAAGAACAGAAACATCTATCAGTTACTCATCTGCCATTAAAATCTGTTGCCTTTCTACATTCAGGTGTCCTGCTAATGTTTTTAAATAAAATATAAATGTACATGTATGATATGGATTATCCATTATTACTGAAGAATCTTGTCAATATATTACAATGAAGAAAGCAAATAATAAATATACGTAGACTACAAGGAGACATGTTACACCTTTCATGCTTTATATTTTGATTTACTGACACCTCTGAAGTATTGGCAGTGACCAAGAAAGAAAATACACACTAAATTAAAAGCATCCCTTGAAATTAAAAGCATAATGACAAAGACTAATAGATTTCATTCCTGTTTGGTCTCTGAGCTGACATCATATCTAGCTTGGTAATTTTAGCAAGGGACATTGAATCAATAACTCAATGATCTCAGCTTTGTTGATGAACAATTTTATCTTACATCATCTATAAAACATTTATCAGCAACAATTTATAATATGAATGTTTGAATATGAAGCATTTGGGTATAATATCTATTAAAATGATAAACAGCTGTTAGTTCATATATCTCTGTTAGGTAATGTTAAAAGTAAACTCCTAAATGAATACTGCAGAATCACTCAACACCATATGCAGACTATGTCACTTCATTATATTTTTGGCAGTCGCAACACCAGGCTAATTCAAATTCATGAGAAATCAACCACACATCTATCCAAACTTGGATTTTTATTAAAATGAAGTATTGAGTGATTCTTGAAGAAAAAGAAAAAATAAAGAAGACGAAAAAGAATAAGCAGTAGCATTATATTTTTGTAAAATCCTTAAACATATTATATTCTGATTCTAATTTGGACATAACTCACATTAAAGCTATATACATGACCCTCTGATTCTAAATACAATATCATTTTTCCATTTGTTTGTATCATCATCCCAAAGCTGTATGTTTTCACTTTTGATTTTCTTCAATTATCAATGCTTTGTAAACATTTTTCTATAAGACTTGTTTTCCCCCAACCAGTAATAAATGTTACACACTTTATAAATTTTCCTACATGTTTATTTTTTACTTATTTACCTTTCCATTATAGTATACCAATATTCATTTCTGTTTAATGGTAAAAGAACAGAATTGGACATTTTAAAATTATAAATATAAATTGTAAATATATTTATATTGTGAATTTATTTCAAATGTAAATATGTTTTTTAACTTGTTGAATAAAATTAATATTTGTAATCTTGATTTTAAAAAACAGGGCAAAATAGGCAAGGCTTTACTTCCCATTAATTTTTCTATCTCTAGAAAAAAGTAAATTGTGTGCCAACTTTAAAAAAAGGCTTTTGATAACAAGAGGATTAAAAATAGATTGCTGGGAGAATCAGATGAAGCAAGAAAAATAGAGGGCTGGGTTTGTGACATAAGTAAAGGCTCTAATATTTCATGATAAATTAGAGAATTGATCTAAAGCCATATAAGAAAGCGACACACATATCAAAGAGGTAGAGTGAACTCAGGTACAGGATATTTAATAAAACCTCTTAAATGAATACTTAATAGCCATCAACATAGTCTCCCATTCATCTATGCTCTCCCATTCATCTGTGCTCTCCCAACCTATTCCCATACCCATCAGTGCTCAAATGATGTTTTTCCACAGAGGGAGAACAGTCTCAGAGCCAGAGATAGACACAGAAATTCACCCACATTATATATGAGCAAATAAAAAGCAACTTCAAGGTTATTCTGGAAATAACCTTTAATAATTAAAAGTGAAAAGAATCATTACATGAGCTATCAAAAAATGCTCAACACATAATATCATATGCCTAAAACTAAAGGAAATTTCTCACAAATCTTTCAGCTATAAAACAACTAAAGAACAACATTTTTTAATGCAATACAAAGATGAAAAATATAGGAATCAAGTATGGAACCACAAATAACAAATACTGGAATAAAAAGTACAGTAGAAGTACTAAGGAAAGGAGAGAACTGGAGAGAATATAGAACAAGAATACAAGGAGATAGGCAATATAAAATAGAGGTTGAGATGCAAAGAATTATATCATGGCAGAACAGAGAAGGTTGGAGAATGAATCAGGAGAAAACACAGAAGATTCCAGAACTATGTAGTAATTCTGAATAATGTTTTACAGCCTATACTACTACAACCAATAATAATAATAATAACCTTAGCTAATTTTAGGGTAAATAGAATAGAAATGAAATGTTGGACAAATATAGCACATAAAATGGGTGATGAGAGGTAAAGGGGTCCTAAATCCTTACTGTGATTTGAAGACAGATTAAGAAAAATTAAAATTAAAATTATAAGCCATCTCACTCATGAAAATAGATGCAAAAAATTTAAACAATATGTTAGCAAAGCCATTCCAGCAATGTATAAAAAATACATATTGTCATATTGTGATTATGAGAGGATTGAAAATTTTAGAATATCAATTATTATGATTAAAAATGTAAGATATTGAAAGAGAAAATATATATAAATATTTGAAATTTGCAGAAAGAAGCGTATGATGAAATTCAACTTCTTTTTATATTAAAAAAACCCTTTTGGTAAACTAAAAAGAGAATTCCTCAAATAGATAAAGTAAGGCCTTCTATTTGAGTTTCTGATCAAGACTGTGAAACATGCTATTTTAATATATTAATTTTTCATTCTATACATTCAGAAATTATAGAACTTATTCCTAAATACATCATCAAAGAGAAACTCATAATGAAAATTATAGTTATTAGTATAGACAGTAATGAGAACACCACATGGTTCTTGATGTCTTAGCACAGGAAGACAGCAAAAAAAAGTTCTGTTTGTAAAATAGTAATTGAAACTAGTTATGAAGATGATATAATTGACTGCATAGAGAATACTAAAAACTTTGTGGAAATCTCTTTACAAATATTAAGAAATTTAGCAGGATGACTGGATTCAAGAAAACTGATAAAAATCAGTTGCCCTTTTGTACATTATCTATAAACCATTAAGAAAAATTAGGAACATTATCAACTAAAATATCAATTACTTAGACATAATATTTACAAACATTGAAAGAACTTTGTTTAAAAAAATAGAAAACTTTATTAATAGACATCAAAGGAAACCCACACAAACAGAAAACCTTACTATAAACAGAAAGAAGAAGACACGTATATAGTAAATGCATTAAATTCTGTAAAAACTGATCAAAAATTCACAGTGGTTGCTGTGAGAATCCCAACAGGGATTTGCATGGAAGCCAATAAGCTGATTCAAAAACTTACATGGAAACTCAAAGATCCAAGAATAGTCAAGATTTCCCAAAAATAAATGGATAAGGTGAGGGAATGCCTTACCACACAGCAATTTCTTATAAACCAGTAGTCATCAAAGCAGAGATATACTGGCAGAAGAAGAAACAAATTAACAAGTAAACACTGACAGAAAACTCAGAAACAAGGGTAGAGGGAAAAGAAAATAATTTTTCAATAAGTTGACAACTAGTTACCTATTCGGAGAAGAAAATATATGCCTACTTCATACCCCAGAACAATAAATTGACTTCAAAAATATTTTTTACTTAAATGTAGAAGAAAAATATGTAGAAAATTAGCAGAAATTGGAAAAATATTTAAAGAATTTCTTAAACAAGACACAAAATGCATAACCTTTGGGGAAAAAGTATAGTTTCCCGATGTTAAAATAATGATTTTTTATTTTAAAAGCAGCACAAAAATTTTAACAGGCTGCATATTGCAAATACCTCCTTCATTCCCTGCATACTTTCCTTGCTTTATATTTCTTCAAAATAATTATCATCTTCAAATTACTATTGGTTCACACATTTATTTTGTGTATTATCTGTAACCCTTCACTAACTGTATAATCTATGAAGGAGGCATTTTTGCCTATTTTGTTTTATATTGTGTTCCAGTAATGAGAAGAGTGTCTGGCAAGTAGTATAGGATCAATAAATATTTGTTGAATGATTACATTCATGAATCAATACAAAAAAAAATAAAAAGGCAAACATCTCAATAGAAAAATGACCAAAAGAAATGAGTGGCATTTAATAGAAGATGAAAGGTATACAAGGCATATAAATCAACAATGGAAAAATGTTCAAACCTACTAATAATCAGAGAAATGTGAATTGGAATTACAATGACATATAACATTTTATACTCACTATGTTTTTTAAATATAAATAGTATATTACAAACATTGGTGAGGAGGAGTGTCAATGGGAGTCCTATAAACTGCTCACTGCAATATGAATAAGTGTGACCATCTGGAAAATAGTTGGGCGCTTTCCTGAAAATCTGAACTGTCATAAACTTTACAAATGAGCAATTCAATTTCAAGGCATGTACCATAGACAATGTCCTGCAAAAGCACCATAAACAAACTGCTAACATAGTTATAAAAACATTGCTCACAAGATTAAAACAATAAAGGAAGAAACTCAAACGTCTTGTTAAAAGAATACATATATTGATTTTGTTATATTCACAGAATGGAATACTAGACAACTGTTACAATAGTTATTGAGTTGCAGCCATGCACAACAACAATCATAATGTAAACAAAATATTGAGAGAAAAAAACAAATTGCAGAAATCTGCTGATTTAGTGTTCTCCAGAGAAAAAGAACCAAAAGGATGGATTTTTTTCAATACTTTTTGAAGAGAAATATCCTTTTTTAGATATATATTATGTATATGTAATTACTATATTTATTATAAGGAATGGGCTCATGCAATTATGGAAACTGGCAAGTCCAAAACTGCAGAGCCAATGTCCCTTTTTGAGTCTGGTGGCCTGAAGCTTCTGTAGAACCAGGAAAAGGCAGTGCCCCAGATTGGAGGCCATTAGCAGAAGAATTCTCTCACTCAGGGGAAGGTCAGCTTTTTTTCTCTTCAGGCCTTCAGTTGATTGGATGAGGCCACTAACTTAGGGAAGGTAATTGGCCTTACTCTGTCCACCAATTTAACTGCTAATCTCACCTAAAACACCCTCATAGAAACACCCAGAATAATGTTTGACCAAATATCTGGGCACCTTGTGCCACAGTCAAATTAACACATAAAATTAACCATCATACTTGTATATGGTAAAACTCCTTTTTTATGAACCTTAAAACAAAGAAATATTAACCATTCAACTCTTTAGAAAAACATTTATATGTCATAAAACTATAACTGTAAAATCACTACAATAGTCAACACCAACAGGCAATGGATCAACACCTACACAAACCTGAAGGGAAACATTGTGATCCAAATTTGGGGAGCAGGACAGAGTCCAAAAGCTGGGTTTTCTATTAATTTTTTTTTTTCGGTACACGGGCCTCTCACTGTTGTGGCCTCTCCCGTTGCGGAGCACAGGCTCCGGACGCACAGGCTCAGCGGCCATGGCTCACGGGCCCAGCCGCTCCGCACGGGCACGAACCCGTGTCCCCTGCATCAGCAGGCGGACTCTCAACCACTACGCCACCAGAGAAGCCCTCTATTAATTTTTAAAGCATGACATTGGTACAGATATTGATAAGGAGACTAATGGAACAAAATAGAGAAACAAGAAAGAATTTGGTAACCCCTATTACATATACATGTATACGTATATGTGTACATACATATATATGGACATATACACACAAATAATTTCATGTATTTTACATTTATTAAATATTCTTGGGGAAAAAGGGAGAAGTAAGTCCACATCTGTTCCTTCTATGAGGTTTATAATCTATCAGAACTGTTAACAAATAAACATTGTTTAATAGACATCATGAGGGAAATAAATTGTTACATGTAATCATATTCAGGAGTAATTAAGTAATGGCATCACACAGCTTGGGAGGCATTTATCAGTAACACTGAAAATTAAGTATAAAAGCCTAGCTGTAGTCACTTAGTAATTGAATATAAAGGAGTATTACATGTCAAAAAAAAAAGAATGTTTTTCTGGAGAAAATTGTTTCACTCTTTTTTTTCCTCCAGATAAGATATATATTATTTATAATGTAGCCATTTTTAGATTAATATGAAGTTTCAAGTCCAATGTTAATGCTGGAAAAATAAGCATGGATACCTGATTGTACAGTTTTTGTTCCCAGGAGTCACAATTATTATAACTATGTGAAAGCAGAAAATGGTTTATCATTAATAATAGCTTTGATGCCAGACTGTATTTGGGTACAAAACAACTATAATCTCCATCAATTTACTATCTGCTGTTAAACTATGGTCCTTGCAAGACATGAGTTCAGTATTTAAATGAAGAAAATATATTCCAGAAAATAATGAAATAGAAAATTCTTGAAATAGCAAAAATATTTAAGGGAAAATGAATATAACTTAGGGACAAAGGTATTTCTTTATCTGTAAACCATCTGTTTGTAGTTATACATGTATGCAGAGTGACTATAGACCCTACTAACTTAAAGTATTAGAGTTGTTCAGTGGTTAATCAGCATTTTAAATCTTTTCAATGAGATATTTTTTGATCAGTTCGTTCCTTATCTTCACTTAAAATGTTTATTATTAATAAAGGTGTTCCGTGACTTGTTTACCATTTGGAATATATAAAAATGGACTTGGCCTCAGAGTACCTTGTGTAAAAATCATCTACATTTTTTTATGTAGAATAAAATGACAAGCACACATCAAAGGATATGCTTAATTCACTGAGCACATGTATGCAAAAATACAAATACACACATATATCTTCAAGTTTCAGTCAGAAAGCATTTGCTTAATGCTTACATATGACAAAGTACACTGTGGAGAGTTTATTAGAGATAACAGTTGTGAACAAAATGGAATTGATGTTTATGTGTCTATTTACTTTTAACTGTTTCTGAAATTTGTGTGGTGATTAATATATTCCAGGTGCTTTATCTCTTATTACCTTGAGGTTGGTACTATTATTATCCTCATCAGAAAGAGAGGAAACTGAGGCACAGAGTGATTAAACAACTTTTCCAATGTTGGACAGTGTCAATAGTGAAATTTGAATCAAGTCTCACTTGGAACCTGCACTATGAATAATGGTATGCATTGTTACTGATATTGTTATAATAGTGGTTATTGGTACTTATAATAATGCATATTATTCCTCTTTATTAAGATAATATTTGAAAAAAAATACAAAAACAAGAAAAAAGTATGTAAAAGTTCATCACTGAAGAAAACATTCTTAGAATTTTGCTTTGTAGCTTCCAAATTTTTATATTAATAAAATCAAATTATATTAATTTATAACTTTAAAGTTGGCATTATAATCTATTCAGATTTTGTTACCTATCTTTCTCTGTAAATATTTACCATTATATCAAATCCAGACCCACATCATCCTTTTAATGACTGTCAAGTGTTTAATTGTATGGATACATACTATATTTTCTAACTCACATTGTTAGATATTAGGTTGATTCTTATTTTTTAGTATTATAACAATGTATTCAAAGATTCAGCACTAAAAGTTTAGTTTGAAAAAATTATTCTCTGCTTATCTTTTTTTTGTAGTGCCCAGATAACTAATCTTACAAATGGTCAGACACAAAGAATGGCATGTGCTGCTTCCAACAGCCTATACCTAGACTGGATATACATCTCCAGTCTTCTTATTTTCACATTCTTATCATATCTAAACTGCAGTGATCAATAACTACCAAAAAAATTATGTTTTGGTGCTAAGGGCTTTAGAGAATGCTAATAAGAATTAGATAAGTCTGTACACTAAATGAGATTTTTAAAAATATCTACACAGAAAGATAATTAATGATACAATGTGTTTAATTATAAATCACTGTTGGTAAAGACTATACACCTTCCAGGAAAATATAGTATAGCCCTTTGCATGTAGCAGTTATCCATTAAATGCTGTTGAACTAGATTATAAATTAAAACATAAGTTGTCATATATAAAGTAAGCAATATTAAGTATTACTAGTGTTTACACAAAAAGAAAAATCAGAATTTTTGTGAAATGCCTCAGATGTCAAACCATGAAACTCAGACTTCATGCTGCAAAAATGGAGAGCAACTAAAATATTTTGAGCAGATGAAACCAGCCATAATATTCAGGTTAAATCCACTGAATAATTGTCTAGACACAGGGTTTATTATAGCTGTGAAGTATTTAATCATACTGCACCCATTCAAAATTTTAAAATCAAGCAGTAAATAAAGCCATATGGAAAGGCATGAAGCAGGAGTAATCAACAAGAAAGATACATGGAAGATGGCAGAATCAAAGATGGTTGTCGGGCTTCCCTGATGGCGCAGTGGTTGAGGTCTGCTTGCCGATTCAGGGGACACGAGTTCGTGCCCCAGTCCGGGAAGGTCCCACATGCCGCAGAGCAGCTAGGCCCATGAGCCATGGCCGCTGAGCCTGCACGTCCAGAGCCTGTGCTCCGCAACGGGAGAGGCCACAAGAGTGAGAGGCCCGCGTACCGCAAAAAAAAAAAAAGATGGTTGTCAAGGGGGGTGATAGTCCTTGCAGGTGGTAAACAAGGAAACAAGATAACCCCAAACAGTAAGTTAAGGCTCTTCCTTTTCCTGAACCCCAGGGCATTTGTCAGAGCATGTACTTGTTCAACATGTCATCCCAGTGGCTTCAAATATAGAGGTTCTTCATTCTTCTAACATTCATTACCCAAGTCCCTGCCATCTTGATAAATAGAAGCAAACTACTTATTAATGAACTAATTCCTTTAGAAAATTAATTCTCATGCAAATGTGTCTCCTGGTTAATAATAGAATTTGTGCATACACATTATGTTAATTTTTGTCCATTCTTTTGATGATTATTAATTTTATAAACACCCAATAATACAATATGCAAAGCTGTGCCATGTATACTCTAAATTTTTCTCACACTCATAAATTTTTCTCACAATCCTGTATCACTCTTTTGAATCCCAGAATCTGGTATCCAATGCATCTTTTGCATGTCTGTTTAGACTTTGTTGTAAAAATTCCACACTCATAATATTTTTCCTTACAAGTCAATTTCTCTTCCATTTTTGCCAGTCTTGGTGATTAAAACCATTATCAACACGATGGCTCATGTCAGAAGTCTAGGTATCCTACTTGACACTCTCCTCTTTCTTTCAGGCCCCACATCCTATTCATCACAGAGCTTTGCCAATTGCTAAAATATTTCAAATTTGTATACATATTTCCATTACACCACCACTATGCTACTCCAAGTTACTATTATCTTTTCCCTGAACATCTGCAGTAGGCTTGTACCAGACATCCTCACCACCACTCTAAATCCCTCTACTCAAAACTTTCTCAACACAGGATGACACATTGAAAACACAAGTCTGATTGTTAAACCCCAGGTTCTCACTACCAGATTTTCAAAAGCTATAATTGCACTAGAATAAAATATAAACACCCATTGCAAATAATAAAACTCTTCATCTAACCCTTAAACTTATTTTTTATCTTCCTCTTCCTATTCTTTATTCCGTAAGCTCACAGGCCTTCTTACCCTTCCTACTAATAACCATGCTCTTTTCTACTTCAGAGCTTTCCCACATGAAATCTCTCACCCTTCTCCACAAAATATCCACACAATACACTCAACACATGGATAGTTTCTGCTCTGGCCTAACATTTAATGTACCTTTTCAGAGAAGAATTTTCTGATTATTGAGTGTAGGCATGTCTCTCCTGTTATGGGTAATCTCTTATCTCCCCATTTATTTTTTACTGATAAAACTTACTGCAATTTATAGTCATGTAATATTTGTGTAATATATTAGTTTAAAATGTTTTGTCTGCTTAAAATAGAATATCTTCAACACATCAGAACATTTGGAGTTTGCTTAACAAGAGTCTAGAAGTGGTGAGTCCTAAGTAAAATTTGGTAACTCAAGATATTAAGGCTCTGGAGCTGCATTTCTGCAATTCCCTTGACCATTCCTTCAATTTCCAAGAATGGTAGCCACAATTACAAACATGATGGCCACACATCAGCTATCCATATGCTAAGAAAGAAAATGATATTCTTCTGACAAAACTTTCTCCTTACCAGGGAAGAAAATAACTCCTTTCCTTTATATAAGAATCATTCCCTTTAACTCTTCTTGGTAGGAACTGGTCACATACTCATCCCTAAACTAATCAATGGCAAAGAGGAATGAGAACACCACAGTTGGCCTAGTTCCAAACATGATGATAGCATTCTACATAGGAACTTCTAAAAACGTCTAGTTAGCCTTAGATAACTCTCTTGTCGCTCTACAACTGCACAGTTTCTAAGTGAAAAATTCCATAGGAAGAGAAGGAACTGGTACTAGAAGAAACAATGTGAGATAATTGCTTAGTGTATTAAATTTGAGAAGATGGCCATGGGTTAAACAAGTGAAAATCATAGAAAGGAATTTGAGATTTTCTAAATCACCTCCTGGTAAAGTAACTCATTCTACAACATGCATAACTGACAATCATGTTTTCTCTGCTTAAACACTTCCAGAGATGAAAATCTCATTATTTTCCATACCACTTATTTTACTTTTGAACTAAATTAATTGTTTTAAGATTATTATTTATTTATTTCGCGGTACACGGGCCTCGTGGCCTCTCCCGTTGCAGAGCACAGGCTCCGGGCGCGCAGGCTCAGCGGCCATGGCTCACGGGCCCAGCCGCTCCGCGGCATGTGGGATCTTCCCGGACTGGGGCGCGAACCCGTGTCCCCTGCATCGGCAGGTGGACTCTCAACCACTGTGCCACCAGGGAAGCCCTAAGATTATTTTTTAAATTATTGTTCTTATTTTTCTCGGAAGAGGTAATAGAATTTCAACACAGATCTCTTAACTAGTTCTGATGTGATACACTTTTGAGAAGAGTTTCTTTTCTTGATGCCTTGTTTCTGTATACTCCAGTCAATTAATGCCTATCATTAAAAATGTGATTCCTGTAATGCAAACAGAAAGGAATTATCTCTTTTTTTATGAAAGTTTTCTGTATAAAGCCTCAATCATAAATCTACATTAGTTCCACTTTGATTTTCATAGATGCTTTACACTACTAGCTTACATTGAACTTGTATCCACCTAAACACTTAGACATCTTTTACATAAACTGCTTGTAAGCCAGGTTTCAGGACTACTTTTTTGTTGGTGGTTTTGTTTTGTTTATTTTTAGTAGATATTTATACAGTTCATGTATATTGAAATTATGATCAACTAACCTCTACCTATCTTTTATAATCCCCATTCATGCCAATTTTCTCATTATTAGCACGTGGCTGTTTCTGGAATTTACAAAAATCTCAAGAGATTTTTAGATACAAAATCTATCATCAAGTATGTTTATAATCTAGTTTTGAATAAAATCTGATAAGCAGCACCTTTTTAAACATTAAGGAAACCATTGATTAGATGTTGACAAGATAGGGACAGTGTCTTGTTTTAAATCACTTGAGACCACTCTCCTAAGTGAGTGAGATTCATTAATCAATACCAGATGGGCACTGCTTTTCAATAAGCTTTGAATTCATAATCTATATTATTAATCATCTACATTTTCCCCATTTTTCTATTATTAAGGTACTTGATCATTTGACTTGCTGAAATGAAAATGCATTCATTTTAGACCTTTCCTTAGATGTGCAAGTTTAGTAAAGTTACTGTAAGCAAAAAGAGAAGGAGATTTGGCTGGACTTGATGTTAATGAATTTCCCTGTTAGAGATCCACTTTACTAATTCTTCCAGAGATTAGTGTTAGATAACCTTAGCAATGTACAGAATTTACCTCTTTGATATTGAGAGACAGAGACAGAGAGAGGATTCTATCTCGGTTTTTCTGCTATAGTTCCAAAATATTACCATTCTCAAAAATTATTGATAATGGCTTCAAAATAACATCTATAAATTCTTTCAGAATTCTAGGGTTTGAAAGCCTAGGTCTGGCAGTTCCATCCCATTATGAATTTATTAAAAATGTTTGCTTCACCCCTTGTAAAAGAAGCCAAAACATGTTGACAAATCTCCCCTTTATAATGAATGGAAGTGATTCTCTGCAAAAAAAAAAATTCAATTGTATCTAAAAATCATGTCTCCTATTCCTTCTTATTTTGTACCCGTAAATATATGCAAATCTAGACTGTCAAACTTCCTTTGTTAAATGAGACATAAAAACATTGGCCCATCAAAGTGCAAACACATTGTTAGTCTATAAACCTATTAATATTTTCTTTGTCCCTGATTTAGGAAAATATAGAAAAGACATCTGAATAGGGTAGAAGCATAAGAACAGATTTAAAAAACATTAAAAAATGTAGCTTACCTATAGTTTTTCTGACTGTGACCAAATTCAACCACTGCCAAAACATATTATATGACTGAAAGCATACCACACTATTCTACAGGTTACAAACATTTCTAGGATACTAATAAACTAGAGAAATGAACTGCAGTGATTTAGATGGAAGGAATATAAGAGTCCTTTACGATCTGTTGCTCTGTTCATAAACAGCAATAATGGAGTTTGGGATGATAATTAAGCTCCAGATAGACTGGGGAGAAGGAAAAAATAGAATCAAAGGTGTATTCCTAACTCTACTGCTACCATCCAAGCGTAAAGACAAATATGGCACTCCAAGACCGCAATCACTTTGTTTTCAAAATGTGAGGTCTGTAAAAATAATTCTAACCTTCCTTCTATCTCTAAAATCTGATAATTCTAAGTGCTCAGCTCCCTTCACATTTAGTTCTCTGATCTGTTTTTGGATTATATTGACTCTCTGAATAATAAAAAAAAATGTAGCTGGTTAAATATTATGTATAAAAACATCGATACATCCTGTTCTTGACTTCTTTTTTTTCCGTATTTGGCCACTACGTATCTGAACCGATGAACTGAATTTAATCTATGGTACCTAACACATTCTTACAATGACTAATCTTTATCAATTACCAAAGTTTGTTGTGCTAACTTTGAAAAAGCTGTTGATAGTGTAGTTATTTCATCCAATTGTAACAAAGAGAATTTAATGAGTGTTTGAAGTGTGTGTGATTATGCTATTTGAAAATTATACCTTTTCCGAGATAAGGATTAAATACAAATCAAAGGAACTCAACATTTCATTATGAATGGAAGTGATTATATGCAATCGGCAAACTTTGAAGCTTTCTGCACTGGCATACTGAATAATCAGCACTGTTGTTTTGTCATTATCAGTAGGATTGCACTTTTGCAGCTTTTGAAATGCCTGATGTTTGCATAGTTGAAGGTAAAGAGGAAAGTTTGCTTTCCCACTAACACTTCATTGATTGTTTGCTCTTCATTGATAGTTTGTGACACTTTATCTCCCCAGCAGCTGGACTTTTTACCTGGCTTATATGGAGTGTTTTCATTAGGGCCTAATTGATTTTGCAGTTGATGAACTCAGTGCTAGTATGTCTCTTATAAACTATTTTCTACATGGACCTTCTTCCTCCTAGTGATGTTAGAATAATTGGCTCAGTATTTAAATGGCAGCATACTGAAAAAGTAAAAGGTTACTTTGAACCAATTCCGATGTGGTATTTATCCCTATCTAAAGCAAAGATTTCCTACATCAGTCCTCACCAAGTTTTACCTCACGAAAGTTGATCATTAAAAGAAGTGATGAATGTTTATGTAACTCATTTCAGATATCAAACAATGGCTTTACAAAATGGGAGACAATCTCAAAGCATGCAATCTAAAAACAGTCTTATAAACGCTTTGATGAGTTTCAGTTCAGTGTTTTCTATTAGGTAAACCATAAAGTTTGTTTCTATGTCTCTAACACTTACCTCTAAATATTTTGTGTGTGTGTTTATTTTTTAAGTTTGGACTTTTCCTTGGTGACTTTTCAGCATTTAGACAATATTTTTGGCTCTTTTCTTTATGAAAAATGGTCTTTAAGTTAAAATTACAACTTGATATAGGTGGTAGTTCTTTTATCAAACTCAGTATACCTACTGCCCTACTGTAAGAAAAATACAGCATGTTTGACTTTCCATAAGAAAACCCCAAGACTTAATGAGCTAAAGAAAGTCCTAAGTGAAATCCACTGGCCTGTTATTTTGTTGTCCATGGGATTTAATAACCATGTGGAAAGCATTGTTCAGCATACTAGAGGGTGGCCCCTTCAGGTGAAATCTTAAATGTACCAGGAAAGCAGGATGGGAACCTCCTCTCTCCATTCAGTCTTAATCTCTTTCTTTCAGGGGCACTGAATTCACAGCTTCAAGTTGATTAAATTAAAAATTCGATTAAATACATATTTTTTAAGTGGACACACTTGCTTGGAATGGAACAGCATCATCTGAATTATAATCAGTTTTCAGAAGAAATATTCATCAGATATAACCTTTGCCATTTTTTTATAAAAAGTTATTTAGAGTGTTTTGAATTAGAAAATTTAATATGCACTCCAGAGACCAAAAGACCAATAGTTAAAAGCTAAATATGAATATCTTAGTGCAATTTTCTATTATTCTGTTATATCGAGAATAAAAGACTATCCAGAATGTTACGTCCAAAGAAGTATCCTTTTATCATTTATATATATATTTTTTCTTTTCTTTTTTTTTTTTTTTTTGGGTACGTGGGACTCTCACTGTTGTGGCCTCTCCAGTTGCGGAGCACAGGCTGCAGACGCACAGGTTCAGCGGCCATGGCTCATGGGCCCAGCCGCTCCGTGGCACGTGGGATCTTCCCGGACCGGGGCACGAACCCGTGTCCCCTGCATCGGCAGGCGGACTCTTAACCAGTGTGCCACCAGGGAAGCCCTCATTTCTATATCTTTAAACTTTCCCCCTGAACGAATTATTCTGTAACGCTTTGCCCTTTCATTTTAAATCAAAGTACATGATATGTAATTGTTTTACAAAATTCTTCATTATAGGAAAATATCCTGCACTTCTAACATCAAGAATTATGTTGAAACTAGCTGAGCATTATTATTATCTTGGCATCTGAAATAAATATACATCTAAGAGGAAAAAATACTCAGAAAAAAACTAAATAGGTCCTAAAGCTGTCTTTTAGCATCTTAGACATGAAGCAGCTTTTAATAAAATATATTTGAAACTGTGTGGAGATTGTATTTTTCAAGGATGTAAATTAAGCGTAGTCTTTCCATAATTAAGTATAAAGCCAAACTAACAAATAAAAAAAAGTGTTAACATTGAACTTGTCTGAGGGTTATGTTTCCAGATCTGAAAACATAAATTAAACTAAGGTTTTCAGGTACTTGGATGAACAAACAGCATTCTGAAATATATCCTCAATCAATCACCTCCATCTGGGAGATGGAAAGCTCGAGCTTTCATCACACCCTGTCAAGTGGCTTGGTTTATTGAAAAGTCTAAAGTAGATATACTACAAAGTTAACACCCTGAAACACATAGAATTTAGTCACTGAGATGATCAAAAATTATAATTGAACTTTACATTTTTTAAGGACAAGAGTTATCTCCTCTGTTAGACTTCTAGCACTTAGTATATTACTTAGGATTTGCGATGTGGTCAATGGTTAGTATGCACTTATTATGTTTGTTTTATTGAATTAGTAACATTTCTTTTCCATTCTCTCATATATTCTTAGAGCAGATGAAATGTTTCTATCCCTTTAAAATAAATATTTTAATAGAATCTTCTCTATCTTCATTCTTAAAGATTTTTAACAGAAGCTTCTTGATTATATAATTAAGAGAAAATACGATGTATTATCTTTAGATTTCTTAAATATTGTTGGCTTTTAAGAGTTTTGGTTGTTATCTTATATATGCTAAGCCTTATTAGATACTCAAATATTTCTTTTTTTTAATTGGGATAGAGTTGTTTTACAACGTCGTGTTGGTTTCTACTGTACAGCGGAGTTCCTTGTGCTATACAGCAGGTTCTTAGTTATCTATTTTATACATATTAGTGTATACATGTCAATTCCAATCTCCCAATTCATCCCACCCCCACCCCCCACCCCCGCTTTCCCCTCTTGGTGTCCATATATTTGTTCTTTCCCTCTGTGTCTCAATTTCTGCCTTGCAACCCAGTTCTTCTGTAACATTTTTCTAGATTCCACATATATACGTGAATATACGATATTTGTTTTTCTCTTTCTGACTTACTTCACTCTGTTTGACAGTCTCTAAGCCCATCCACGTCTCTGCAAATGACACAGTTTCGTTCCTTTTTATAGCTGAGACGATTCCTTTTGTGAAAAGTTAGAATAAATACTTTATTAAAATTAATAACATTTTCCTTCTCACTTTTTCACTGTTACTTCTTGTTCCCCTGCATTATCAGACTTTGCCAACTGAGGCTGCAATGTCTAGGTTCTCTCTTCCCAAAGATTAAACAATTCTGACAACAGAATTTATATAAACTCCTATTGAAAATTTCTTAAATGTATTATTTTTGTTGAGAATTTAGGTGATAATTTTAAGTACTAGTTAAATTTTTTTGAAAATTAAAATAATTTTTACAGTAGGATTGAGCAGTTTTTTAAAACTTAATGGGCTCTATTTTTATAACACTTCAAACTTTAGAGAAAAACTCAGTAGAAAATACAAAATCTGTATACTCACTCCCCACTCACCCCATCATAGTTTCCTCTATTGTGACCTCTTGAATTGGTACATTTGTTATAATTTATGAACTGATACTGATACATTATTATTAACTTAGAGTCCAGTGTTTACATTAGAGCTCACTGTTGATATTTATAGTTCTATGGATTTCTCCAAATGCATCATGTCATATATCCATCGTTATCATACTATAGTCTCAAAAAAATAGTTACACATCCCTAAAACTCCCCTGTATTCTAGAACCTTTTCCCCAAACCCTGGCAATTACTGATTTTTTTTAAACAACTTTATTAGAGTATAATTGCTTTACAATGTTGTGTTAGTTGCTGCTGTATAACAAAGTGAATCAGCTATATGTATACATATATCCCCCTATCTCCTCCCTCGTACGTCTCCCTCCCACCCTCCCTATGCCACCCCTCTAGGTGGACACAAAGGACAGAGCTGATCTCCCTGTGCTATGTAGCTGCTTCACACTACCTATCTATTTTACATTTCGTAGTGTATATATGTCCATGCCATTCTCTCACTACATCCCAGCTTACCCTTCCCCCGCCCCATGTCCTCAAGTCCATTCTCTACATCTGCATCTTTATTCCTGTCCTGCCCCTAGGTTCTTCAGAACCATTTTTTTTTTTTTACTTTTAGATTTCATATATATGTGTTAGCATACGGTATTTGTTTTTCTCTTTCTGACTTATACTTCACTCTGTATGAGTCTCTAAATCCATCCACCTCATTACAAGTAACTCAATTTCACTTCTTTTTATGGCTGAGTAATATTCCATTGTATATATGTGCCACATCCTCTTTATCCATGCATCTGTCGATGGACACATAGGTTGCTTCCATGTCCTGGCTATTGTAAATAGTGCTGCAATGAACATTGTGGTACATATCTCTTTTTGAATTATGGTTTTCTCAGGGTATATGCCCAATAGTGGAATTGCTGGGTCATATGGTAATTCTATTTTTAGTTTTTTAAGGAACCTCCATACTGTTCTCCATAGTGGCTGTATCAAATTACATTCCCACCTTCAGGGCAAGAGGGTTCCCTTACCTCCACACCCTCTCCAACATTTATTGTTTGTACATGTTTTGATGTTGGCCATTCTGACTGGTGTGTGGTGATACCTCATTGTAGTTTTGCTTTCCATTTCTCTAATGATTAGTGATATTGAGCATCCTTTCTTCTCTTTGTTTGCAACCTGTGTATCTTCTTTGGAGAAATGTCTATTTAGGTCTTCTGCCCATTTTTGGATTGGGTTGTTTGTGTTTTTGATATTGAACTGCATGAGCTGCTTGTATATTTTGGAGATTAATCCTTTGTCAGTTGCTTCATTTGCAAATATTTTCTCCCATTCTGAGGGTTGTCTTTTTGTCCTGTTTATGGTTTCCTTTGCTGTGCAAAAGCTTTTAAGTTTCATTAGGTCTGATTGTTTATTTTTGTTTTCATTTCCATTTCTCTAGGAGGTGGGTCAAAAAGGATCTTGCTGTGATTAATGTCATAGAGTGTTCTGTTTAGGTTTTCCTCTAAGAGTTTTATATTGTCTGGTCTTACATTTAGGTCTTTAATCCATTTTGTGTATGGTGTTAGGGAGTGTTCTAATTTCATTCTTTTACATGTAGCTGTCCCGTTTTCCCAGCACTACTTACTGAAGAGGCTGTCTTTTCTCCATTGTATATTCTTGCCTCCTTTCTCAAAGATAAGGTGACCATATGTGTGTGGGTTTATCTCTGGGCTTTCTATCCTGTTCCATTGATCTATATTTCTGTTTTTGTGCCAGTACCATACTGTCTTGATTACTGTAGCTTTGTAGTTTGGTCTGAAGTCTGGGAGCCTGATTCCTCCAACTCCATTTTTCATCCTCAAGATTGCTTTGGCTATTCGGGGTCTTTTGTGTTTCCATACAAATTGTGAATTTTTTTGTTCTAGTTCTGTGAAAAATGCCATTGGTAGTTTGATAGGGATTGCATGGAATCTGTAGGCTGTTTTGGGTAGTATAGTCATTTTCACAATGTTGATTCTTTCAATCCAAGACCATGGTTTGTCTCCCCATCTGTTTGTAGCATCTTTAATTTCTTTCATCAGTGTCTTATATTTTTCTGCATACAGGTCTTTTGTCTCCTTAGATAGGTTTATTCCTAGGTTATTTATTCTTTTTATTACAATGGTAAATGGAAGTGTTTCCTTAATTTCTCTTTCAGATTTTTCATCATTCGAGAATAGGAATGCAAGAGATTTCTGTGCATTAATTTTGTATCCTGCTACTTTACCAAATTCATTGATTAGCTCTAGTAGTTTTCTGGTAGCATCTTCAGGATTCTCTATGTATAGTATCATGGTATCTGCAAACAGTGATAGTTTTACTTCTTTTTCAATTTGGCTTCCTTTTATTTCTTTTTCGTCTCTGATCGCTGTGGCTAAAACTTCCAAAACTGTGTTGAATAATAGTGGTGAGAATGGACAACCTTGTTTTGTTCCTGATCTTAGTGAAATGGTTTCAGTTTTTCACCATTGAGAATGATGTTGGCTGTGGGTTTGTCATATATGGCCTTTATTATGCTGAGGTAAGTTTCCTCTGTGCCTACTTTCTGGAGGGTTTTTATCATAAATGGGTGTTGAATTTTGTCAAAAGCTTTCTCTGCATCTGTTGAGATGATCATATGTTTTTCCTCCTTCAATTTGTTAATATGGTGTATCACATTGATTGATTTGCATATATTGAAGAATCCTTGCATTCCTGGGATAAACCCCCCTTAATCATGGTGTATGATTCTTTTAATGTGCTGTTGGATTCTGTTTGCTAATATTTTGTTGAGGATATTTGCATCTCTGTTCATCACTGATATTGGCCTGTAGTTTTCTTTTTTTTTCTGACATCTGTCTGGTTTTGGCATCAGGGTGATGGTTGCCTTCTAGAATGAGTTTGGGAGTGTTCCTCCCTCTGCTATATTTTGGAAGAGTTTGAGAAGGAGAGGTGTTAAGTCTTCTCTAGATGCTTGATAGAATTCACCTGTGAAGCCATCTGGTCCTGGGCTTTTGTTGGAAGATTTTTAATCACAGTCTCAATTTCAGTGCTTGTGATTGGTCTGTTTATATTTTTTATTTCTTCCTGGTTCAGTCTGGGAAGGTTCTGCTTTTCTAAGAATTTGTCCATTTCTTCCAGATTGTCCATTTTACTGGCATATAGTTGCTTGTAGTAATCTCTCATGATCCTTTGTATTTCTGCAGTGTCAGTTGTTACTTCTTTTTTATTTCTAATTCTATTGATTTGAGTCTTCTCCCTTTTGTTCTTGATGAATCTGGCTAATGGTTTATCAATTTTGTTTATCTTCTCCTAGAACCAGCTTTTAGTTTTATTGATCCTTGTTATTGTTTTCTTCATCTCTTTTTCATTTATTTCTGATCTGATACTTATGATTTCTTTCCTTCTGCTAAGTTTAGGGTTTTTTTTTTTTTCTTCCTCTGATTACATTAGGTGTAAGTTTAGGTTATTTGAGATGTTTCTTGTTTCTTGAGGTAGGATTTCATTGCAATAGACTTCCCTCTTAGAACTGCTTTTGCTGCATCCCATAAGTTTTGGGTTGTCGTGATTTCATTGTCATTTGTTTCTAGGTATTTTTTGGTTTCCTCTTTGGTATCTTCAGTGATCTCTTGGTTATTAAGTACTGTATTGTTTAGCCTCCATATGTATTTCTTACAGATTTTTTCATGTAATTGATATCTAGTCTCATAGCATTGTGGTTAGAAAAGATACTTGATACGATTTCCATTTTTTAATATTTACTGAGGCTTGATTTGTGACCCAAGATATGATCTCTCCTGGAGAATGTTCCATGAGCACTTGACAAGAAACTGTATTCTGTTGTGTTTGGATGGAATGGCCTATAAATATCAGTTAAGTCCGTCTTGTTTAATGTGTCATTTAAAGCTTGTGTTTCCTTATTTACTTTCATATTGGATGATCTGTCCATTGGTGAAAGTGGGGTGTTAAAGTCCCCTACTATGATTGTGTTACTGTCGATTTCCCCTTTTATGGCTGTTAACATTTGCCTTATGTAATGAGTTGCTCCTATGTTGGGTGCATAAATATTTACAATTGTTATATCTTCTTCTTGGATTGATCCATTGAACATTATGTAGTGTCCTTCTTTGTCTCCTGTAATAGTCTTTGTTTTAAAGTCTATTTTGTCTGATATGAGAATTGCTACTCCAGTTTTCTTCTGAGTTCCATTTGAATGGAATATATTTTCCATCCCCTTACTTTCAGTCTGTATGTGTCCCTAGGTGTGAAGTGGGTCTCCTGTAGGCATCATATATATGGGTCTTGTTTTGTATCCATTCAGCCAGTCTATGTCTTTTGGTTGGAGCATTTAATCCATTTACATTTAAGACAGTTATCAATATGTATGTTCCTATTACCATTTTCTTAATTGTTTTGGGTTTTTTATTGTAGGTCTTTTCTTTCTCTTGTGTTTCCTGCCTAGAGAAGTTCCTTCAGCCTTTGTTGGTTTGGTGGTGCTGGTTTGGTGGTGCTGAATTTTCCTAGCTTTTGCTTTTCTGTAAAGGTTTTAATTTCTCTGTCGAATCTGAATGAGATCCTTGCTGGGTAGAGTAATCTTGGTTGTAGGTTTTTCCCTTTCATTATTTTAAATATGTCCTTCCACTGTGTTCTGGCTTGCAGAGTTTCTGCTGAAAGATCAGCTGTTAACCTTATGGGGATTCCCTTGTATGTTATTTGTTACTTTTCCTTTGCTGCTTTTAATATTTTTTCTTTGTATTTAATTTTTGATAGTTTGATTACTATGTGTCTTGGCAGGGTTCTCCTTGGATTTATCCTGTGTGGGACTCTCTGCACTTCCTGGACTTGATTGACTATTTCCTTTTCCATATTAGGGAAGTTTTCCCCTATAATCTCTTCAAATATTTTCTCAGTCCCTTTTTTTTTTCCTCTTCTTCTTCTGGGACCCCTATAATTATAATATTGTTCCATTTAATGTTGTCCCAGAGGTCTCTGAGACTGTCCTCAATTCTTTTCATTCACTTTTCTTTATTCTGCTCTGTGGTAGTTATTTCCACTATTTTATCTTCCATGTCACTTAACCGTTCTTCTGCCTCAGTTATTCTGCTATCGATTCCTTCTAGAGAATTTTTAATGTAATTTATTGTGTTGCTCATCATTGTTTGTTTGCTCTTTAGTTCTTCCACATCTTAGTTAAACATTTCTTGTATTTTCTCCATTCTATTTCCAAGATTTTGGATCATCTTTACTATCATTACTCTAAATCCTTTTTTAAGTAGACTGCCTATTTCCTCTTCATTTGCTTGGTGTGGTGGGTTTTTACCTTGCCCCTTCATCTGCTGCATATTTCTCTGACTTCTCATTTTGCTTAACTTACTGCGTTTTGGGTCTGCTTTTCACAGGCTGCATGTTCATACTTCTGTTATTTTTGGCATCTGCCTCCAGTGTGTATGGTTGTCTCAGTGAGTTTTGTAGGCTTTCAGGTGGAGGGGACTGGTGCCTGTATTCTGATGGATGAGGCTGGATCTTATCTTTCTTGTGGGCAGGACTGCATCTGTTGGTGTGTTTTGGCATGTCTGTGAACTTACTATGATTTTAGGCAGCCTCTCTACTCATGGGAGGGATTGTGTTCCTGTCTTGCTAGTTGTTTGGCATAGGATGTCCAGCAGTGTAGCTTGCTGGTCGTTGAGTGGAGCTGGATCTTAGTGTTGAGATGAAGATCTCCGGGAGAGCTTTTGCCGTTTGACATTACATGGAGCCAGAAGGTCTCTGGTGGACCAATGTCCTGAACTCGGCTTTCCCACCTCAGAGGCTCAGGCCTGACACACAGCCGGGGCACCAAGACCCTGTCAGCCACATGGCTCAGAATAAAAGGGAGAAAAAGAAAGAAAGAAAGAAAAAAATTTTTTTAAGTAATAAAATAAAGTTATTGAAATGAAAAAATAAAAAAATTATTAAAAATAAAAAAGTAATAATAAAAAAATAAAGAAAGAAGAGAGCAATGAAACCGTAAAACAAATCCACCAATGAAAACAAGTGTGAAAAAGTATCCAAAAAAAAAAAAAATAGCAGACGGACAGAACCCTAGGACAAATGATAAAAGCCAAGCTATACAGACAAAATCAGAGGAAGAAGCATACACACTCACAAAAAGAGAAAAAGCAAGAAAATATATATATTAAAAAAAAAGGAAGAGAGCAACCAAATCAATAAACAAATGTACCAATGATAATAAACTGTAAATAGTAAACTAAGATAAACCTAAAACCAGAAACAAATTAGATGCAGAAAGCAAACCCCAAGTCTACAGTTGCCTCCAAAGTCCACTGCCTCAATTTTGTAATGATTCATTGTCTATTCAGGTTTTCCCCAGATGCATGGTACATCAAGTTGATTGTGGAGATTTAATCTGCCGCTCCTGAGGCTGCTGGGAGAAATTTCCCTTTCTCTTCTTTGTTCACACAGCTCCTGGGGTTCAGCTTTGATTTGGCCCTACAACTGCGTGTAGGTCACCTGAGGGCACCTGTTCCCTGCCCAGACAGGATGGGGTTAAAGTAGCAGCTGATTAGGTGGCTCTGGCTCACTCAAGCTGGGGGGAGGGAGGGGTACGGAATGTGGGGCGAGCCTGTGGCGGCAGAGGCCAACGTGACGTTGCACCAGCCTGAAGCGCGCTGTGTGTTCTCCCGGTGGAGTTGTCCCTGGATCATGGGACCCTGGCAGCAGCGGGTTGCACAGCCTCCCGGGAGGGGAGGCGTGGATAGTGACCTGTGCTCGCACACAGGCTTCTTGGTGGCTGCAGCAGCAGCCTTAGCATTTCATGCCCGTCTCTGGTTTCTGCGCTGATAGCTGCAGCTTTTGCCCGTCTTTGGAGCTCGTTTAGGTGGTCCTCTGCCTTCTGTGGGCAGACAGAGAAGGAATCCCCTCTCCTTGCGCACCCCAAAAAAATGGGCTCTTGACTCAGGCAGGTCCAGAGTTTTTCTCGGATTCCCTCCCGGCTAGCTGTGGCACACTAGCCCCCTTCAGGCTGTGCTCACACAGCCAACCCCGGTCCTCTCCCTGGGATCCGACCTCTGAAGCCTGAGCCTCAGCTCCCAGCCCCGCCCGCCCCAGCAGGTGAGCAGACAAGCCTCTTAGGCTGGTGAGTGCTGGTCAGCAGTGATCCTCTGTGTGGGAATCTCTCCGCTTTGCCCTCTGCACTGCTGTTGCTGTGCTCTCCTCCATGGCTCTGAAGCTTCCCCACCCACCCCCTGTCTTCACCCATGAAGGGGCTTCCTAGTGTGTGCAAACTTTTCCTCCTTCACAGGTCCCTCCCAGAGGTGCAGGTCCCATCCCTATTCTTTTGTCTCTGTTTTTTTCTTATTTCTTTTACCCTACCCAGGTACGTGGGGAGTTTCTTGCCTTTGGGGAAGTCTGAGGTCTTCTGCCAGCATTCAGTAGGTGTTCTGTAGGAGTTGTTCCATGTGTAGATGTATTTTTGATGTATTTGTAGGGAGGAAGGTGATCTCCACGACTTACTCCTCTGCCATCTTGAAGGTCCCCCCTCTACTGACCTTTTTATTGTCTCTATAGTTTGCCTTTTCCAAGATGTCATATATTTGAAACCATGGAGTATCTAGTCTCTTCAGACTAGTTTATTTCAAATAGCAATAAGAATAACATTAAGGTTCTTCCATGTCTTCTTGTGGCTTGATAGCTCATTTATTTCTATTGCCCAGTAATTTGCCATTTTATGGATGTACCACAATATTTTATCCATTCACACATTGAAGGCCATCCTGCTTCCTTCTGATTTTGTCATGAATAAAGCTGTTACAAACATTTGTGTGCAGGTTTTTGTATGGACATAAATTTTCAAGTCCTTTGGAGTTACTCCTTTGGCAATTGCTGGATAGTGTGGTAGTCTGCGTTTAGCTTTGTTAAGAAACTGACAGGATTCTTTTCATAGTCTGTACCCTCTGCACTCCCATGAGCTGTGAATGAGGCTTTTTTTTGCTCCACATCCTCACCAGCATTTGGTGTTGTCAGTGTTTGGATGTTTGGAATTTTAGTCATTCTCATAAGTATGTAGTGGTATCTCTTGTTTTTGTTTTTGTTTTGTTTTGTGGTACACGGGCCTCTCACTGTTGTGGCCTCTCCCATTGCGGAGCACAGGCTCCGGACATGCAGGCTCAGTGGCCATGGCTCACAGGCCCAACCGCTTCACAGCATGTGGGATCTTCCCGGACCGGGGCACGAACCCGTGTCCCCTGCATCGGCAGGCGGACTCTCAACCACTGCGCTACCAGGGAAACCCTCTCTTGTTGTTTTATTTTGCAATTCCCTAATCACAGATGATGTTAACTGTCTTTTCATATGTTTATTTGCCAGCTGTATGTCTTCTTTAGTGAGATACTTGTTCTGACACCAGAAATGTGTGCTCCATGAAAAAATTGTAAGTCAGGCTTCATTAAAATTAAACATTTCTGCTTTGTGAAAGACACTGTTAAAAGAATGAAAATACAAGCTCCAGATGGGGAGAAAAATTTGCAAAGCAAATATCTGATAAAGGCATTCTATCCAAAATATACAAAGAACTCTTAAAACTCACAGTAGGGAAACAAACAACCTAATTAAAAAGTGGGTAGGGCTTCCTTGGTGGCACAGTGGTTGAGAATCTGCCTGCCAATGCAGGGGACACGGGTTTGAGCCCTGGTCTGAGAAGATCCCACATGACGCGGAGCAACTAGGCCCGTGAGCCACAACTACTGAGCCTGCGCGTCTGGAGCCTGTGCCCCGCAACAAGAGAGGCCGCAATAGTGAGAGGCCCATGCACCGCGATGAAGAGTGGTCCCTGCTTGCCACAACTAGAGAAAGCCCTCGCACAGAAACGGAGACCCAACACAGCCATAAATAAATAAATAAATAAATAAAATTTTTTAAAATGGGTAAAACATCTGAGCAATCAATTTTTTGAATCAATCAATGTTTAGAATCAATAAACATTCTATACTCGTGAATATAAAATTCATTATATCACTTCACACAACTACAGACTTACTTAGTTGTGCACATTTGTTTATCAGTCCTTAATTTTAAAAAGATTATTTTCAAGCTAATAGAGAATTAAATGAATCACTCAAAATTCATTCACTGGAGAAAACAACTCTAACACAGCATTAATAGAAGCTATAAAAAATGCCTTAGTATATATCATTATCAATATAGATTAAGACCAAAAGATATTGTTGATTTTAAAGTTATTTTTAAATAACAGCTTTATTGAGATATAATTTACCTGTCAAAAAATTCACCCTTTCAAAGTGTACAATTCAGTGTTTTTTAGTGTACTCACAGAGTTGTGCAACATCACCGCCTAATTTTAGGACATTTAATCACCCCCCAACACCCCATATCCATTAGCAGTCACTCCCTACCTACTTTCTCCTAGTCTCTGACAACCACTAACATACCTTCTGTCTCTTTGATTTGCTTATTCCAGAAATTTCATATAAATGGAATTATACACCATGTGGTCTTTTGTGACTGGCTTCTTTCACTTATCATAATGTTTTGATGTTCATCCACATTGAAACATGTATAAGTACTTCATTCCTTCTATTACCAAATAATATTCTATTGTGGTGATTTATCATTGACTTAGAAGCATTTCATGCTTTCACGCAAGTTATCTATTGAGTACTTACTGCATATAGAAATTTCTCTTCAGACAGTTAAAAAGAAATGACAATTAATTTTAAAATTAGAAGTATTGTTATAAGGGCCAGTTGTCTCTTTGATGGGATAAAAAGCAGTGTTCTCAATATGTTAATATTATTCAAGGATGCAGCAGGTATCATGCAAGGACCCAATGAGCCTTCTTTCATACAATTTACACAAAGACACCACATGAGAAAACACACACAAAATGTGTAAATATCTATGGTTATATGTATGACTGGTGAAAATAAAGCTAATTATTGCAAAAGTGTTGGAATTATTTTTTCAATACTAAATGTGGTAAAAGCATAAAATTACTCAAAATAATTTAAAATGTTTTCATAAATAAAGTATTGAATTTTTATAAAAATAAATATTAAATATGTTAGGGCTATACATATATATTTTTAATATGTATATACAGTTTTAAGTTTTCTCTAATCTTTAGAGAAAGCCTGCTAAGAACCCTTATGCACTAACTTGATAACTTATCTGGGTAATTTGAGTGCTATTATTCTGAAATACAAATGTGATTTTAAATGATATACATATAATTATTTTAGCAGATTAAAGACATTTATTTACTGGACCAATATTATTAAAATAATTTGTTTAATGTATTTAAACATAGAATGCATAGAAACTATGCATTCTATGCATAGATGCATAGAAACTGCATCTTTTCCCTCAGTCTCTATCCATTAGTGACAAATATAAATTCCAAAGAGAATAAAGTTGATATGAAATCTGCACTAAAGCCAGTTTTGGCATTCATAAGAAAAGTTGTTAAATTACACAGAAATGGGCTTTATTGAGAACAAACTAATCAGAAACTATGTTAATTCTTTCCCAGGTGGACCCTGTCTTAGATCATTTGAACATTGTGTTGATTTGACACCTTTATCTGTTTCCATAGGTTTTTATCTGGTGATATTATTGGCTGATGATTCTAGCTTACTTTAGGGGATTTAACACTGAGAAGTCTTACTGCCACTATAGCTCTCTTGGTGTGACCTCAACTTGCCCACATTATGGAAATGTGTCATCCTAAATCAATAGATAACAGATTAACCTTTAGCATTTACATTGCTAATTACAGCTAGTTAGCAACCATTCCTAGTGATCCAGGGGTTGATTATTCGTGTTATTTTAATATTAGTCTATAATTTTATCATTAGAAAAAACAAACTGCCATGTGATTTGTACCATAGTACAACAAATCATTAGTGCTCTGCAGATAAAGTGAAGAATGATGATTATCAGGACTTTGTAATCTAATATCTGAAAATCATACATTTTATATGGCCCTTATAATACAGGTTTGTTCCTCTCAGATAAAAGTAATTTAATTTACTGATTCTTCATTGTTTGATTAGCAAAATTATTTTATTGCAAGTAATTTAGGAAAAAGGTTCTGAACTAGAGGACTAAATTCCTTATGAAAAACTTTGTAAATAACGTATTGAAGATCAATTATTATTATTATTATAACATTCTGCATAAATCAAAATAGTTCTGAAAACAATAGCAGAAAATAACCATTGATGCTGAGGTTTAAGAAAAAGACATTTAATGGAAATGGCATGAGATCTACTTAATAGTTTATATCAGAACAATCCTTGATAGATCCATGAACTTTCAGAAAAATGTAGCTCAGTCAGTAATGCCTCCTGGGCAATGCACTGTTGTAAAACAAACATCTAAAAACATCGAAAGTCAAAAGCCTACAATAGATTCTAAATTTTATGTCTTGACATTCCTTTATATACTATAGATTTTAAAATTATATTCTCATAGTACCAAGTGTTAACTTGGAATCATTTTATAAATCGGTCTTTCCATTTTAATTATATCCATAATATTTAACCGAATGTATATACAAGTTCAGGTAGACAATTAAATGCTGGTAATGATTGACTTCCACAAAGGAAACTCTTTTGATAACAACTGCCAATCAAGTATCTTTCTGTATCGCTGAGATTTCCCAGGCTTAATTCCCCCAACCCAAAATTATGTTTTTTGGACAAAGGTTGAAGATTGTTTATCAGATTATCTGAATGCACATAGAATTACTCTATTGCTCTGGATTTTAACTGCTTTGCTGTGTATTCTTCTAGGCACAAAATAAAACTTGTGGATTTTTTCATTTGCCAGTTTTGCTAATTCTGCAAATACTTACACATTTTATCTGCAACCTTGACCTGTATACTAAGTTCCAAATTGTGTAGCCAAAACAAACTTGGCATTTTAATTGATCCTGACTTTGGATGAGACTTTCTAATACTTAGGTCTCACTTGAAGCATCTTCATCAGATCAAGGGTCTTCTTTAATCCCTATTTTAAGTTAATCCCTCCTACATGGTCACTTGCCATCACATTAACCTGCTTGCATTGTATTCATATCTTTTATAACAATCTGATATTATTTGTTTTCTTATTTTTTTATTTGTCTGTCTTTTCCAACAGGAAGTAACTTTCCCAATAGCAGGCATCTCTTCTGTCTGGTTCAATATTTTATTCCCAGAACCTAGAACAATGTGTGATATGGAGAAGGTGCTCATCACTTACTTGTGGCATGAATAATTTTCTCCTCTCACATGTCTAGCCACCACACTACTCAACCCATTTATTTTCATAGAGATGCTCCCAAACTAATTTCTATTCCAGATTTATGAACTACCTATTCGATACAAGCTCTGCACCAGGTAAATTGTTGTGGGGTCTGTTACATGCATTGTGGGATGTTTAGCAACACGCTTGGCCTCTATCTACTAGATGTCAATGGCACACAAATTCCTCCACGTGTTCTCATACTCCCACCTTAAACCAAATTATGTTCATGGTCTTTCCATAATGTCTTTCCATTCCCATTGACAGTTTATGTGCTCAAGCTCCTTTCAACATTTTTCTGGATTATTGTATCTCCTTAGCACAATTGATTGATTTGCTGAATAAAAATCCAGTACCCAGTTTTTTTTGTTAACTGTGTTTCGGCAAGCTTAGGTAACATGACTACCAGAAGAGTCTGAGACATGTTGATGCAGTCTGTCCTTTCTGAAGGAGTTTCCTATTCTCTTTTCTAACATGAAGCTGATGATTTGTCCCTTTGACTCTTGAATGGCTGAACATGAGCTATTTCTTTGTGAATGACTGTCACATCACCCACCGAGTCATATACTTCTTGGTCTTCTGTCAGTAATTTTCATCTCTATGCTTGCCACCGTTGGGATTTCCCACATATCTTGAAGCCAGAGAGTCAATATAATTGGTCTTATTTTATCTAACCAAGTAATAATTTCAATTTAACTCTTTAAATTCCATCTTGTGGCAACAGATTTTGGCTGGTTCATTGTAAATCATATAAAGGGTGATGCCCTGAGATGGTAAGTGAAAGCATATTGAATGTCTCATACTGACTTTCTGTGTCGGTGTTTGAAAAAACAGTCTGTGTTTACACAGAAATATTTAATATTTTTAATTACACAAATAAATATGTTCAGAATATTTTTAATTGCACAAAGAAATATAGCATTTTCAAATCTTTGGTAACTACCCATGTCCCCATGCATAAACAAGCATACACATATATAATTATTTTTTATACCAAAAAAGTAGAAGTATATATTTAAATGGTTATTTTCTTCAACTCTAAGACAAAAAAATTTTTAAATGGTTGTACCAAATTGTCTTGTATTTATAAGGGCAAAATTAAGTTTATTATTCTATAATGACGGATGTATTTAGCAGTTGTTTCTTTAACTTAATTCTTCACTTTTTCTTGTTACATGTACAGATTTATAGACATTATTATATAGTGGAAAGCACATTCATAAAGTTCTTCATTTTGTATATATATATAATTTATTACAAAATAAAATTTAACATTAATTTACTAAAGGAAAAATAAGTCAAATTATATTTTCCTTTTTAAAGACATTTCTCTAGGTAGAAATTAAAATCTCTTAAAATTTTACAAGTGCATAATGAAATGACCTACAGAAAGCTTAAATTCATAATATATTTGAAGTTAGGTTTATGTCATTTAACTTTTTTTTTTTTTTTTTTTTGCGGTACGCGGGCCTCTCACCGTTGTGGCCTCTTCCGTTGCGGAGCACAGGCTCTGGACGCGCAGGCTCAGCGGCCATGGCTCACGGGCCCAGCCGCTCCGTGGCATGTGGGATCTTCCCGGACCGGGGCACGAACCCGTGTCCCCTGCATCGGCAGGCGGGTTCTCAACCACTGCGCCACCAGGGAAGCCCTCATTTAACTTTATATCATTTATCAATTAAATACTTTAATCTGAATCATTTAATTAAAATAAGGCTAGGAAGTGGATTTCTCCAACTTTTGTGGCGATCACTTCTATCATATAGTAAAGAGTCAATGAATAGTTTTTTAGGTATTAGATTTAGTATGGTTTTAGATTTTTGTGCTCATTTTAAAATTTATATTCAAATAATACTTTAAGTTAAAGAAAAAATCAGTTGTTAAGTTTCTATCCCAATAAAGATGAAATATACCCAACTATTTTAAAAGGAAAATAATTGCATGTTTAATTTAATAAGGTAATTAAATGTATGAAAATTTATATAAATATGAATATTTTAGAGCATAACTTATCAAATTAAGATTTTGTATGTTATACTAATAATTTATTATATATGATTAAATTCCCATTTGCGTAAATGATATTTTCTTTGGTTAATGTTCCATATAGTTACACAACTGTACAGATGTACATTTCTTATTTTTATTAACACATCTGTTTACAAATTAAAATTTTATTCTAAAGACTTGAGTTCCATCAAATAGATACTTTTCTGACAACAGATAATAAAATAGGTTAATTACAAATCAAAATCAAATTATATCCATTCCATTCAAGCCCACTATGTTTTAACTTTATCAAAAGATTTATCAAATATGAAAATGTTTTATTTATAAAATGGGAGATAATCCAATAAAGATGCATTGATATTCTTATAGTTAATTTTTAAAATAAAGAACTCTCAAATTCCTAAATCTCCTACTTAGTTTTCCTTTTTTTAGTTTGTCCTTTCAGGCTTCCTAACAGTTTGTATCTTTTGATTTAACATTAACATGGAAATTGAGTCAAGAGAAATAATTTAAAGTAGCAATTATATAACTAGAAAAATAAGTAGTTTTTCTTTTCCACAATTAGAAAAGGTTATAAACATGATCTACCAAATAATATTTGTCCTGAATAAATGTATCATATCAGTTTATTCAACTCTTGCAAAATTAATTATGGTCATTTTCTATCAGCTGTTTTCCACCTTATTTTTATTTATAATTTAAATGTTCTATAGAATTTCTTTACTACACAAACATGAGTGTAATTAATTAAGTAAAGTTCTTTGAAAATAGTTTTTTGGCAGATACAAGCAGGCCTTCAATTTGAAAAGCACACTTGAACAATAATTATAAATAATGGTTTAGTGTTCCAGAGGGTCTTGTCAGTGCAATCATTTATCTGTGTAAGAGTCTGTCGTAAACTTTGAATGAAAATCAAGGCAGTAAATGTCTGGCGTAAATGCTGACTTCTCTGAAGTTAAAAAGACATGTCTCCTGAATTTAGTTGCCTTTCTTTTATTTGGCTTTCATACACTATTTCGCCTTCATGTGACTGTCTAAAGCAGACAAAGAAAAATAGGTGCTACACTTTGAGAGAGCACAAGTGACAGACATTAGGACCTCTCGACTGCATGTCTTGTGGTCTGGGGCATCCAGTGTACTGCAGGTGTGGATTATACAAGGCTGAGGAACATCTGCTTTGCCCTGATGAGAGCTGACGATAGCGTTCTGTGTTATCCTGTAACAAGCCTACCGGTATAAAAATATATATATAGTTGGAGAAATTTCTATTACAAACAGAGCTAGTATGCCAGCAGGTGAGAGTGTAGCCCATCTGTGCATGAAGGGCTACCCAATCGAATACAATCATATTTTTCTTTCATGTAATCCACAAAGCTGAAGGTCAAAAAGTGTCATCTTGGATAAGAACATGAAAAAGAAATAACACAAACCTGATATATCCTAAATAGCACTACCCTATCACTTCTCAGAATATGTATTAAATACCTCATTTCAGCTAGGCATGGACTGAGCTATCACTAAAGAGCTGCCATGAACTGGTTTGTTGTAAATATTACGCTTCACAAATTGATTAATAGTAGAGACTTATCTCAGAACTTTAAAATAATATGTTGGCTTTCTGAATGTTGTCACCTCTTGGCATATTAACCTTACAATTGCTTGGATTTATTTATTGTGACCCATGCAGATTTCCCTTTCTCGGTAGACTGTAGCACTTTTGAGGCTTAGAAGGTGTTTTAGAAATCTCTAGTCACTAATGTTTATGCCTGACAATAAGTATTTGTTAAGTGAACCTAATAATCTCACAGGAAAGTGCTCATATTTCTCAGTGACTTTGTTTTGTTCATCAAAAAGTCAATACAAATAACCTAAAATGTGAACCTGAAAAGATTTTGTTTTATTTTACTGGAAAACTGAAGGTAAAATCTATTAAAGATTTAATTTTATTAAAATACGGCACTTTTTTAGTGTTCTTGTTACAAATAACTTGGGTTTCTATGAGGAGGCAAAGGGCATGATATTTTGAGTCAGAATGTACTGATCATCTATTGGCAGCTTCCAAAAATATGAGAAATGTTCTTGTCAAAATTGACCTTGTAAAAGTGAATTCCATGTGTCTTTGAGACGCATATGAAATTCCAGCGAACATCTGCACGTGCTATTTTAGCGGTCTTGCACACTGATAAAGAACTGAAAGTGAAGACTAAAGAATTTTCTCTAAATAGATAAAAATAGGTAAAAACTCATTATATATTTTCAAACTATATTAATATTTTAATACTCAAGATATTTATGAATTTTAAATTAAGGTAGCATAACAGCATTTAAAATTTTACACTGACCAACATATTTTTTTCTCATATTAAAACTTCATAAAAACATTGTATTCTTTCAATACTTATATTGAACAATTTGGTTCAGCTGATATTTTTATACGGGATAAATTTTAAGAATTGTTTTAACTTATGAATATCTTTTATTTTTTAATTGCTTGTTTAATATTTTAAATCAAAGTTCCCAAAACAGATCTTAATTTAGGGGAGTTGAGGAGTTACTGATCTGAATATTTCTGTAAGTCTTTGTACATATTACAATGCCACTCATGCTGAAATGCACTCTCTGAGCTTTTTAAGCCAATTATGAATCAAGGAAGCCAGACTCTGCTTCCTAACCAAGACGAAGTCACCCAAGCACAATATTCTAACTCCTTAGAGAATAATTTTTCCTTAATGGGTTTTACTTCAGTGATTCATGCTGATTATGTAAGATGAAACACAATTAAATATGCTTCTGTGTGGCTTTGCATGCATGTACATATGTATCTGGAACAATGCAATGACATTTGAAGTTGCTTCTTTAAATAGCTTTAAAAAAGGAACAAGCAACAGCATAGAGATTACCAAGAGCCACTTGAGTGGAGAAGAGCAGGAAAGGCTGGCTAGGACAAGAAGAACTTTAGCAGAGGGAAACAGCCAGGCTCCGGAGAAGAGGTTGATTGTTTCTGTAAGGTTAGGAATCATAAGGCGGACAGGAGAGATGGGGGCTAGAGATGCAATTTGAAAAGAGTCAATTAAGTCCAGAGAGGCAGGGAAGTGGTTCCAGATGGCAGGTAAAACACAGAAGAAAGAGAAAGTGGTGGAGTGGATAGAGGTGAAGAGGGCGAGGGGTACCTCGAGAAGGAGCTTAGGCAGGCTTTTAAATCTGAATTTAATGATAGAAGAAAATAAGTACAAAGAAGAGAATGTTCTGAAACAACTTTCAATGAGAATCTAGTGTAATTCAAGATCAGAGTTTTAAGTATATTTGCAGCTATTGATGGGATCCAATAGCATTAGTCTTCACAGGAACCTTCTCCTTTCTGCCCTACCATCACCCGTCACCACTGAAGGCTACGACCTCTGTACGAAGAAACTCACAGATTATAGGTTTATAGTCCACATTTCAAAATTTCCCAGTATACTTTTCAAAATTATTTAACTCTATAATCATTAGTTTACATGTATTAACAGAAAATAGAAAACTAAGTTATAAACATATTTTCCAGAATTTTCCATGCCAACCTAATAATTTTCTTTATGGAGTTTAAGATGTAGGAGAGTAAGAAACCTCTTATAAAAATGCTCTTGATTTCTGTCTTCTATTCAGATAATGGTGATGGCAACTCTTAGAATGGCAGAGCTTTCTCCAGTGCAACTCTCAATCTGTTACTCCACATAACAGATTGGAAGCAAATATCTCTTTGTTTCTCCTCTTGTGTGAGGAGCTCTATCAGCAGCACTGAGTAAATTTGGTTCTCATTGAGACATTATTTATTTATTAAATACTTACCTGGTTTGAATTTTTATCGAGCATCTATTATGGATTAGGAACTGTGCTGTGTACTAAGAATATAATGATTAATTAGGCAAAGTCTCTACTCTTTAGAAGTGTATACACAAGTGATGGCATTGAATTCAGAAGATAACTACAAAGCCAAATTTAAAAAAAACTTCTATGGAAATACAGGGGGGCAAACAAAACCAATGCCTCATTAGTTGTTAAGACATCAAAGATGGCTCCCATGGTAAATGGATCCCAGAGCTGTAAGTAGTCGTATCATGCCCAAAGCATCGTCATGTGGTTTCCTTTAAGGGGAGAAGCAATAGCTCCAATGAGTTCCCTGTAGCTATTCAAGTTGTCTAGTCTCACAACAGTGTATTTTAGCTCCTTAAAAAAAATTAAGGCCTTGGTAGTGTTACTGAAAGTGGAGTCCAGCTGCTCGCTGCTCGAAAGCCAATACTCGAGAGGCAAGGTTGGTGGAAAGGAAAGTTTGCTTTGTTCTGGAGGCTGGCAACTGTGAAGAGGGTGGACTTGTGTCCAAAGGCCAACTCCCCAGTGACAATAAGTGGGCATGAGCTTTTAAAGGGGAGTTTCAGGGGTGTATAGACAGAGAGAGGGGGCTACATGCAGAAACAGCATAGTCAGCTCTGAAATTGATCATGCGGTGGTCTGATCAGTGTCATCTTGATTGTTTTAAGTACAGTTAAGCTTCAGTTTCCAGGGTTAGTTTGTTCTCATTTCTTTGAGGCCAGTTCTCAGAATTGTGGCAGCATATGCCATGGCTACAGGCTGGTCATCATGTACTTAACTTTTTCCACCTGGTGGGGGTTCCAGTATCTATCAGACAGCTCAAAGGATACGGCTCAGAATATTATCTGTAGCCCTTGAGGAGGAACTAAAGGTCCTTGTCTTTGCTTAATGGCTAATTATTATTATTTTGTCCTATTTGACTGCTTTCCTTTGATTCTGAATTTTCTCACTTCTCTGATTAAACTTATTCTTTGACTAAAGTTTTTCTACAGACAGAAGTCAGGCAGAGGACATGGCAGGGAAGGACCACAGTGTCCTGCGCTGTTTCAGTAACTGGTCGGTGCATCTTATTACGTCACTCTCAGAATCACTCTCTCAGTACTGCTGCTGGAGTTTAGGATGCTAGAACTTGTCTGAGAAGCCCTTGAATAACAAAAATAGTACTGCAACCAAGGTAACAAAGCTTTCCTTAAAGAAATAATCTTGTGTAAGGCAGGGTAATATCATCATTTTAAAAGATCTATCAGTTCCCTTTCTTGCATGGTCTAGATCAATGGTTCCCAAACACAGTTTCACCATGTAATTGTCTGGGGAGATTTTTGTATAGAAGACAGACTTGCACACGCAGCCCAGCCATCACTTGGAGACCTATCATTTAGCAGTGGTCAGTGATGAAACAATTCCTGTGAATATATATAAATATGTTAGATTCCATATATATTAAGTTCCCCAGATGATTTTCTTATATAAGACCAGTTTGAGATTTGGGAAACACTAGTTTAGACAGAAACAGTTGGCATTTGGAGCCAATGATAAGTCCTTCGTCTATCAGTAAATAGCTATGTTCCCTTCCCTGTGACTCATGACCTACCATTCAGCCCTGGCACAAGACCACCCTGCCTAGAATCTTTCGCTCTCCTGATGCACATGGTTCAGGTTCCAGGGCACTGCTTCTGCACATCTCTCGCCCAATACACTTAAAACAAAAGGAAACTGCATCCGAATGCCTTCCATGAAGGTCTGTGAGTTTTGCTGCTGCCAACATCAGAGATCGATCATGCTTCAGAGAGCAGGGAGGACTTGAGCGGCAGAAGAGCTTGGGTAGGAGAAAAGACAAGTTAATTAACCTGTCAAACCATTCCTTTCAGAAAGCATAAATTCAATAGAAACTTGCATAATGAGATGTCATTTCCATTTTCTTGTATCTTTTTGTGTTCTGATTCATTGTTCAAGAGGTACCTACAAATCAGTATGGTTTTTGCAAAAATCACGTTTCTAGGAACTTTACAATATAAAACAATTTATATTATTCTTAAATTTGTATGTGCTGAGGTCTAGGATGAAATGTAATTCTGATCCTTTGCATTGACTATTAGGTTGATATTGAATACTAGAACTTACTAGAAGACATACATGAAAAATGTAAAAAATTGTTTACATTTACTAAATTACATTCTTAATAACAATGTATAAAACTTTGTAAATTTTGAATACAATTACATTTTCATTGTTTAATCTGTTAGATCAGAGATTGGTAAACTATGGCCCACTGACTGTTTTGGTAAATAAAGTTTTATTAAAACACAGCTTGGTTTACTTTTTGTTGATAGCCGTTTTTGTGCTATAATAACAAAGCTGAATCACTATGAAAGACTATATGCCTTTCAAAGCTAAAATATATACTATTTGGCCCTTTATAGAAAAAGTTTGTTGACTCTGCTTATAGAATGCGAAGTATGTTAAAATTTTAATAAAACAATATAATATTTGCATTGGAATTAATTAACTACAATAAATATTATGGAAAATATAATAATTGATGAATTTTCTGTTTTATTTTTTCTCATACAAACATTGCCAATCAAATGCCTCCCCAGCCATGGACAAGAATAACTAAATGAAAACCTCTTTAAGAATTTTCTGAATCATATAATGTCTGACACATCTTTTTTTGGTTGCTTGTTTTCTAAGTTTGACAAGTTAGGATGATGGACTGCCTTTTATTTAAAAACTGATTTTTGATATAACCTTAAATATTGAGAAATATGCTATAGGCCCCATTTGTATTGTATCATGGGCTCCACAAAGTTACCACAGGACCTCTGGGCTGTACTTCACCCCTCACTCATACAGGGAAGTGTGCCATTGTACAGAATGAGCCAGTTGTCAACTTCTGTCAAGTCCAGAGAGCAAGGTTTCCAGATTTCCAGAGCATTATCAACCAACTATGACTTGTCTTTCCCTTCCTACTCCAATTCTGTATGGAACTTGCAATCAATTTCACTAAACTGGGGACACAGGTAGGGAAAGAAGACAATAGTGGGCCATGAATGACCTCCTCCCAGGCCATCTGCACACACAGCAGACAGCTAGGATCTGATGAGGGTGAAGGCAAGAAGCCTCCATTTAATCAAATTTTGAGTCCTGATTTTTACCTGAGATTGGGCATTTTAATTACTGAATTGAGACTCTATTATGCAACTTAAAAGAAATGAACGTTTTTTTTTTTTTTTTGTTACTCAAGAATGACTAGAAAAGTAATGGGGCCTTATGGAATAAAATTAATGGAGAGGCTGAGTGACATAAATAAAAGTGTCTTATGATTACAACCCATAAGTCGTGTTCATGAAACCTAAGTGTCACACATAGACATTAACACTTTTATAACTCCCAGTGACTTTCTATAATGTAGGCTATAGTACAGTGTTTACAATTCCAGACTCAGGCAATCTTGCCTGGGTTTATGCCCCAGGCTCACTTAACTGTGGGGTCTTTGGCAAGATATGCGTTCTCCCTATGCCTGAAAGGGGCAAAAGACAGGGATGAGCATAACTGTAAAAGAGAATTGTTGTGAAGATTGGATGAGTTAATATGTGTACGGTGCTTAGAATAAATGCCTGGCACAGAGAAATGAGCTGTGTTTGCTATTTTTAAGTCTTAGTGTTTACTCTTTATTGCAGTATAGCATACAATTTTATATAGACACAAGTGCACAGCTTGATGATGTTTTACAGATGTATACACCCATCAAAATCCAGAGATCAACATAGAAAATATTTCTTGTAGAATGCTTCTTATTCTCCTTGCCAGACAATATTCTTTCCCTACAAAGGTAACCACTATTCTGACTTACTATCACCATAGTTTAGCCTGGCTTGTTTGGAATCTTCATGACCATTAAAACTTACAGTATTCTCACTCCTTGAGGTTTAGCTACTTTTGCTCAATTTTTTTTTTTTCTGTGAGATTCTTTCTGTTGCAAAGAGAGTAGTCATTCATCTCACTGTTTCATAGCCTTTCGCAGTATGAATTGCCACTTTTTAAATCAATTACAGTGTTGATGGACCTCTGGGTTGTTTCTAGTTTTCAGCTATTATGAACAAAGTTGCTATGAGCATACTTTTACATGTCATTTGGGGCAATAAGCATTAGACATCACACAACATATACCAAATTCTGTGGAACTTGCTGAATCATAGAATACACATGTGATAGCTTTGTCAGAAGCATTCCGTTTACTTAGATCGAGACAATTTAACTCCCACAAGTAGTATATGAGAGTTCCAGTAGTTCCACAGTTTCATCAAAACTTGGAATTGATAGTCTCTTAAATTTTAACCTTTCTAGTGAAAGTATAGAGGCATCTAAAGGGAGTTTTAATAATGAAAGTCTTTGGACTGAAGTTGAAGCTTAAAATTAAATATGCTTATTATTCATTTGGATGTTCTTTTTAGTGAAGTGCCTGATCAAGTTTTTGCCTCTTTCATTTTTGAATTTTTTGTTATTTTCTTTTTAATATGGAGGGGTCTGTATCTATTGCAGATGTGAAGTCGTTTTGAATATATATATGTGTGTATGTGTGGCACATATATCCTCTCAGTCAGTGGCTTGCCTTTACAGTCTCTTAAAAAATGATCTTTTAAAAATGAAGAACACTGTCCTGAATATTAATTATGTCAAATGTATTATTCCTTTTTTTATGGTTAGTTCTTTTGTCTCCTGCAAGAAATATTTTCCTACTCAAAAGGCCTTGAAAGATTCTCCTTTGTTTTCTTACAGTTTGTTGTTTGACCTTTCACATTTAAATTTGTGATCTTTCTTAAATATTACATATGGTGAGATGAGTTCAAAGTTCATTTTTTCAAGGTTCATTTTTATATCATTTTTTATCCAAGTGATTCAGCACCAATTGATTGACTAGACCTCCCTCGCCCTCACTGTACCATGTCTTCTTTGTCATAATTCAGGTGACATGTATATGTGGCTCTCTTTCTGGGCTCTCTATTCTGTATCATTTATTTGCTTTTCTCTTGTTGTACTAATCTCACCATGTCTTAATTAGAGTAGTTTTATGGCAAACTTGATTACTAATAATTTAAGTCTTTTAGGTTTGCTGTTCTTCAAAATTGCCTTGCACTTCCATATAGATTTTAGAAAGTGTTTTTCAATGTCCACACACACACACACGCACATGCACATACATATGCACTATTTGATTAGTATTAAATTTATTCATATATCAATTTCAATTGATATGTTAAAAATATTGACTCTTCCAACATGATATGTTTCCACTGATGAGACCTTTGTTAATTACACTCATCCATATTGCTTAGTCTTTAGTATAATGTATTACACATATTTCCTCAGAATTAATATGAGCTGTTTGCATTTTTATACTATTTTAAACCATATGGTTTTCAATGTGTTTTCTGTTGATCACTAACGTATATAAATACAATAGGCAGAAATCCCCAGCAACCTTGCTAAAATCCCTTTTTAATTAAAATAGATTGTAGATATTTTTTTAGATTTTCTACACCATACAATCATGTCCTCTGCAAATAATGACAATTTTACTTCTTATTTAATATATATGGCTTGTGTTTTTAGATGGTCTAGAATTTCCAGTACTTTATTTAATACAGGAGCTTACAGTAGAATTATTCTGTTTTTTTCCCATCTTGGGGAAAAAATTTAGGTGTTTTGTAGACACCTTTATCAGATTTAAAATGTTTCTTTTAACTCTAGTTTTCAGAGATGTTTTGTCATAAACATATGTTAAATTTTATTGAATTTTTAAAAATCTTTCAAGATAAGCATGTATATTTGTCCTCTATATTGGTAATGTAGTAAGTTACAGATGCACATATATCTATAAATTTCCATATAATCACTATGAAAATGATACAGTGCACAAGTTTTGCTAGTTAGTACTTGCTATTTTTATCTACTGCAATTTACAGATTAGGAAATTGGCATAAAAATGTTTAACAACTTTGTTGAATTATAACATTTAATCAAAATCTGGTCTGATTCCACAGCTCTTGCTTGTAATTGCTATTCTGGTTCTGTGTATGTATCTCATGAATAATTTAGTACTTTGTATTATAATTACACTTTACAGGTGAGGTAAGAGATACTCAGAATAAAAACTCACCCATATCTCAACACATGCTACGTCTTCTTTTTTATCAAAGACTATAATATAGGAAATGGCTTAATCAGATTTAGAGTACTAAAAAGGCAAAAATAGAACTTTGAGGTATCAGAGATAATAACTACAATTATAAGTTACCAGGTATAAGATTTGGGGGAAAGAGAAGAGTTCAGGGATATCAGAACATAGAAGCTTAGAGAAAAGAATATGCAGAGTTGAGCTCCAGAGAGCAAGCACAAAGCTAAATTGATGTTAGTACCTCAGGGAGGTCAGGAAGCATTATCCTGCCTTACCTGGATAGGCCAAATGAAATCACAAGTGTCCTTGTAAGAGAGAGGCAGAGGGAGATTACACACAGATGGAATATGAAGAAGGCTATGAGAGGATGGAAGAAGAAAGAGATGTGAAGCTGTTTTGCTGTTGGCTTTGAAGATGGAGGAATGGGCCATGAGCGGGAGAATGCAAGGAATACAGCTTAAGAGTTGGAAAAGTCAAGGAAACTGATCCTCCTCAAGAGTCTCTGAAGGGAGTACACCCTGCCAACACCTGGTTTCAGCCCTGTGAGACTATTTCAGACTTCTGACCTCTACAACTGCAAGAGAAGAAATTTGTATTATTTTAAGTAACTAAATATATCACATTTGTTAACAGTAGCTATACAAATCTAATACACAATTTGTTTTAAAAAATCATAATGTATATAGCAATTATAACAAAATTATTTTCTCCCTTTTTTTTTTTTTTTTTTTTTTTTTTGCGGTACGCAGGCCTCTCACTGCTGTGGCCTCTCCCACTGTGGAGTACAGGCTCCGGACGCGCAGGCCCAGTGGCCATGGCTCACGGGCCCAGCCGCTCCGCGGCATGTGGGATCCTCCCGGACCGGGGCACGAACTTGTGTCGCCTGCATCGCCAGGCAGACTCTCAACCACTGCGCCACCAGGGAAGGCCAAAATTATTTTCTTTTTGTGAATTCAACAGATGAGTGAATCAATCTTTCTGAAAATTATGTGACACAAAAGTGACACCATTAACACTAAAAACATGCTGGGAATGTAAATTGGTGCAGCCATTATGGAAAAGAGTATAGAGTTTCCTCAAAAAATTAAAAATAGAACTACCATATGATCCAGTAATCCTACTTCTGGGTATATATCCAAAGGAAATGAAAACAGGACCTTGTAAAGATATCTTTACTCCCATGTTCATTGGTTCATTGCAGAATTCTTCATAATAGCCAAGATATTGAGACAACCTAAATGTCTATCAAGGGATGAATTGATAAAGATGTGATATGTAGCTATATAGAGATGATAGATAGATAGATGATAGATAGATAGAAATAGATAAGTATCTCTTGCTCTCTCTATCTGAATATTACTCGTTCATGAGAAAAGAAGGAAATTCTGCCATTTTCAACAATATGGATCGACCTTGAGGGCATTAGGCTAAGTGAAATAAGTCAGACAGAGAAAGACGAATACTGCATGGTATCGCTGATATGTGGAATCTTAAAAAAAGAAAAAGTCAAACTCATAGAAACAGAGAGAAGAAAAGTCATTTCTAGGTCTGGGGTAGGAGGAGACGAATAGGGAGAGGTTGGTAAGAGGATACAAACTTTCAGCTATAAGATGAATAAGATCTGAAGATGTAATACAAAACATGGTGGCCATAGTTGATAACACCTTACCATATAATTAAAATTTCCTAAGAGAGTAGAACTTAAATGTTCTCACCAACTTAGAAAAACAGAAAATAATTATGTGTGGTGATGGATGTATGAATTAACCAGATGGGAATCCTCTCTCAATGTATATGTATATCAAATCATCATAATTTATACTTTAAATATCTTACAATTTTATATGTCAATTATACCTCAATAAAGGCAAAAATGAAAAAAAATAAGAAAAAGAAAAAGCAAACAGGAAGTTAGAGCATCAGTGGGTGAAACACATCAGCAGCTCAGGAAGGCTCCAACAGATACAATAATAGTCTGGCACGTGGGTTATCAGGAACTGGTGTAAGATTGACTTCTCTTTTCTGGTGCTTGGTTAGAAATTGGGGGATGTGGGCAGGGAGCCTAGTTTTACCTCCCTTATACCTTTTGATGCTTAGCACCTTTCAGGACAGCGGGCTCACTCTCCCTCCACCTCATTCCATGCTCCCTTTGGCTTCTATAGAAAGTGAGTTGTGTATTAAAAACAACTGGGGGAATGCTATGTTAAATAATGTTAAATGAACATTTTAAACCAGTGAAGTATCCTATTTGAATGTAGCAAAATTATTATTGGGTTGAATATTACCTATCTTACTACCACCTTGAAAAGTTTGTGACCTAGAGAAATCAAAAGTGTATAAATGACCTACTATGTGTCGCTTTTCCATAGATTTATTCATGTTTTTGTCAGGCATTTGTATGTTCATTTCATATCATTTTAGTAGTTCAAAAACATAGTTTTATTTTACTTTATCTTTTTATTGGCCTAATGTATAAGTTACAACATCAAAGAATAACCTTGTTATGCTGTTATTTGGTAAATGCTGTCCATACTCTTTACATTTTAAAAATATTTAGGCAAGTCATTATCTATTATTTGTCCATGATACAGAAATTCTTTTTCTTATTCTTTCATCTGCCATTATTTTTCATAATAAAAGAATGTTTTTTGTTTGTCTGCTTATATCAAGATCTACCCCTACAACAACTTACACACTTTGATTCTCTGTCCCTGTATAATCTGAGCAATGTGTTGTCTTCTTTTTGAGGTTTAGTGAAATATTTTATGGTATTTTATTTGTTGGCTTGTCACAACTTTGGGGAAAAGGTCTGCAGATGACTGCTTTATAAAATACTTACCAAATATTTATAAAGTCTCTTTATTCCACCTTGTTTATATTTTATTTGGGGTGAAATTTAGTTTCTTCAAGATAAAATGTCTAACCATGATATCAGAAATATGTATTATCCAATTATTGATAATCAGATAAACTCAAGAGAAGATCATGAAGCTTTGAGTACATATCACATCACAACCCACATCTGAAAAAAGAGTCTACAGTTATTCCTCATGTTCCATGTCACTGCTGTGCTCTATACCCATGAACCTACAATCCTAGCCCAAACTGACTGGATCAGGAATTGGCAGCCATCCATCGAATGGACATAAAAGGAGCCAGATGCCTGTGAAGAGGTCTGACTTGAAAACTCTGAACCCTAGGAATTCTCTCTTCTGGCTGGTAAATCACCAGCTTAGACAGAACTTTCTTGTCAGGGAGCCTGAACATGAATCACATAGAGAAGTAGTTTACATTAAAGTAGAACAGAAGGTGGAAGATACATGGAAACCCATAAGCAGAAGCCTTCGGGAAGAAGTGGTAGTGGAAACAGTAGTAGTAAATTGCAGTGGCACTAGAAGCAGATGAAGAAATGCTGCCTCAAGAGGATGCTTCATCACATGAGGTCGTCCAGTGGGACACAGCTGCTGTTGAGGGGTCTATATTTCCTTATAACCTCATGTAGTCCTAACTTGAACATCTATCTTTTTCTTAAAATCTAAAAGAGTCCTACTAAATACTGGACATATAATTACAATGTTTTACTCTGAAAGCACTTGCAACATTTTGAGCAATTGAAATAATTGAAGACATGAATACATAACCTTGCCTCTGTCCATCAGCTAATCTTTTTAGAGTTCTTTGTTGATCCCTAAGAGACAGGTGGAAAACAATCTCAGCCTTATGAATAGCCAAACTCATTAGTAGTATATTTTAAATTAGCACTGAAAGGGGCATTAAACTTTCAAAATAAGGATGTTTCAAATGGATCTGATTAACTACATTTCATCGATCCCTTTAGATGTTTGATGAAGGCACAGCGGGATAATTGCTAGCACTATAATAAATGGTGTGTTTTTATTATGTTCATTCTTAGGAAGCATGATGTCAAATCTAATCTTATAATAACAATTATAATGCTATTAGGAGTAGAGAAAGACTCCTGAAAGAATCAGGCTGCCACTAAATTGGTTAGTGTTCTAACCTATAGTAATTTTGTAGCTCTTAGCTTAGAATTTCTTTGTTACCATATTTGTGTCTTGACCCAAAGGACACAGATTTGGTCTGAACACCAAATGACGTAAAAAGATGTTAAGAGATTTTACTCTTAACGTGGTAAAAAGGCACCATATTTCTTAAATTAAGGTCTCATTTTCAATCTCAGGGGATTGTCTTCGTGAAACATTTACTGGAAGGAAAAATGTTAATTGAATCTTCTCATTTACACCTTCCATCTGCTTTCATTCCAGCTGTGTCTCCTTAGATACTTGAGAAGCCAGTCAGGTTTGCTGCTTAATGGTTTTAACTGATTGCAGTTGTAATTTAGTAAAACTGTTACAAATCAAAGGAAAAATGTGAATAAATACTATACACTTTATATTAAATGTACAAAATAATGATTTCACCTTCCTTGGTTTAGTTCTATATGAAAAAATCAACCCAGCACATTGACTTTTTCGTCTGTAGGTTATTTGAAGAGCCAGAGAGCATAGAGCATTTATGTTTAGTTTATGTAAGTCAAGGTTTCCCAACCCTGGCACTATTGATGTTTTGGACTCAGTATGTTTTCTGTGGTGATGGTGGTGTTGTATGCATTGCAGGATACTTAACAGTATATCCCTGGCCTCTACTCACTGGAAACCAGAAATACCCACCCAACTCCCCAGTCATGGTAATAAAAAATGTCTCCAAACTTTGCCAAATATCCCCTGGGAGGCAAAGTCATCCTGATTGAGAATTACTGATATAAGTATATAATGAAAAGTGTTACAGAAGGGTGGATTAGATGCCCCTATGACTCCAGATAATTTGATAATATTTGGTGAGACAGGTCACTAGAAACCCACAAATTTTAGTGTTTTGTTGTTATTGTTTTCTAGAGTGCCTGGTATATTAAAGGTGAGTAAATTTCTCCCTAGTCTTTTTATAGCCTTAGTTTTGCTAAATTATAAACATTTCACTAACCTTATAAAAATATTCAGATTTAGGGCTTCCCTGATGGCGCAGTGGTTGAGAGTCTGCCTGCCGATGCGGGGGACACGGGTTCATGCCCCGGTCTGGGAAGATCCCACATGCCGCGGAGCGGCTAGGCCCGTGAGCCATGGCCGCTGAGCCTCCGCGTCCGGAGCCTGTGCTCCGCCAACAGGAGAGGCCACAGCGGTGAGAGGCCCGCGTACCGCAAAAAAAAAAAAAAATTCAGATTTATCTACCACTTTGAAGACATGAAAGAAGAAATATAAATATAAATATACATATAAATATCTGTCAAGAAAGAATGAATCACTGCTAGTCTAGTACTTTCCATATACTGGGAATTCCATAAATTTTTGTTGACTATAAATTAATGACCATAGTTCTCACTAGTCCTTGAAATCACCAGAATCAACTGAATCTAATGGTAAAAAATTAAAGAGGGAGCAACTTATTAAAAAGTATGTAGAAAATTTACAGAGCAAAAAATTAACAAGGAGATAAGGTTAGACAAGAAACTTTTACCCTAGAGATGCTCAGACAGGAAGAAATATGACAACTTCCTCTTTGGACAAAATACAAAACTCACATTGGGATTACCAGAAGATGTTCAGATGACATCAAGTTAATGCAGGTGAAGTAAGAGAGAAAAGCATTATTTTCCTAGATTCCCAATAAATACGAGTGAATGAACCACACAAGTTTAGTCTTAGAGGATAGCGTAGAATGCCCAGGTTTCCCAGTAAGATGGAATCAGATTATAACCATTTCCTTTCATGAGTACAGTTGCCTTTAAAGTAGCAGTGGTAAAATTTTATAAACCTTCCAACTCTCTTTTGGGGGTGTGGGGAGGTGTGGGAGAGAGGGGAGGAAGACAGAGAGTAGCAAAAAATTATACTAATGAAATTCTTATAAAATACGCTTTCAATAAACTTGGTATAGAAATTACAGAACAAACCTTAAATCATTCAAATAAACAACCTTAAGGTCTTACTTCCTGCAACAAATTTTTATTAACTGCCTAAATATACATAAGGGAAAATATGGTAGCATAATTTTAAAGGACTTTGTTATTAAATTCTTCAGCTCCTTTGTGTAAGTAGCAACTCTATAGCAACTTATTTTGTGCATAAGGTGATTCCAGGGTATCTGACAATGCCTTACAGGAACTTTGTCATAAAATCTAATTATGAGCTATTAATAACTCATTTATTTAAAATAAAGCGGTGATAGAAAAGTCAGGCCTTGGAACTCTTCAGGAATAGCTCATATCATCTTGCTGTTCTGAGAGAGATATTAAAACCATATTAAAGATAACTCCATCTATAATAAGAATAGCCCTGATTATTGATAAAATGGTAATGACTTTCTAATTTCCTAAGTGTGATAATGATGGAAAAGACCAACTTTGCGAAACTTAGTCTAGTGAATAAACTCCAGAGAAAAGACATTTCTTTGGCAAATTATATTTATCAGCACAGGTAAACTTAAGGATGCTAAAACCACAATTCTAACATTACATTTTAGAGGATTTTGCAAGACTATCAATGAATGTTCAGGACTGAGCTGAAACCATCCTTCTTTGGGTATGTGCTAGGACATGAGATAAATTATCTCTAATATATAATTATACAAGTTATCCAAAGCATGTTTTAATGAAGACATAGATGAATGTTGAGAAGGAATCAAGGTTGCTAATAACCTGACCTAAAATAGGAAAATTATCCTGGATTATCCAAGTTGGACTAACATAATCACAAGGGTCCTTTAAAGTGGAAGAGTGAAGGTGAAGAGTAGGTTAGAGTGATGCTATATGAACACTTGACCCTTTATTGTTGGCTTTGAAGATGGAGGAAGGTGGCCACCAGCCAAGGAGTGCAGGCAGTCCATAGCAGCAAGAAAAGGCAAGGAAAGGAATTTTCCCTTAGAGGAGGCAGAAAGGAATATAAACTTGCTAACATCTTGATCATAGCTCAGTGAGACCTGTGTTAGACTTCAATCTATGGAACTATAAGTTAATAAATTTAAGTTGTTTGAAGTCACTAGTATCATAGCAATTTGTTACAACAGCTGTGGATAACTAATACAGTTCTATTATAGCATTTTTATTTCCAGTAAATAGATCATCATTTACTCTTGATTATGTGTATGGATTTAAAGCTATTTGTATATTCATAGCACATTTCCAGGCCAATTTCTCTACCCTATATCACCCGGGAATATTTGTGCAGGTAATTGCAAATAAATTTGATGAGAGTGTAAACAAAACTTTATTATGGAAAGAAATATCTGTAAATATATTCCAAATCAAACATCAATAAGAATGGAATTTTCTGTTATGAAGGACCGTTTGAAAATCCCTTACTTCAATGTGATGGCAAGTGTTGTGAGAAGTAATAAATAGTTCATATTTTAAATTTTTTCTCTTACTTAAAAAAGGCAAATAAGTTGATTGTAGAATATTTGGAAAATCCATATATAAATGCATACAAATACATATATACCTAAACAAAGAAATAAATAGCTGGATTTCCAAGTCCACAGATTAACAAACATAACATTTTCATATTTCTTCTGTCTGTTCTGCTGAGGCATATATATGCAAATTTGCTTTATTCTGGAATTTTAATTAATAATGTATTCTAGACATATTTCACAATGCAACTTTTTTTTTTTTTTTTGGCGGTACATGGGCCTCTCACTGTTGTGGCCTCTCCCGTTGCAGAGTACAGGCTCCGGACGTGCAGGCTCAGTGGCCATGGCTCACAGGCCCAGCCGCTCCGCGGCATGTGGGATCTTCCGGGACTGGGGCACGAACCCGTGTCCCCTGCATCGGCAGGCAGACTCTCAACCACTGCGCCACCAGGGAAGCCCACAGAGTGCAACTTTTAATAGCCATTCTGCCTTACATATTTAACCATTGCTCAATTGATGCAAATTTACTTTTTCTAATCATTTGCTATTACAAAAAGTGCTTAGGTGAACATTGCATTATGTAAGTTGGCAAGTTATTAAATAAATTCCTAGTTAAAAAAGCTGTGTTAAGGGGACACACAATTCCAATTCTAATATTCCCAAATTGCCAGACCTGAAAATAGTCTACAGTAGTGTCTGTTTATCCACACTTTCCAACACTGAATATTTGTATCCATTTTCTTGAATGTGTTAAGAACAAACAATAACTAATTGCACACAGACAGTGTCAGATATCAGATTTCACATTAGGAACTAGAGATTTTATGATGATGCAAAACACACACATTTCTCCCCATATGGAGCTTATTGTATTGTGTTTGAATTTTTTTCTTTTAAAAGTTAGTTTCTTTTTATATTATAATTTTGGTGAATTTTCTGTGCATATCATAATCAATTCTTGAGAAGGTGGCATTAGATCTCATAAATGAAAGATAACAGTGCACAATCTACAGGAAGATCTGGGAAAAGGCCATTCCAGTAGAAAGAAACTCAATTACAGGAGGTCTCTGCCTTCTTGTTTCTTACACTACAAGGACGGAGGCAAGTAAAGAAAGAAAGAAAAAAAAAAAGACGCATAGATTTTACTAGGAAAGAATCGGGAAGCTTCTCTTGGAAGATTAGACAACGGTGAATAATTAATTGCATGTCCTAAACAACAGGATATTGGGGAAGGTCTTCTTTGATAAAATAGCATTTAAACTTGAATGTAAAAAAATGAAAAGTTGTCAGGCACAGGAATGGGTAAAAATGAAAATATAAATTAACTGGACCAAGAGCCAGAGGTGATAAAGTGGTGGCACTTTCTAAGATCTGGCTGGAGGGACTGTGCTGTGTTGCTAGAGAAGTGCAGGGGTACGCGGTAGGGGCAGATACCGGGTCCTGGAAACCAATCTGGAAGGGCCTTTAGAATATTGTATAAAATGTATTCACATGTTATTCTTGAAGAAATGGAAGTCCCTGAATTTATTTAAGTATATTATTATTTATTATTTAAGTATATTATTATTTATTATTATTAAGTATATTATTATTTGGTAGTATCTACGTTTTAAAATGACAGCTCTGGGTACATATCCTGAGGTCTTGGTACTTTTCTCTTCCCCTGGAGCCTGCTTCCTCCAGCTGTTTTTGTAGTTCACCCTGGAACTTCCACAGATATTCACTCAAATACCACACTCCCAGGAAGCCTGTCTCTGTCTACCCTATTAAAAATTGTACACCACAATTTCTCATTCACTTTCCATACTTTTTTTTTTCCAACTTAGTTCTTTCAACCCTGTTAACTGTACATATTCTACTATTGTTAATTTTTGCGTGTCGGCCGCATTAAGTTCTAGCTCCAGAGGGCAAGGATTTTTGTCTATTTCCTTTAATACTATTTCCCTATACCTAGAACGATGACAGGCACATAATAAATGTCTCTGTTATGGAATGAATGTTTGTGCCCCTCCCCCACCTCCCCAATTCTTATGTTGAACCCCTACCCCTCAATATGACAGTATCAGGAGGTGGGACCTTTAGGGAGATAATTAGGATTAGATGGAGACATAGGGGTGGAGCCCTCGTAAATGAGATGAGTGCCCTCGTAAATGAGATGAGAGTCAGGAAAGAGCTTGCTTCCTTCTTTGCTCTCTGCCAAGGGAGGATGCAACCAGAAGTCCAGAGCCTGCAACAGGGAAGAAGCCCTCATGAGAGCTTGACAACGATGCCATCCTGATCTTGGACTTCCAGCCACCAGAATTTTGAGAAAAAAATTTTGTACAAGTCACTCAGTTTATGATATTTTGGTATAGCAGCCAAAATTGACTAAAACAGTCCCCAGTAAAAATTTCTTGAATTAGTGAATGGTGTGCAAAATTCAAATCAGGAACATCAGATAGAATTTGCATCAGTCCATGAGAAGGATTTGACTGAATTGTATTATAAAGTGTCTGTAGTTGTGTAGTCAGGCACTGTCTAGGCAAAGCATGGTAAAAGGGTCACTACAGTGCCACTGCTGCATTCTATTAATGTTAATTTATACCTTGAAAACATCTCCCACTGTTTTGAGAAGTTGTAATCCAGGCATACATTTTACTTAATGTAGCCATTCATATATGAAAATCCTAGGTCCAGTCTCTTAAATATGTATTGTTCATGTTGCTCATAATCAGAACTCTCAACATTGGGAAAGTAATTCCTTACCTTTTCATCTTTTAAATCCCAATAAAGAATGCTTATTTTCAAGATGTTGTAGCACTGAGCACTTCATGTATCATTTCTCACAATCAGACCTCGTGAAGGGATTTACCCCAAAGGAAAAAGCAATTGCAGACAAAAGAACTGTTTTCTTTCAAGTTAAAATTCATTGTGAAAATGGGGAATTTTGCCTCAGGAAAATACGTGGGCTTCTGTATTCAGTCCCATTTTAGACAGCAAATGTCTTTGTGGACTAATTATAGGCATTTACCATAATAAGTTTGCTTTCTTGTTTTATGCAAGTTCTAAGTCATCAAATTAAACAATGCATTTTTTGTTAAGTGAAGTAAAGGTGTGTTGTGGCTTACAAGAAATAACTAGTTATTATATTTACAAAATAACCATTTCCACTTCCTAGAGCCTTTCTTACCAGTGTTTCTCATATTTCTATCGTAAGATAAGTGCCACACTTGAATGAAGCTCATGAGCCCTGTCTTCCTTACATATCAACATTGTGAACAGGGAGACTGGAGATGTCCCTCTAGTTATGATTATTCTGACTTAAATACCATAAACCTTCTCATACTACACTACTATATCCAGAAACCTCCGAGGGAATGGTCCGTTCCTGATCCTGTTTCCCCTGTTCCTTTCAAGAATATTGACGCATTCCAATAATATCTATATTTTTCCACATTTCTCAGGCTGGCTTCTCCTTTTACTCTCCAACTTTTTTCTTTTTAATTTAAACACTATCAATATCTTAGAATGCCTTAACACTGAATACCCCCCTTCTTCTTTTTCTAATTTTTTCACTTTTATTTCAACCTTGTTTTTAATTCCTCTCTCACTCCAAGATAATCATATATTTCAATAAATATGCCTGGATTTGCCAACGTATTCACCACTCTCTTTGATCTCCATGACTTTTTCCAGCCCACCCCCCTCCTTCATTCAAAATTCATTTTCATTTTGACCAAAACACATCTTTTGGTAAGACATCTATTAGGCAAGTGTTATTAAGTAGAAAACTTTCTCAGTCTCTGCCTGTTCGAGAATGTATTTATTTTACTCACCATTGAATAATACTGTTTCTGGCTATATAATCCTAGTTTTAAGGTTAAGGTTTTTTCTTTGCTGTATTTCATAGATATTATACAATCGTCTCTGATAGCCTTTGTTGCTAACAAGAGACCGCTATCAGTCTGATTATTACTTCTTTGTAAATAATATCTTTTCTATACAGTATCTTATTAAACATTTCATATTTTGTCTTTTATTTTTCATAGTTTCACTGTGCTATGTCTAAATCTAAGTGTGTTTTATTTGCCATTCTGGACATGGTATGCTTCTTCAAAAATTCTTCTCTGTGACCACTTTTAATATTGATTCTTCTCTGTTTTTTCTTTTCTTTCCTAGAATTCATGCTCTTTATATGTTGATGATGCTAAAAAGTATTTTGCAATTCACTGATTTTCTCTTCTTGACTGGATCTTTGAGCTGTTAACTTTTTTTAGGTCTGTCCATCTTTTTCTATTCTGAAACTTCTCTGTGTTTGTGTTTTCAAATCGATCTGTTTATTCTTTAGTCCATTATTCTTTTTCTGCTGTTTGAATATTTTCTCATGCTTTTTTTTTTCTTTATTGAAACTTTCTTTCAAATAGTTTTGCTATCTCTAGTTCTTTATGGATACATTATCATGTTTGTTGCTTCTATTATATCTCTCCCATTGCTGTTCATATCTTTTGATTAGTATTATATTTTTTACCATTTCCATCAAAGGCTATTTTGCTTGAGGCACTCTTTGTTTATGGATAATTGAATCCTACCATTCTAATAAGTCTTTCATCTGTAGTAGCACTCTCTGTTATTAACCTAAATTCAAATTTTTCCTGATTTGCTTTAAAACTTTAAATTTCATTTTTTATCACCATTTTTCTATCAGGAGATATTTTTTCTTCTCCTGGGGCTCCATAGATGTTTCTGGTTCAGGAACATTTTTATAATGAGCTAGTTATTAGGTCTTTTGCTCCATTATCAATATGAATTTGAAGGCTATACCACTGGAACTTACAAGTGTATTTTTCTGATTTCCATCCACTGTTCCAGATGGACATCTAAGAACTTCCTTAAACTGGTCAACAGAGATATTATAGTCCTTGGTTTTTGGTTGAACAACCCTTCTAGCTTGTGGCTCTATGCACATAGCAAACTTCCAGCTCCTTGACTCTCAACATAGCACTCATCTCAATTTTTACAGGGCCTTCAAAATTCCAACTCCTTGTGGCTCTTAAGCCCAATATATTGTTCCAGTGCACTATGAATTATTTGGCTTCAGTTTCAATTTCTACATCAAATTCAGTTTTGGTCTTTTACTTCTGGTTCCTAGAGTTTTCCCTATTTTGCTCTTGAATTCAGCAATATGTTCAATATTATTGTTATATTCCATTTAGTATTTCTATATATTTAAAATGTCAGAAAACCTTAGGAGATTGGCAGTCTCACTAATTTACCCGAAGTCCCCAATCATTTTCTTTTTTTTCTTAAGTCTTTATTGAATTTGTTACAATATTTCTCTGTTTTATGTTTTTGGGTTTTTTTTTTTGGCCGCGAGACATGTGGGATCTTAGCTCCCAGATCAGGGATTGAACCTGCACCCCCTGCATTGGAAGGTGAAGTCTTAACCACTGGACTGCCAGGGAAGTCCCCCCCAGTTTTTTTCTATTTGCTCCTTTTCTGCTCACTTGAATGTGTTGTCCAGCATTATTACTAATATCCTGAGACCACCTTTATCTGAATCATGTCATCACTTATGAGTCCTCTCTGTTTAATACTGTTCTTTCTTATTCTTCTAATTTAAGCATTTTCTGGATTTACAAACACCTTAAACTTTATGGTTTTATCACCATTTCAATATGGCAAAAACAGAACTCAAAATTTATTCCAAATTTTCTCTCTCCTTTCTACCTGTTTCTGGATGTGATGTTTCCACACTGCCAAATCCATGCATAATCTTGATTACTTTGTTTATGTACTAGCAATAAACATCAGCACAGCATTCCTGCTGTTTAGGCTGCACCATCTCTCACACAGTATTTTTACAATTATACTTCTTTTCTCAACACCAAAAATTAAAATCATTATCTGCTGCATGCAGCTTGTTTTCACACATTTGAAGCTTCTCGTCACCCTGTCTGCTAAGCTCAACATTCTTGGCACATGGTTTACTTGCATTTTCTACTTTTTACTGCCTAATTTCTCCTTCTCTACAGCATTAATGCCTGTATCTTTCCCTCAGAGATCATTAACTCTGTTCTCTGTATGTAAGACAGTGATAGTGCTGGAGTTGAGTTTTTCTGACCCATGTATGTATCTATAGCACTTTGGGGAGAGGTTTCTTGAATGTAGATGGAAAGTTTGGTTATGGATTATGATCTATAATGAGAAATCCAAACACAAGTAAGGTTATTGATTTAAAAATCCATTTCAGAGAAATATTAAGAAGGCAAGAGTCCCCACAAGTAAAAGCAGGAAACAGGAACATACCAAATCTGAAGAGACTCTGATTTATTTCTATAAAGTTGACCTTATCCCATGCCACTTTGCATTTGGACTAGCAGGCTTCTGAAAATTAGAAACATCACACTAAGTATCTATTAACTTATAAAAAATGTTTCCCTTACATATAGCTATTCTTACAAAAGATATTTTTTGCCTCCAATAATGTCTGCAAAATACTGGCTGAGTTCTTTGTTAAATCAGAAATAACTTCCAGCTTTCTCCACTCTGAGCATTCAACATATGTATGTTCTATTTTCTAATAAAGTGTGAATACTGGAAAGTTAGTACACTTTTTCTTTTGAAAGATCATCCCTTGGTTTTGATAAAGATGAAAATAGATAACCCTTTGGGCAGAAACCTGATTGTCCCCAGAAGTGTCATAGATCACACTATCAACTAGCCTACTCCCAAAAACAGCAGCTGGAGGATGTGTCTTTTAGTCATGTCATATTTGTTATATTTCCTGGCATGTTTTGATGTAATTTGTTTCAGAATCCATTGCCAATTTACTGGCACTGATGCAGAAACACTCAAATAATGGCCAGTTAGTAATAATAGTAATTTCCTTCCCTTCTTTCCAAGATTTATATAAATTATTAAGGTAGGTTGGTAATACACTTAGATGAATTTTTAGTTTGAGCAAATATGTATACTTGTTTTATTTTTCCATTCCAAGAAGCATTTAATTACAACTACTTTGTGTAAGCCACTGTGAGAGACTGATAGAGAAAGATGGCGAAGTGGTAAACAGTGAATAAACAAGGCTTTTTTTTTTCCCAGAAAGTTCACTATTAAGAGTTTTGTATATACTTTAAATAATAACATTGAAATGACTCATGCTAGGAGGAAATGGCTTGTACTTTGTGGTAGAAAGTATCATCCATATGCTTAATATTGCACAATAACATCAACATTGCAATACATAGAGGATATTTACTATTGGGGAAAAACTGTGCCAAATGTTTCCAGTAGATTGTGTAATTTCATTCCTATGACATATTCATGTGTATTCCCATGCCATACCCATGAAGAAACTGAGGCATGAAGTTAACTCGGTCACACTAGGCTAGCAAGTGGCAAAGTATCTTGTCACTTAAGGTGGGGGGAGGGCTCTACCTCTAATACCTGATTAAAGAAATTAATTATCATAACTACAGTGCCTGTCAGGTTTGTAGGTCAGCTCTAACACTTAATAAACATATAACTTAGACAAGTCAATGGACTTCTGTTGCCTTCAGTTTTTCCATCTATGTAAAAAAGGAGATCATTTAAAAAAAAAAAGATCATTGTCCTAACTCATAGGGTTCTTGCAACAATCAACTGAATCACATATATTAATGTCTAACATTTTAAGTTATATTGTTAATTTTTACTACTACCCCTATTAATATTTACCAAGACAAATTTGAGGTACAATATGTTTAGAGAAACTTTCAGATGAATAATGCTGTACATTGATAAGATTAGCTGCCACAAAATGTCCTATGCTTCTTATCACTAGACTTATCACTATGCTTCTTATCACTAATTTTGCATAAGACTGTTATTGCCTTGGGTGGGTGCTGGGGAAGTAAGGAGAGATCCCTTTATTCACTCACAGAGACCAGTTCATTAGTTTCCTTATGTGCTAGTTAACTGAGATAAATTCTGTAAGAAAAAATGAGAAATGAGAAACAGACCATATATTCAAGAAGCTTACTATCTACTAGAGGAGAGCAAAAAGAAACAGGTGATTTGATTATGATGGGGATACACATCATGTTAAGGATATACTCATGAGTTTATTCCAGAATGTAAGAATTATAAGGACAGAGGCATTTTCTTGTTCACTACCGAAACCTCTATGCTTAGAAAAGTACCTTGCTCCTGGCAGGCACTCAGTTAGTAGTTGACAAAGAGTGAGTTCTCTAGAGAGAGGCTAAGCCAAAAGAAGGAGTCAGGGGAAGCTTTTTAACTGGGGTGACAAATAGAAGTAAGGTCAAGAGGAGAATGAAAGTTATTCCAGAAAGTATTTATCAATTGTAGAAAATCCTAGAATCAAATAGTTTCGAGAAAGTGTGAGTAGTTCCCCATGGCTGGAGTTTAGCTCTAGAGGGGAAGTGTGAGAAGGAGAAGAAGGAGGTCTTGAGGAGCCTTGCACACCCTGTTAAGGAGTCTATGGCTCAATGGGAAAATATACAAGTTTGTCAACAGCAAAGTGACAGAGTTAGATTTGCCTGTTAGAAAAACCAGTATAGCTATAGTGTGGACAGTGATTGAGGTGGACAAAAAGATAAATGAAGGGAAATGATAAATATAATTTTTTCTACAGCTTTCATGCAGGTCATTTGAGCATAGTTAAATATATTTAATTAGGAAGCCCCTTATGACATGTTCATGCTTAGTCTTTGCAATGCTTAGCTGAGCATAGTGTTAGAAGCAGACAAGTATAAATGGTAAAAATTACACTGCTAAGGCTTAATTCTGTTGATACCTGATATAAAACACAGTTATGAGATTTCATAGTCTAAGAAGCATTAAATATTTAATTAGAGAAAAGGAATAGACATGTGCAACAGAGAAAAGCAACTGTGAAAAAAACTATACCCTTTAAGAATTCACTAAAAAACTCTCCTGATTACTACTCATTACAGAAATTGACCTGAGATGAAAATTTTGGATGTAAATTTCTGAAAGCAAAATATTTTCCATTTTAGTAGCAAACAGCTGAATTTCATAGGGATTTTGCTTTTTTGAACAATTTCAGCTTTAATGACTAAGAATTGTTCACAGTTTCCAAAAATTAAATATCTACTTTGAACTCAACATTTGGAACCTGGGTCCCTCTTTAGTCAATTATAAAACAGAAAGCTTTGTGTGATAGATTTTATGTATAATTCAATATAAAGCATATAATCTCTCTTGTATTTTGATTTAATTTTTGACATCTAAAGGTTTCAGCTGATTGAGATGTTTCCAATCTGTTAAAAGTGAAAAAGACATTTTGATGCTTCTATTTTTAATATCCTTGTTTCTAAAGTTCTATTTCCTAAATTGAGGGGTTTCCAAACATTACTAAAAAGAATTAAGGGTGCTACAATTTCAATCTGACTGGAGTAGGTTCACAAGGCATCTTTCTCAGGGAATAATGTTCTTGTTAATATGTCTGCTTCCTGTTATCACTCCAAATCTGAAAGAAGGACTTTGAACATCTGTATACTGCATGCTCTTTTTTTTTAAATAAATTTATCTATCTATTTATTTATTTATTTTTGGCTGCATTGGGTCTTCGTTGCTATGCACGGGCTTTCTCTAGTTGCGGCGAGCAGGGGCTACTCTTCATTGCGGTGCACGGGCTTCTCATTGCAGTGGCCTTCTCTTGTGGAGCACGGGCTTTAGGTGCGTGGGCTTCAGTAGTTGTGACGTGCCGCTTCAGTAGTTGTGGCTCTTGGGCTCTGGAGCTCAGGCTCAGTAGTTGTGGCACACGGGCTTAGTTGCTCCACGGCATGTGGGATCTTCCCGGACCAGGACTCGAACCCGTGTCCCCTGCATTGGCAGGTGGATTCTTAACCACTGCGCCACCAGGGAAGTCCCTGCATGCTCTTTTCTATTGATATATTACTATGTCCTAGTAAGCGACATGCATGATACCCGAAGAAATATAACTGCTTCCTCTGGGGTAATATATTTGTAAATAATAAAAACCCAGTAATTTGCCCTTATCTCAATTAGCAGGGTTATATAATGATCACAGAACATATAAGAAAATGACAATGTGAATTTTCAAATTGTGCATAGACCATGAGTACTCTAGTTGAATAATCTATCTTGCAGTCTAGAAATTATGGTAATTTCTTGGGCCATTAAAGGAATATTACATTCTAGAAAACTTCATCGAGTTGTACAGCCCAACCTTGTATACAGAATCTGCATTCATGTGCTTGCTGAATTAGCTGTATTTGTATATCATTAAGGAAAAGGAAAAACTCAAGTTATCTACTTCATACTTCTTCACATCTTTACTACTTTCCTCAAAGAGAAAAACTAATTCTACTGGTTGAAATCCAGTGTACCTAGTAAGTAACTTTACTATTTTACTGTCAAGGAGGTTGAAGATAGATTTTCCTGAATGGTCACAGTATAAACAAGAGTGGGATGGTCAAACATAATAAGGAAGTGGTAGAGTTTTCAAAAGTCACAGGATTTGTTTTAAAAGGAAATTTTATATTTTATTTTAGTTGTTATCGATCAAATGTATGTACATGTCTGTAAAACTTACAATTGCAATATTTATCAAATATTCTTATTTTTTCATAATTTTGAACATTTATCCAGATATCCTGGGTGATATATGTAGCTATAGTTCAGTTTAAAAGTTGTATAGAATTACATTGAAAAAAGTGCCACAACTTATTCTAGGTTGATATCTTTTTAGCATTTTAAAGATTTTGTTCTTTGACATATTTTTTCTGATAAAAAATCAGCTATTATTCTTATTTGGTCCTTGATATGTAATGTAGCTTTTTGTTTTCCTGTTTAAAGATTTTTCTTCTGTGATATTTTAAAATTTTAATGAGATATAATTCACACAACATAAAATTCAACCAATTAAAATGTACAATCCAATAGTTTTTTTTAGTATATCACAGAGTTTGGCAATCAGAACCACTATCTAATTTTAGAATATTTTCATCAACCTCAAAATAAACCCTGTATCTATTAGCAGTGACTCCCATTTAACCCCTAGCCTACCAGCACTACTTAACCACTAATCTACTTTCTGTCTCTATAGATTTGTCTTTTCTAGACATTTTATGTAAATTGAACCATACAGTATGTGGTCTTTTGTGACATTTAGCATAAAGTTTTAAAAGTTCATCCATGTTGCAGTATGTACCAATACTTTATTCCTTT